>NW_028277174.1:24147916-24471458 GCF_051122295.1 Plectrocnemia conspersa
ACATTGCTCACTATTTCATAAAAAAAATTGCAGCGTGTTGTGGACACTCCTTAAAAACTTCTAGCTTTGGATTTTGGAACAGCCTCGCTAAATGCGTAGCAACTAGAAAATCCTGGCACATGATCAGAAGAGCTGGAGAAAAATATTTGTGAAGGCGAATTATTGAATTAATCCCTTAGAATATATTTGACCCTCAGATCGTTTTCCATCTTTCTATTTATAAGAATTTTGTACTAACTATTTAAACCAGCACATGGAGGTTCAGCTATCATAGCTAAAAATACAATAAAACATTACAAAACTAAATAAATATGATGGTGAACACATCTTAGTCACTGGCATAAAAATAGAGGATTAGGCTGGACCCATAACTATCAAAGTTGTTTATAGTCCACCGAAACATAAAATACAAATTGACTAGTACTTACGATTATACAACACCCTTGGAAACTGATTTATAGCAGGAGGTGATTAAAATTCGAAACACATACAATGGGGCTCGAAAACGACAACACCATAAGGAAGACTTGCAACCTAATTTATCCATATATTGGCAACCTACATATTGGCTCTCGGATCTTATCGACTTTTGCGTTATAAATATCATCTTAGAAATATATCTCAAAGCAGAATTTTTATTGGATCAATCTCTGATTATAATTATCGTGAAAAGTGATAAATAAGACGAAAACACCATTATTTTACAATAAGAGAAGAAATTGATCGAATCATTGAACGACTTTTTAGCATTTGATTATTAAAAGCAGAAGAAGATAGAGAACTTACAATCAAACACCTTAACGAAAATATATATAAAGCAGTTCTGCCGGTAACTCTGGAGTTCTGGAACATACAAAGAAAAATGACTGATTATAAAAAAAGGACAATCGAAAAAATAAAATCGAGCCATTAAACAAATTAAAATTACTCTTAAAGAATTAACAAATTCTTCCATAAAAAAACTACTTAAAAAATTTATCTGCGACGGAAACAACAGACTACTTGCTCTGGAAAGCGACAAGAAAAACAAAGCAAAGCAAAAAAATTGGGTAGGAAGAAACTTATACTAAACATCTGGAAACTGTTTTTAAACCAGACACTGGACTCCCAAACTGAAATCGAAAAAGAAGTACATGAATATCTAGAAACAACTTATCCAACATATAAAACTGTTCAGAAATAGAATTCATTACATAGAAATTCAAGATAAATTCATATAAAATAAAAAAATACAAACAGCGATAAAGAAGGATCTAAACGCAAAAAATACACCATGACCTAATTACGGTAAAATTACTAAATAAATTGCCATGAAAAGGCTTGAAATTCTGCATATTTATATTTAATGCCATATTAAGAGTAGCATACAGCCCTGATCAATAGAACGTGACAAAAATTAAGATGATTTCAAAACCAGGAAAGGATACCGTCAAACCAGAGTCCTACAGACCAATTAGTCTACATTCGATCTTATCAAAAATATTCGAAAAACTTTTTCTTCATAGATTAAACGCAATACTGAAGCAATAATTATTTATCTTCAATTAGCAATTTGGCTTAAGAGTGGATCACTTAATGATTTAACAGTTAAATTGTTAACAAAATGTCTAAGAATCTGGAAGAAAACCAATATTGTTCGGCATTTTTATTTCTCGAGAAATACGAACTGAACTTTTTAAATTTCACTTCGAAAGATTTTAATGATTTTATGAAGTCGCGAATGTCTTTAAAATTCGAAGAGCCAATAAATAATCAGCGAATAATTTATTTTCCTATTTTTCATATTTCTGCTTTTGTAAAATAACTAAAGAATTCATTTTTTTGTGGTGGATCATTCTGGATTTTGTATATATTTAATTAATGACATCGATGTCTGGTTTCTCTTTAATTGCCCGTTGAAATTTCGAGCTTAGCTCAAGATATTATCTAATTGTTTTAACAAAAATTATTAGGCCCCTTCGACTTTTAATAATATTTGGGAGACAATTGTCAATAACAGCTGTTGCTGCTTTACAAAAACAATAAAAAAAATCCTTTTTGGATTATCGAAAAAGAAAAATAGCCCTTAATTGTTCTGTATTTTGCTATTTCTTATGCGTAATTTATTATTATAGGAGCGGATTCTTAGATCACTTAAGTTTAGATAAAGCCGCCGGCCGGTAAGAGTAATGGAAAATCGCGAAAAAATTATTGTTCATTCAAATACTTTTATTCTTCTGAGAAAGTATGCATATTTTCAAACATCTGACATGGATACCTTCAACAATGTTTATTATTAAATTACTAAAGCAAAAATAACGAGAGTTCAAGTGTTAAAAATTTGTAAACAATTTTTTGTCATTCTCAGACCCCTACTATTTTTATACTTGCATATTATGCATGAACCCGCCTTTACTTATGCAGCATTATAAAATGTGGCAGTGGTATTTAATCTTTAAAAATATTCATACAAATTTATTTTTATTTATTAAAAAATGATTTATAATTTTTTTTTGATTTATCGAAAAATTTTAATTCTCGATTTGACATTTTTCTCGAAAAGAAATACTAGTTCTGCAGCATTTTTGGACATTGCTCGGGCTCTTGATAAGGTTTGCCATTAGGGCTTATCATAAAAAATAAAATCTTGCCTTATCATTTCTTTATGGTACTGAAATCATATATCAACAATAGGTATTTTTGTTAAATCATGGTGAAAAAAGAACATCACTTTTTCATTTAAATTCAGGCGTCTCTCGGCAAAGCGAGCTTAGGTCTGTCTTGTACCTGCTGTACAATGCAGATCTCTGGAAGACGAAAAATAGTATTCAAGCATGTAGCAAGCGAACAGTTAAAGCTTTCTTGAAGCATACTAGATATTGAGATACATTCCCTTTCTCGCGCTCGCGTGTTAGAGCTTCTCCCCCATGAGCCAATTCAGTTTAACATAAAGCCTATTTATTGAAATAAAGAGAGAAATATTAGTTAAAAAATTATTCAAAATATGGTAAGATAATATCAGAACTTCCGTATGAAGTAATTGCCAGGAACCCCGGGGTTCTGGTATTGAGCAGCCCTAATGGCAATCATACTTGGCGAATGGCAGATTCTTTTGTAATGATTTGATTCAAAAGAGTCCATATACACATTATTCAAAGGTATTTAGCACAAGAAAAGACTCACAATGAAATGAATAAATAGTGTAATCAATATTTCAACGCATAAAGTGTGCCAACCGGCACACAAGAGCAACCGTCAAAATTTAGAGTGTATACGCGCGCAAATTAATTGTTTTCCGTTGTGGCACGCACAATGGGACCGCGAAATATTTACCACCCGTCCGTCGACATCCGACATGTTCCTTTCCATTGTTCGTCAGCAGTCTTTTGTGGTTTCGCGTTTTATTCGTAACACCGTATTGTAGTAGCGAATATGCGCTAACGACAATCGTCGAGTGTATGGAGAGCGGCAGCCGAGAGAGCATTAGTCCGCGTCACCACTAGAGCGAAAGCTGCCCGGGTAACCTAACCCAAAAACTTTGCAAATAAATCATTTAGCCGAGAGAGCAGCGCCGTTTCAGTGATGATTTAAAAGTTTGATGAAAAAGTCACAACTAGGCGGGCGCGTATGGAAAAACTTGCACGTCGCCACGAGTGTGATTAAATTCCGGTCGTTTGTATCGGATCGTTTTGGGGTTGCTGGAGCTTGAGACGTGTTTATACAGGATGATCAATCAAAAAATAATATTTGCTATTAGAATAAATTAATTCTTCAAAATTTTATTTACTTTAAATACAATTTATCTGAAAAATGGTCAACTAATATTTTGACCAAAATTTAGTCAAGTAATGTAAAAAAATATCTGTTTATAAAAAAAATATTTAGGCTGAAATTCTAAACAAAATATTTGTTTAATATACTTCAGGGTGTGAAACTAGTATTGCTTACAAAAACTTGTCTAGTTTGAATACATGCTACTGGTTAATAACTACTGAGTTGATTAAATAAACCACTTTTTATTTACAATTAAAGGGACCACCCTAATTAAATCATAAAAATCGCATGTTTAAATGACCAGTAAAACGTTTTAGCCGTCTAAGAAAAAAATATTTCTTTATTAAAATAGGACACCACCGTGGGGAACCTTTTTATAGCTCAAGTCACAAAATATACGGCATAAATCATAATAAAATAAAATTATCTTTTGACTCGCAAAATAAACACGTCCACTTAGAACGGCCCACGGCGTTTAATTTTAAAAACTTGCTATCCTTGTGTAACGGGTAAAAAACAAAACATCCTATAAATGAGACGGAAATGTGAGAAAAAAATTATCACTTCTCCTAAGGCACTTAGTCTGGCTACTTCCTCTCAGTAACTGGTCTATGAAATTTGCTTTCAATGGGTAATAATTGTAATAATTGCAGAAGCCGCCGCTTCTCTCTTCGCATAGCCTGACATGCGAAGAGAGTTCAACCCGTTTAGGAAACGCTTGGAGCCACAGACGCACAATATTTGTATAATGTATTAAAAAATCATACAACCTGTTTTCAAGCACATATGCATTGTGAATATTTAGCAAAACTTTATTAAAATAAAGAGAGAATTTTCACTTTCTTTCGAGCGTAATTCCAATGTCTTTAGTATAAATAATTCTGGTTATTTCATTTTTACCCAAAAACTAAAAAATTCCACTAAAAATAAAGATATTGAAAATGACACGACACTATTTTAATCTGAGTTATCTGAGTACATGCATGACATATTCCATCGACTTGAATTGGTCATTTTTAATTTGTTTAAACACCCAAAGAGACCTACCTAAATTTGTATACTGCATTTTCAAATGACACTAATTCATTCAAATCTCTGATAACGAGCGCTTGTATAACGTCGACGTGACGAATAAACTTGTTTTGCAAGTCGCATATATAATAATATACTTATGGCAATTATTTTTATTACATTTTAACGAGTAATGGCGACAATTTATCACATTCAATAGTTAAAAGTCCAGAGATTTAGAGAAAACGTTTTAATATTAAAGATGCGTTTGCATCAAACAATCTTTTACAATCACAGCTATTTTATAACACATTAATAAGATTATTTAAATAGTGTAAACTATCAATAATAAATATTTTTGATAATTAAAGTTTCAAATCAGGCGTTGAATATGCTCGGTTTTGTTACGCGGAGCGCGTGTCGCTTTAAATATATCTTACCGATCCACGTTCTGTATGATACGTTATTTCTTATCAAAGCAAATACTTACTGTAATCTATACATAAAAGAGTACGGATCGTTTTCGTATTTATATTTTAGTAGCTTTATGCTAAGAGCGTTGGTATTTAATTTATTGCGTTTACGATCTGGCGTGTATTTAATAATTCATTTTTTTAGTCGCTGAGGGATGGTGTCTAAATTTTTCAGCTGCGGGTTGTAGAGTGCCATAAAAACTTTGCATTGCGCTTACGACCCTCATTCTTCACCATTGCGACCAGAACGTAAGCGCTCAAAAATAGCCATCCAGCTTTATAACGAGCGTGTCAGACACAATAATGTCTTTGGCGAGCTAGAATATCTATTTTGTGTATCTATAAAATGTTTAAACTATTTTGTACAACAAACCCACATGATTTGTATTAAATAAGTGAGATTACTAACAAATAAAAGTATTTTACTTATACTTTTTAAGTAAATACAGTGGTAGACCAGAATAGAAACATCTAATTATCTCATACACAAAGTTTAAAATAAAATAAATTTTGTGATATTGTTGCTTTCGTTTTTACGACTTTACGAGAGGCGCTTTGTCCGTATGTTGTATAGTACAACACACCATAATAGATGAACACCTTAGGATGTTGCATAATTGATTCACTCCTACATTCTTTGGACCAGAAAAAGAGCACCAAATCGAATTTTCGTCGTAATTGGATAGAAACACCGGTCTAGACTTCGCAATTACCTCGGATAGACTCAGTGA
Organism: Plectrocnemia conspersa; assembly: GCF_051122295.1. NCBI lineage: Eukaryota > Metazoa > Arthropoda > Insecta > Trichoptera > Polycentropodidae > Plectrocnemia > Plectrocnemia conspersa. The sequence goes on from NW_028277174.1 coordinate 24,153,885, forward strand.
AATAAAATTATTCGAGTCTTGCAAATGTAGAGTTTAGTGTAAATAAACTTTGAAATATTATAGTACAATACACACTACACCTTTGCATAATATGGATGTAGACGAATATTATTATTACCTTTAACATTTAATATACTATGTATCATTATTTGCAATGTATTCGCTGCGGCTAAGCGACAAAGTAAAATACATATTCATAAGTTGTATCTATCTTGAAATAATTAAATTCATGGCAATGATCTAAAATATTTTTTGTACAATTAAATGCTAAAAAATATTTACATATATATATATAGTTTATTCATCAACTTGATAATTATAAAGCTACTGATATATATTTAAAGTAGCAAATAAAATCTATCATGCATTAGTGAATATTTATTTTTATATTAGTACTTAACAAATTATACATGCTACATTCCGTAATTTGCTTTAGACTACTTTGAATGTTTTGTAACATACGTTGGCTAAAATAAAAATATATAGATTTTATTTCTTCCATGTATAAAGAAAATTCTGTTGAAAAGAATACGAACGACTTTGATGAACGTTTATTGGTTTGTAAACTTATAAGCGTACATTTTTCGATATATTAAAGCATGCGAAATTTGTATACTCATATTCTCCTTTTTGATGTTTATCAATGTTACATACATCAAAAGAACGTATTAAAAAATCAATACCTTATTTGTATTGCTTATTTTTAAAGTCAAACGTCGTGAAAAGTGGACTCTTTTTACTTGGAATAAATTATTATCGAACTCTAGATAATGCACAGTGATGAAAATATGATTTTTTCTAATATTAGTTAAAATTGTATTAATCTAAATGTCGAGGGATTTATGGCATAATTGCAGACATAAAAATTTTGTGACAGACACAGGAACAAAAATTTAAGAAGTTATTTTTCGAATGAAACGGTGAAAATTCTCCCTAGGGTCTTGACCTTCGGACAGCTGACTTAACTGTTTGAGTGACAGTTACTTCACTGGGCTTAAAATTTCACCAAAGAATGCTATTTAAATTATCTTTAAGAGTTGTGTTAACTCTACTTATTATTGTATAAGCTATAAGGATGTCGTCTCACCCTAAAATATCAGATTTAAATTTAGTTATATGAATTCTATTGAAACTATTATTATCAAAAGCGATAGAAATGCACATTTAAAATAGCTATGTAAATTTTTTAATTTTAAAATGTTATTGTAGTGAAATTTCGATAACTTTTTTATGTGTAAAATATATTCTGTATTGTAAATCTTCCTTAGCAACATTTCTGAAATCTGTGTGAATGTTTTCTGTTGAGTATTGTGATAACGTCCCTCGAAAACTATTTTGAGCTTACTCTACCGCTCATGCTGTCATGTTTTCTATAGAAACATTTGTCGAACACACCGTAAATTTCGTCATATAAAGCGGTAAGGGCGTCATCTAGTTTGTTGCACCGCATCTAATTAAATAAATATCACTATATTTTATCTAGTTCGATTTTATTTTTTTAATTTAACCGTCAGATGATAAAAAATTAGGAATTTTATATATATATATTTCAAAACCAAGTATTTTAGGCATATAATAATAAATAATAAATTAGTAATACAATAAATAAATTATTTTATTTCCCAAATAAAATACTTAATCTAATATTTACATAATCAGATTTTTTCACCCACTGTGCACTGGTTATAACTACCCAAATATCCGATAAGGAATAAATTAAATTTGGATATGTGGTATTTTAGCTGCGCTATCAGCGTTTTAAATCCAATCTACAATAAAAATCAAACGCGAAAATGCTTTGTAATAACGTTCAAGTGTTCTAAAATGTGATTACATTGTAAAACACTATATGCTAGGATGAAATATTAACACGCCATATATTATATATTATCGGCTACTATTTGCTTTATATGTGGTATAGTAATTTTATTAGCTCGCTTAGTGTTCGTAATTTATTGCGGGTCAATTACACGTGACCTCAGTCAGCCGTAATCCTTGTGTTGTGGGACAAAATCATCCTTGAGGGTTAATTACTTAACTTGGGGATGCAACACCTGTCTCTCGTGGCAGACGTCAGATAATTACTCATTGCAATGTATAATTGATGTAATTAATTAATGTGTAGTTGAGTCTGTGTGCGTATTGCAAAGTTGCTTTAGTAATGATAATAAATTATTAATCCGGTACGTGATGTGAAAATAGAAATAGAAGATTGTCATTTAGATAATGTTGGTAGATTTAAACATTTTTTATATTAAGTAGCCTATTTTTACTCTTATAATATCATATTGCTAAAATACTATATTTTCCGATTTCACACATAAGAAAAATGGTATTGTGTGATATATTGCATAAATATATTTATAAATGTATCTCGTTTGTATGTGTGCATCGAAAGTGGTTTACCTTTGGGAGCAAAACAAAAGTGTGATACGTTAGAAGCCATCATTTGCCTTTCACGAAAAAATATTTTATTTTGCAAGCTTTTCACCTAAAATATAAGTTTATTTCTAAAACGGTTGAAAGCTTTTCGGTGCTGCGTGCAGGCTAAATCATATGCTTTTTGGCAAATTTTGAAGTTGTTTATCTCCTGGGATACCGATTCATAAATTATGGAATATATATTTATGCTTTATATTTAATATAATATTATTTTTTGGTAATATGCAAGAAGTGCTAATTACCATGCGCCTGGCCAATAACAGCAACAAAGATCGTGCTCATTTAGCTTTTCTTAAGTAAAACTAAACAGACTTATTACAACTACCTTTGTCGTTCATGCTCCAGATATTACCAGACCACATGCAAAAACGTAATAAGAAAATATAACAAAAACTGCGATAACAAAGCAGCTGACACCGCAAAAACCCCGAGAATAAATTGCACGTGCAAAAATGTGATGCATATGTTTGATAGTATAACTGAGGCAAATCGCTACATAAAATCACAATAAATCAAGAAAAAACGTGTCAGGCTTAATTACAAACCCATTTATTATAAAAAAAAAAAAATACGCATACACTATTTTATTACATTTAACTGTAAAAAATATCTGATTTTAAAATAAGTAAATTTTATTAAAATTTACAAAATTTTATTTTATTTTATTAAAATTTACAAAGAACGCAAAAACAATTATCACTTTTCAGAAAAAATTCTCAGTCAAAAATTCACGTCAAAAGCAATAAAATCGTGTCGACGCCGTCGCAGTGGGAACGCTCGGTAACGAGCGTTTGCATTATAAGATTCCCTATCGAGCTCGACGGTTTACCGTTACATTCTTATTAGAATCCACTACTATTTGCCTCTCAGCCATACACCGTGGGGGTGTTTGTTACCCTGCGCTTCCAAAGAAATATTTACCATTTTAATTTTATTATATAACAATGCTCTTTTCTTATAATAAATATATATATTTTATTGCTTTTGGAAACAAAAATAGTAGGAATACATTTAATAATGACTATTATAATTATATTTATTTAAAATATCGTTGAAATTCCGCACAAAATTAAAAAAAAATCAGATACCTAAGTAGTAAAATTATGGAATGAAGTTAGTGGTATTGTAGGTTAATCAAATTTATTCATTTAACAATCCAGAACTGACGCCGATCCCCTAGAAATAAAAGTGGGAGTGGTGTCGCATGCAACGAAGAAAGAGATAAAGCATGCTCTTTCGTGTAACAATACTTCGTCCAGATGACATGGGAATCTTATGAAGCCGACCGTTTACCTAAAGTACACTGTATCCATAGCTATTTTTTAAATTATTTTTAATATATAAATTTCGTCAATATATTAGCGTTTCTTATAATTTAAACCATAGCTGAAAATCCAAAGCTAAAGATGGTTAAGCAAAATCTTACTTATTTTGCTTTTACCGCTTCAAAAAATCAACAAACTTGTAAGTTAAGCTAGAAAGAACATTTCTTTTTTATGCCTTAAAAAAATATTGCAAGTAATGTACATATGTGATATGAGTTCTTATATACTTTTGTCGTAATATTGCTTCACGTAGTATCTAATTCAGTGGTTCTTAACCTTTTTAAAGTCACGGTGCACTTTTGATCATGGGAAAAAGTGGCGGTGCACTAGATTTAAGAGGTCGAAAAAAATATGTGGACATAATTTTTATTACATATTTTAAAAAAATAATAGTAACATACAAAATTACATTTAATTTTTTTACATATTTTTTTATGTTAAATTATATAAAAAAGTTTAATATTGAAAATAAATTTTGTTAGTTAATTTTGCCCTAGAAAAGTTTTTATATTTATACGCGTTTTATTAAAAATATTCTATTAATATTTGAAGGTGCTCTTTGGGTGGCAAATCTATGTGGTGCATTTTCCCCCCTTTATTTACCCAAAATGTTCCTGCTTAACATAATGGAATTTATATGATTATTTAAAAATTAATTAATGTGATACCTGAGCTTGTTGGCTTTTGCACATATCAGAAATATTATGTCGGATATTTGATATAGTTACTAAATTTTTTCTCTGTCTTTCTCGTTTTTTAGTTTTCATATTAGTTTTTGTTGAGAAACCAAGCTCACAAAAATATGATGTTGAAAACTGTAACAAAATTTTCAGTGCCTTCATGTAAAGAACTGAATATTCCTCTTGGACAGAATTCCAAAAGTCCTTCATGGTCATTTCGGAAAATTTAATTTTTAGAGTACGATCAGTCGACAATGAGACTAATGATGAAATTCATAACACGATGTATCAATCGTAGCAAATGGATTTCGTATCCAGTCATAATTTTCTATATTTAAGGATGGAAAATAATGTGCAATCTTTTCTTCCAATTAAGTTAAATGTTCTATTATTGCGGAAATAACTCCCTCGGGAATGTTTTCGTTAAGTGAAGAAAACATTTCTCCTTTTTTTTTAATATTCGATTTTTCCAAATTATTATTTTTTTCCGAAATCCTGTCAATTTGTCAATGAATGTCAAAAATTTTTCGTTTTTTGTTAAATGCTTGTGTTATCGTTATTTATGTAATTAAAAATATCTGCTAAATATGCCACTTTAGCATACCGGTCATTATTCTGAAGACATTTTACAAAATCATCCATACTTTAATTTCGAAAAAAGATTAACAATTCATTCTTAAGTTCTGTGAATCGGCACAAAACTTTTCCCTTAGATAACCACTTCAGTGTGAAAAAGCAAACACCCGTACTTGGCTTCCATAAAAATGCAAAGTTTTTTAAACATACGTGTTTTTAAAGGTCTTGATTTTATTAAATTCACCATATTTACAACTTGATCTAGTACAGGTTTTAGTGCTGCTGGTAATGTTTTCGAAACTAAAGATTCTCTATGTAAAAAACAGTGCGTAGATATAATACTAGATTTTCTTGTCATTGCAGGGGTTACAAATCCTTTAAATGAGCCTACCATTGATGGAGCACCATCCGTACAAATTCCTACACATAACTCCCATGATATTTTAAATTGTTCTAAATATGAAGAAATAAGATCAAAAACATATTGTTCTGTCGTATGCTCGGTAAGTTCTTTACAGCATAGATATTGATTCACTATTTTGTTTTCATTTATGAAACGAACGAATCCTAGTATTTGTACCTTACCGATAATGTCAGTAGATTTGTCGACTTGTAAAACAAAATATCTCTTGGAAAGTTTATCGTTATCGTTATATTTAAAATTCTTCTTTTTATTGTATCGTTTGAAAGAGGAATTTTCATAATTTCCTTTTTTGCTTCATCAGCAAACATATTTTTTCCTATTTCACAACATGCAGGTAAAATTAGAGACTCTGCTATAGTATGTGGTTTTAGTTGTACAGCAATCAATTCAGCAATCTAGTATGATGCCAGTTGTGCCTTATCGTAAATTTCAACAGTTTTTTCAAATATTTCGCCTGATTATTTTGCATGCTTAACAATCTTTTGAAGTTATCTTTACTTTTTGTTGCAAGATCGGCGTGCTTCGTAGTGAAGTAGTGATTTAACTTGTCAGGATACATCGCGCTATTGGACAGTTTTTCTCCACATACAACACTTAGTGGAATGTGATATCCTTCCTCATTGATGCTAGTAAAACTGAAACATAAATATTCTTCAGAATACTGTCGATTATTTTTTTTGATTTTACTGGATATATTTTCTTTTGTATGAAACGTATTTTAGACTTGTACTCCCAATGTCATTAATATTTTGGTCTGATTCAAAATTTCGTTTGGTTATAACTTTATCTATTGTGGGGTATCACGACTGTAATAAAATATAGATTGATTGAAACATTAAGATTTTCTCGCGGTGCACTTGCATTAAGCTCGCGGTGCACCGGTTAAGAACCACTGATTCTAATTAGTAATGAAGATCAGGTGGAACTCTTGCGATTCAGGAGACCTTATTGGACGGCTAAATAAAAACTAGAGTCGAAACTTGTAGAATAAGTGTTATGGGAAAAATACGTATTACTTTTTAAAATCTTTCGATCTTCACAACAAATAAAATATACTTTATTATAACACTTAAGAGACATTTATCAATTACTTTTGAGTAGAGCTCCTATTATTATTATTATTTTTTGGGAATAATTTCATCGCAACGATTTCATAGTGTTTTTTTTCTTAACTGGACAATACATTAAAAAGTTTATAAATATAAAGCTATTTACTGAATAATAAATTACAATAAAAATACATATTTCTTAATGTATCTCTGTGTTTAACTTTTATATTTTTAATTTTATCTACCGTATCGAGCTTATGGTAGCAACCTGTCAGTTAATAATTAATGCCATTTTAAAACAAACCAATGACCCAACATCCCGACAGTGTATCCTCATTTGCCCATGTAATTACATCAAGCTTTCATTACGAGGAGTAACTTCGTGCGGCTTTTGCGTTTAAAGCTCAAACCTCGCTAACGCCGAGCTTAATACCAAAAGCGAATAAACCACCGCGCATTGTCTCGCTTGCAACCACGCAATTACGGGATTCCTTCGATCCTATTCGTCTAGAACTGGTATAATATAACAAAACAAGTACAAGATTGTACTATAAGTATCCAGACCCCTGAGAAGGAAGTGAAACGGACACTAACTAACCCCCTTCCTTTCCTGATAATGTCGCAGAAAGCAAAATTGAATCTAAAGTCTGCCAAATTCGGGACAAATGTGCACAAAAGTGTTTTTTTAATGTAACGTAGAGCTGCAGCAGTTTAGACAAATCAAGTTGATGTATAAATACACCTACTTTGTTTGTAACCCATGATACAAAAACTGTTTGTTTTTAATAGCAATCAAAATATTGAAGTAAGAAAGATGATCCATTAAAAAGTTCATATGCATGGAGTTCCAAATTATTTCATAAAGTTAAAACAATAACCAGAGATTGTTACTTTGCCTTTTTTAATAAGTTACTGATTGATGAATTACGGCACAAAGCAAGTGGCAAGTCTTGATACTGTCGAGTAATCGTTGGTCCGAAAGTCTTCTTCGAGTGATTCGTTATAAACGTAGTTCCACATATTTTATAATGATCATTCAAAGAAGCTTTGATAAACAGTAGATATGATAGATTAAGAACCAACCCCATTAAAATCTAGAGCTGGTCCCTGATAGTTCAATAGTGAGCATTTCAATAAAATGATATAATTTTTGTTGTTGATACCTAGTAATTGCTGGCTTTTAAAAGTTTGCGTGGTTATTGTGCAATTCTTGTTGTTCTGCTGATTTTTGATGCTGTGCTAAGCAAACCATTGTCATATGAAGATTTCAAATATTGAAATCTTCATAACACTATATCAAGAAAACTTTGCTAAATTAAAAATAAAATTGTAGTACTGAACTTTTTGTAACTTAAAATTGTAGAGTACGCTCGGGATAAGGATGCCGGTATGTTATTGTGTGCGTGTACATGTATATGAGAAGAAGAAGCGATGTAGCGTGTACTTCGTTGTCGCTTTCTCTTTTAAGGACAGTCGCTGATTCGTCAACGCTAGTATTCGTCATTAAAGTGCAGTGTGGCACAGAAGTTCGATCTTCTCTAATGATTTATTTTAAATAATTTTGTGTTAATATTGATTTAACCCAGATATGCCCACTGTCCCATGGGTAGGTCACTAAACTTGTGCCACTATTTTTTATTTATAAATGAAATTTTAAGAGAACAAAATTTCTTGGGCATATCTGCGTTAATTGATATCAAGGCTTCAAATATACACTTAAAGTTATTCGTTTTCTTACCCGTGAATTAAAATATTTTAATTATTTTTCAATTAATCCGTACTTTGTTGGTTTTTTTTACACTATTCTCTGTAAGGCTTAAAAATGTTATTATTCTTATCGTTGCGCCAATGATAATTTTTTAATTTATTCGATGGATTCTAATGATTTAATAGAGTCGTCGAGCCATTAAACAATCTGCGAATTATTTCTTTCCCCGTTTTATATCTTTTTGCTTTTGAAGAATAGCTAAGGACTTCATTATTTTTTTGACTAGTGAAAGATTTTGAATTTTGCAAATATTTAATTAATGACATCAATGTCTGGTTTCTTCGATTATATAATATATTTTTAATTGTCCGTTGAAATTTTCTACTTAGCTCAGATGTATGCATGTTAAATAAACATATATTTTCTTTTAAAATAAAAAAAAAAAATATTCTGAGCGAAATTGTTTTGAGCCACACAGTTCACGCACACAATAACAAACCGGAATCCTTATCCCGACTGTACTCTAATTATATATATAATATATAAATCAGCATATTAGTAAATATATACGTATCACATTTTGGAGTAAAAATGCCAAAAATAGAAACTACAGTAATTGCTTATTCAGCACTTTTTAAAAAAATGTTACAATTTTAATTTTGCAAATCTACTCTTTTTAAATACAATATATGTAAAATCAAAAAAATAACGTAAATTAAAAAATATTTTATTTTTCGCTTCTTATTAAAATTCACCATAATTTTTTAAACGAAAATGATTTTCTGTATTTTTTTGTGTTGATAAACTGGAATTCATTAAAAAGTTTTTTTTTAATTGTTTTCTTCAAACGATAATTAAAAAAAATGTAGCTTCTCGATAACAGAAATATAATTTTTTGTTAGTCGATACATAATTTGACACCTAGATGTAATGCGTAAGCATATATAATATTTCACTGAGAGTGTGACAGATTTTTAGTCATAGGTTTTATGAACACGTGCATTTTGAATCAGTTATTTTTGTAAAAAATAAGATGAAATTTGATTGCTAGTAACACGTTTTATTAACTGGAACAATTCCTATCTAATCTTATAGATACATTAACCAAATATTCACTATCGAAGCGAATTAAATATTTTATGTAGTATATTTTTAATAAAGCTTTCAAAACATGTTCTGATAATCGCAGACATAAAAATCTTAACTTTTAATAGTCATATAATAAAATTACAAAAGTAAGAGCATTTTTTTTATAATCCAGCACAATCAACATATACATATATAGTCTCGACACTAGATAGCCACGGTTTTAACAGGTGTGGTCTCACAGTCACGTTTGAATATATTATTCGACACTGTGTTTCAGTAATGTTTTAATTACTGGTAGAGCACTGGTAGACATTTGTGTGCGTATTCATGTACGTTTATGTATGTACGTGTGTATGTACAATCTAATTCGCTCAGATAATCAAGGGGAGCTCGCGGTAGACTTGTTCTAATTCGAACCGGGCGTAGTTCCAAGGCGGTTGATATTAATCATGACCACCGGTGGGTGGAACGGTTGAAAAACGTTTTCAAGCCGACGAATTACAAATGCTGAGATTTATTCAAATTTAATTGCCGTATGATAAATAGGGGATGGTTTTCTGAGAAAACACCGAAAACATCGCACGATGTACAAATAGCTAAAGATCAATTTTGAAAACAAACTTCATGAAATTATTTAGTCAAAATGACAAGTCAATAAGTTCAGTAAGTTAAATAGATATTATGGTCCAGGAACTAACAAAAACATATTTAATAAGATATTAAGTAGCTCTCATTTTTTTAATATAAATTATACAACAATATTGTTTCTGGAAATCAACAGCATGTCAACGCATCATAAATAAAACACATAAAATATATTAGGAATATTAATATAAATTAAAAAAAGTTTATCGATAAAACGACTCCTAATAACGGTATTTGATAGAAGTAAAACCGTTAACGTTCACATTTAGAACAATTGACAAAGGTAAACTATCCGTGTTAACGTCGAATAAACGAAACGAGGAACACTAGAACAGCAAACGACGTTCGTTCTTGTAGTTTACTATCATTAAATAGCTTTCAAATTCAATATGTTAGTAAACATGTAACATAAAATAACCTACTTCTAATAGTTCCAAAAAATATGCTTATATACATTTTTATAATGAGAGAGCAATACCGTCAATAATTTTTGATTCCCATAAATCATTTTAATAAACTTAAGCAATTTTCAACCATTATACGCTATTTTCTTTCAAAGAAAACTTATAGGCTTTATGAGTCATTTAAATTTAAATTATTGATTTATAAAATCATGTTCGATATTATTATTTTAATTTAATAGATGACTAATTTATTGCAAAATTGTTTTGAAAATGTTCCATTGTTAACTGACGCCAGTCTGTCGGAGCTAATCAAAACTGCAAATCTGCAAAACACTGTGATATATTACTGTAGCGGTAAAATACTTAAATATTATTATTTTTTAAATATGCTTATTATTATTTAATTTGACTCATGATGTTTTTAAAAGTCAAATTTTTTTTTTAATACACCAAAGCCTCGTTTCACTCTATTTTGATATAGCACGGATGATGAATTGTGGCATATTTTTGTACAACACGTTTTATAAAAAGAAGGTTTCAGAAAAAACCAGCAATTAAAAATGAATTAACATGTTTGATCGCGCTACGACAAGATGAAGATTTAACAGTTACACAAGCTTGGAAAAAAATTCTATTCGAAATTGTATCGATATGGTCTCTGAATCCATTAAAGAAATAAATCAATCGACTTTAAATTTTTGCAAGGAAAAATCTGTGGCCAGAAGTAGTCCCTGGAGAAAATGTTGTACCACAAATAGAAGACGAATACCAAAGAATAATTAACATTTGTCGTGGTATTAGTGGAGAAGGATTTCATGATATGGATATTCTAGATATCGAAAAAATATTGGAAGATCGTTCGTTGAACAAAAAAGAATTATAAGAATAAATGTTAAATGCAACTACCATAGTTAATGACTCAGAATGCCGTTGCAGCGAAGTAGCTAAATGTTTGCCATTAAAAACAATAAATGACGGTTTGGGATTGGCTGATAAATTAGAACATTTTTTTATAGAAAATGATCCTATAATGGAAAGAAGTTTAAAGTTCAAAAGGGGATTACAGCAGATCTTGGCCCATTATAACGAAATACGTAAAGATTTATATGCTAAAAATAGACAATCGCTTATTACAGATTTTTTAAAAGTTGAATCCAAAAATACTCCAGAGTCCTCTGATGATGAAAACTTACAACCGATCTCGAAAAAAAGTCGAGCATATAAAATTTTAAGTGATAGCGATGATCAATGAATGATTTATTGTATGTTACATATTAAAAAAAAAATCGATAAATATGAAAATGTATATTTTTTTTATTGTAAAAGTTTTATTTATAAAGGGTATAGACTAATTTAAATTTTACTTTGAACGCATACCCTAATTTTGTATGAACTGCAAACCTCGTATAATACGGATTTGTATAGCACGGAGTTTTTATGGAACCATATGACCGTGTTATACGAGGCCTAAGTGTATATTTAAAATATTTCTATTGTAATTTTCTAATGAAAAAATCTTTTTGTGCTACTTGATGTAACATTATATATATTCATAAAATAATAATCCATGTATACATGGGTACTTGCGTACATACTTAACATTTATTTCAAGCTGTTTTTTCATATTTTAATCATATTTATAAGCAAACTTTGACTTGATCATCGTAGCAACTGTCAACAAACTAATGACAGCTAGCTGTCGCGTCGGTCACGCAGACGAACAACAACAACATACGCCATTTTTTATGCGTATCGAGTGCAAAACTATAGTCCTTCTATATCATTTGTCTGTTAATATGTGGTCAAATATGTTTGATTTTAATCGCGAAGCACCTATCAATCCGCGGAACATAAGTGCTCCACGGATTTTTTGGGAAGTGGTATATTACACTTATTATGATTATTATGATTACTTATTATGATTCTCAAAACATCATCATTTCCTGACCTATGGAAATGCACAAAAGTCACCCCTATTCATAAAAAGGGTGACAAATTATAAATAAAGAATTATAGACCCGTCGCAGTGTTGTCAGCTCCTGCTAAATTATTTAAAATAATTTTTCATAAATATCTCTATAATCACTTTCGGCAAGTTTTGTTAGACCAACAGCACGGGTTTCGTCCTGCCCTTTCCACTGTTACTAACCTTTTGTCGTTCACCAAAACGGTGACAACTTCTCTCGATGCGGGAATTCAAGTAGACGTCGTGTATACAGATCTTGAGAAAGCCTTTGACAAAGTTTGTCATAGGTTATTATTAAAAAAAATTGTCGAACCTCGGTTGCTCAGATAATTTAACTCGGTTATTCTCGAGTTATTTAAGCAACCGTAAACAGTTTGTAACCTATGATGGACGATTGTTAAAAGAATATTTTACCCCTTTGGGGGTTCCTCAAGGATCCAATCTGGGACCTCTGCTTTTTGTGTTATTTATTAATGACATATATACAGCAATTAAAAATTCAAGTTATCTTCTGTACGCAGATGATTCAAAATTATATAAATGCATTCGATCTGTTGTGGACTCCTTCTCTCTACAAAGTGATTTAGACTCTCTATGGAGATGGGCTTCCGTTAACCATCTGCCCTTTAGTGTCGGAAAGTGCCATACTGTGTCATTTTCTCGATCCCATTCGCCATCAGCTTATTTCTACCATCTCGTTGGTAACATTTTGACTAGAGAAACTTCCACTAAGGATCTCGGAATCAATTTCGAGAGCAAATGGAGGTTCTCTCTACACATACACGACGTCTGTGATAAATCTTCCAAGATGCTCGGCTTTGTTATGAGGAATGCCTTTTACATTGACGATCCGGCAATTATTCGCATCCTCTATGACACCTTAGTTCGTAGCATTCTTGAATTGGGATCTATAATTGGGAATCCCCGAATAGCTAAATATTCCCTTTTAGTGAAAAAAATTCAAAAAAGAAATTTAAGACACCTTTACAAAAGGACATTTTGTTATTATCCGTACTTATATCCCAGCGCCTTTCTTTTAGGAGCGTTGGAATATGATTCGCTGAGTTCTCGCAGAAAGTTGTATGTCGCTAAGCACTTTTTCAAATTACTAAAAGGTGCTGTCAACAATCCAGCTATTCTTGAGGAATTCTAGTTTTGGGCTCCGGAACATTTTCGAGAATCACGATCGAGACCTCTTTTGATGACCGTTAGGGCTAGGACATCCGCACTTGCCGACTCGCCTATAGCTGTGGCTATTCGGCTCCTTAATACGCTGGCATTACATATTGACTTATTTAATGTTAGCTACGAGGATCTGGTCCAGTTTGTATCATTTAATTTTAATATTTTATAATTTTTTGTTATGTTTAAGTATTGTTATATTTATTTATATATACGTTTTTTCATGTTTTATAAATTTAAAATTTGTTTTCGACCATCGTGGCGCATTGGGGTAACCTGTTAGGCCACGGTGGTCTTAATTTAATCTAAAAAATAAATAAATAGCATGTATATAACAAAATAAAGAGAGCAAATTCGCATAGACTTTTTTATCAACTTTATCTCGATAAATACAAGACACACATAAATACTTTGATAATATTTTAAGAATGGTACCTAATATTATAAAATTTAATATGTTGAAAAACTATATGTAATATTATGTACTGCATACAAAAATAAATTGACTCAATTAACAGATGAACTTGCTTGTTTTTGATAATTGAGCAATATTATCGCAAATAAAACAGTTACATAAATTGATACATCATATAGTTTTTATTTTTATCATTGAGCGAAGCTGCCATAAAAATATTTTTTAACCCTTGATCTTAACCCTTTTAGGCAAGTCACAAAATATATATTGACAAGCAACTCATTCTTCCATGAGATAAATGGATTTTCGATAAACCTAAACTAAGAAGCGAAGGCGAAATGCTCAGTTTTTGTATTTATATATTACGCTACATACATTTTTTATTTTTATTAATTTCATATTGATCGACATTGTTCCGCGAACCACCATTTGAGTAGCTGGCATAGTACATATACCGATAGCTTTTACTTAAATAATTTATTTTCCTTAAAGAAAACACTGAATCTGCAGGTAGCGCACGTGCGATCTAGATCATGCGCCATCGGAAAATTCCAATTCAATGGTATAATGGAACTCCAAAACTGCAAGTCTGCAGGTTGTTACGATAATTCTTAGTAAATGCCGCATGTCATCATTTCACAATGGAAAAATTCGCCCAGGTGTCGCCAAGGTGTCGGCCAACCAAAACTGCAAATCCGCGAATTCCTCATAATTTACTTATAAAAACGCGTGACGAAAGCTATGTATCACCATTCTTGCGTGGCAATAGCTGGACAACGGAGCGGTGATACCATGGAGCTGCTACTGAAAACCTTCAACATCAGCACCACCACGATGTATCTTATTCTGGTGCTTATTCTGTTGTGCGTCTACATGGGGAAGAACTTTAATTACTGGAGCAGTAGGAACGTGCAAAGCCCTACACCGATACCCATATTTGGAAACTATTGGAGAGCGTGCATGGCCTACACCAGCCATGGGGAACTCTACAAGGACATCTACAACGATTTTCCTAAGGAGAGGGTCATCGGGGTCTATCGGATGGTTAAGCCTGAGCTAGTCATTCGCAACCCCAAAGACATCGAGTGCGTCCTAAAAACTGACTTCAGGTATTTTGAAATTCATACATTCTGCAACTATATATGTTATTTTTTTATTTATTTAGTATGTTTTTTTTATATGAATAATCAAGTTAAATTAAATAATTAATTAATCAAGGTGTGTTGAAATAATTATTATAAATAATTAAAGTGTGTTACGGAGCTACGACAATTTTCGTTTTTGATTTAGCAAATCTATATTTTTTACCTCTTTAGTTTACCTCATAGTTTATCTTTATTATATTAATATTGTCACGCTCAGCAGTTTTTTAATTTTGCAAGTTATAGAACAATTAATTTGTATTGAACAATAGGTATATGAAATACAACAAACATTTTTAAAGGATGACTGATTAAAATAGAGTAAAAATTAGCCAAGATTGCTGAAAAAGTTAATATATCGAATGGTTCATGCAAAGTAATTTTAACAACAATGGATCACCAGCCCAATTTGTTTTAAGCAGCTGTCTTGATGTGATTGTTAATTTTTATAGAAGGCAAAGTTACTTAGTTATTTGTGTATTTTTAAACCACGTTCAATTTGTAGAATAACTGTAAATACGCGATGATTCCATATCCTTGTTTTCGTTTATAAAATCCAGTGGTCTCCCAATATCTGGTTAAACGCTGAATTTTGGCTTCGTAGATAGAGAGAAGCTGCTGCTTTCTCGTCTTCTAAGTCTCAGTCAATGTTTGTTGTAGCTCCGCTTGTTGCAAGTATGAATGATTCTCGTGTATTACATTTGGAAGTAAATGATGTGCGCTATGTTTGTGCTTATATTTTTGCTTGAGCTCTCTTATTGACGCTTGCACTAATTGCGCTGACTTGGGATTATAATTCGATTTATTTTGTATCGTCCTTCCAATAAAAATCATTACCTGAACGTTGTGCTTTGATTTTATTATTATTTAATGTAAAAGCATCTAACGATTCTTGGGTATGCTAATCCTTGAGCTTATAGAATATTTTCAAAAACTAATTTTAAATAAATAGCATTTTTGTTTATTGCGCTTTTAACGCGTATATGCGTCAAGTTCATTTTTCGCAATTAATACGCATTAGCAACAAGTGCGTTATTTCTAGTCAATTTTTTTTATTATATATTATATAAAAGTCGACGCAAACACTAAATATAGCAGTACACTATTCATAATTACGATAAAAAAATGATTGAAATATTGTTTATACGTTCAAAGCTCAGCTTATTAAAATATTTACTCAGGTTCGCAAAAATATTTGTATGGTATAAATTAAATAACGGCAGATTTATTCATCAAAAGTATTTTTTATTGACATAATCATCTTTATATTTAATGAATATCCCGAGATACAAGTTTGTAAATACTGTTTTAATAAACTTTGCGCCTTTATCTTTATTTTGAAACTGTTTATTTTTCATTTGATAATCTAGCTTTGAAAAATTAATCGTCGCTTGAACTTTCACTCAAGTGTTTTACATTATTTTTAAACAGTCATAAATTAGTCAAATGCATAACAACAGAGTCAACACAATCAACAACCGCTAAATAAGTTGTGAGACACTAGACTAAAATCAAAGTCTGCACAGTGAAATCCAAGATTTTTTTATCATATACTATGCATTATGACGCATTGGGGAAACCGGTCAAATCATGGTGGTCAGATTTAAAATAAAAAATACAATTCAATTCATTAAAAAATCTAAGTCAACCTGATCTATGATGAGTTTTATTTATACAATAATTACTATTTTGGTATTTAACAACTAAAAAGAAGCTCTTGTAATCCAAAAAATAATATTATAGCTTAGTAAATAAATACATGTAAATTTATTAAGTGACCTAAATGTTATTATTATTTGTATTTTTACAGCAACTTCTACGATCGCCAGAACTCGATCGCTGATAATTCGGATTCGCTAAGCTACAATCTTTTCCACATGAGATCAGATATTTGGAAGATAACCAGACAAAAAATGACTCAGGCTTTCACTCCTATGAAGATGAAGATGATGTTTGAGTTGATCACGGTCGTAGGAGAGCAGTTCGTAGATTTCATGCACGAGAAAATCGGCGATAGTGCTATTCTCGAAGCACGTGATTTGATGGCCAGATATGCAATGGACGTGATTGGATCCTGCGCATTCGGAATCAGTATGAATTCTATGGTGGAAGATAATGCTCCCTTCAGAGTGATGGGAAACAGGATTTTTAATGTAGATAGAACTAAGAGATTCAAATACATGCTACGGAACGTTTTACCTTCAGTTTTCAAGTTCTTTAATCTGAAAACCGTCGATGGAGAAGCTGAGAAGTGGTTCAAGGACACTATCATGACGATAGTGCGTCAGAGGGAAGAGAGCGGGCAAGTCAGGAACGATTTTATAGACATGATTATCAAGATGAAAAAGGATGAGAAAATTCAAGGACAGAAAGCTACGGTGAAGATAACTGACGATTTTATATGCGCTCAAGCATTTTCTTTCTTTGCTGCCGGCTTCGAATCATCTGCTACGTTAATGTCTTTCACTTTATACGAATTGGCTCTAAACCAAGCGATTCAACAAAAAGTCTATGAAGAAATTATTGACGTTTTGGGTGCTTTTGACGGATCTTTGGCTTACGATGCAATAGAGAAGATGACTTACCTGAACATGGTTCTGATGGAAGCTGAAAGGAAATATCCAGCGGTCGGCGTTTTGATTCGGCTCTGCACAAAGAGCTACACGTTCCCAGGAACTAACATTACAATTGACCCTGGAACTACAGTATCAATACCGGTGTTGGCTCTGCACTACGATGAAACTTATTATCCATGTCCGCAACGCTTCGATCCAGAGAGATTCACTGAGAGCAACATAGCTAGTAGACCTCCCGCGTGCTTCTTACCATTCGGAGAGGGACCTCGTAATTGCATAGGTATTGAGAATTTTAAATATTTTATTAAATACTATTGTCATATTTTATCTTTCATATTTATTTTTACAGCCGCTCGTTTTGGAAAATATCAAAGTATGGCTGGTTTGATATACGTTTTGAAGAAATATAAAGTCGAACCTTGTGAACTGACTAAACCTGAGATCGAATTTAATCCAACTTCTATCGTCTATACCAGCAAAACTGGCGTTTGGCTAAAGTTTGTCAGAAGAACCTAGTCAGCAATATATTATACATATTTATTTTTATTATAAATATTTCAATTTAATCATAATACTGTCGTATCTTGTTAATTTTTTTAATTACAGTCAGCACTTTATTGTAAATTAAAAATACAACATAAATCATAAAAGCATACTCTGAGTTTTAATAACATATTTGGCTACATATATTGTAGTTGTATTAATATACTTTACCTATATTATAATATTTATATTTGCACTAGCGATTAACTGTTATAAATTTACGAAATACTAGATATTAAAAAAAAATTGTAATTGCGAAAGGTAATTTAAAAATACAATAATCAAAGTCATTAGGTAGAGTATCAATATAATAAATAAATATAAGCTATTATTATTATTATTATTTTGAAATAAAGATAAAAAGTTTTCATTTAACCCGACAGACGGGCGCCAGAAAATTATACATTTTCTTAAAAACAATTTCGCAATTAAGTCACGCGTAAGCAAAAAATTGAGTCATCGATTGCAGTAAATAAATATATATATATATATATATATATATATATATATATATATATATATATATATATATATATATATATATATATATATATATATATATATATATATATATATATTTGTTTATGATTCAGTTTTATTAAATTTATATAAATAAAGTAAATATTAAATATCAGATATTCAAAACCTCATCATTTCCTGATCTTTGGAAATGCACAAAAGTTAACTATATTTTTTAAAAAAAAAATTGTGTATTAATATAAAAATCATGACACATTGAAGTTACGTTCGGTAACAAAGTTCTTTATTTGTATATTAAAAGTGATAATATAATGTTTTTTAGAGTATCTGGAATATTTTTTGGAAAAGTTGCTCAAATCACCGTCAAAAATGTCAACGATGATTGACGGCATTGTTCATCATCGCAAAAATAAATCCGACACTCATCAAAAAGACCACCCACCAAAACAAACAACGTTCCGAGTTTTGTTCTACCGTTTTAACTCCTCGAGTGCGTGAATAACGACTCTCATTAAATTTGTTTTCCAAAATTCGGAAGATAAACCTCGAAAGCCGAGCGAGAGAGAGGCACTTTTCGGATGATACCAGATTATATCTTCACTAGAAAATTACTTTATAATAGTTGTTTTTGTTATATTTTTAATAGTAGTGTTTAATTAAAATATTTAATTAATGACTTAAATTGTATATGAATAAATATACAGTATAGATTCAAACAGACAGAAAAACGTTCCATTTTAAATGGATCAAAAGATACATATAACATATAGATATATATATCGCTCATCTTGCCCTGTCAAATGTCTTAGACAAAAAAGCTATAGCAAAAAGTCTCGATAAAAAATCTTACATGGCTTAATCTATTTAAATCAATATAATTAAAAATGTGATTATTTGTTTACCAAGTACGGATATTATGATCTTAGTGCGAAAATCTTCTATGTTCAGATTAATTTTTTGACCAGGTTATTCATTACAGATTAATTGCTTTATAAGTATTGTACTTGTACAAGGTATGCTTACAAAGTTGTAGGAATTTATTTATTATGTTTAATCGGCAAACGCAGATGGGACAAACGTGTCACTTAATTTTAAGTTATATATATGACTACTTTTTTTGTAGAACATGAATTGAGGCAGAAAAAATTATTTCTGAATATTCATTATCCATATCTTGCTATTCATCATTACACTATATTTTGGATATTACTTTAAAAAAGTATAAAAAAAAACATAATTTTAAAATATTAAATAAAAAAAATCTTTACTCTTGAAGTATACTAATACAATATCGTTATTATGGATAAAGCATAACAAAAAACATTGTAAACAATTCTGAACTAGCAAGTGTCACACGTGTTAGCTAAAATTGAACGTCGTTAATTAAAGTCGATACAGGCGAGCGTCACTCGGGTTAGCGGAAATCGAAACACAGTCGGCGCGCACAACAATATTATCACTTAATGAATAAACTACTCTTTTGTGAAGATATATAATGCGTTCTTCTATGCAAAAAAGGACTATTATTATTTTTACCCTATTGCTTATGATCACCAAAAGTGGCTACTTGACCATTTTACTTTTTAGGCGTAAGTATAGTCATGGTTTTGTTTCAAGAAGCGGTGCAATTGGCCCAACAACATCCTAATCTGTGATTCATTTGGTTTCTACAAGTAGAAAGAGAGAAACAGACGAAGAAAAGCGTTCCCTAGTCTTAACCTTAAGGAGTCCCAGCACTAGTCTAGCTTTATAATAAGATCACATCAAGACAAATCACAGCCGACAATATTTTTCAGACACTAGAAAAAATTATCCAACTTTCAAGACTAGTAATTTCTACTCCATTGTTTTTTTTCGTCATATATTTTGATTACAAAGCCACACCTTCTTCATGGCGCTGATGAAGAAGGCGCAAGGCCCTCTTCTGTATTTTGTGATGTGGATGAGTCAGACTGTGTATAGTGGGAGTGAGCGGAGCGCAGAGCAAACGTCCGCTTATTACTTGATTCAGACTGATATTTATCAAAAAACCCAAACCGTCGTTGCGCTTGAACGCTTTCAGTGGTCCAATTGAATTTGTGGCCAGCTCTTGGCTGTCGTTGGGTTATATATAAGAGCGTATGAGAGGCATGTCTCCTAGCATGGACTTTTTGTTTTTTTACTTTAAACTTAATCTTTTGGCGACGAGTGGCAATAAGACACAGGCTGAGACACTACAGTAGTATTTTATTTAAGCTTTGAAGTTACGTGTTATTTATATAAACATACAGTGAACAGTTCATGAGACACGCACCGGCGTGCGAGCCCGCCAGAGTCAACAAGAGATGCGTCCGTTATATATATATATATATATATATATATATATATATATATATATATATATATATATATATATATATATATTTTATATATATATATATATATATATATATATATATATATATATATATATATATATATATATATATATATATATATATATATATATATATATATATATATATATATGCTCTATACCTGGAGTTGGTGTAAAAAAATAAAAATAACAATAAATAACTAAATGCTGACGGCATAAAGGTAACAAAGACGTGACGTATGGCGCCGTGAAAAGTGACGACAGGTGGTGCGCGCATCGTGTGGCGGCATAAACTGACACGTATCAAAAAGAGAAGATCGCTGGCGTAGGCCACGACCTAACAGTTCCATTCTTAAAAATATTTTTTATCTACTTTTAATCCATTTCTACCTTCTTAACTTCTCAAGCTCGTGAGTAACGACTCTAGGAAAATTTGTTTAGTGAAATTAGAAAGATAAGCCGCGGTCGCCGAATAAGGCTGAGGAATAGAACACCCTGTTATTAGGGCACCTCCTATGGTGTACAGGATTATATATCTTAATGAACCGGTTTGCGACTAGGGACGCGCCTTAATGACTTACACGTGTGCGGCGCCGATCGCAAGACGCCCCGTGGTAATGAATCGAACCGAAATGACGCAAAGGAATTCATTATTACACCTAGGCTTAAGGGCAATGGCGATATTATGTTGTGGCCCTAATGTGGAATACAAATCACGGTGGCGCGTGTGGTATGTGTCTTATTTGCGGAACTAAACCGGGATTCTGTCTCTTGCGTATACGTGTATACGTTTGCACTCGCATACCGCCTTATATAAATCACACGTACGTGTGTGTGTGTATGTTCGTATATGTGTACATTGAGTATATTTAGATTTAGACACTAGAAATCCGAACCTAATTGACAATTTATTACGTAATTAAAGTAATTTCGTAGAGCACTAAATAAGTACCTTCTCGAATCGATCGCCTACGCTACATTGCCGCTACAGAAACAAACGAATTAATGCTACTTGGAATGATGTCACCTTCCAGATGTAGTTGGCGACTTACTGAGTAATAGACCTACAAAGTAATATATTACAAGTGTTTCCCCTACTATACGATCATCAATCTTATCTTTGCAGCACAAAAAAGCAATTTTTTCAATTTTGCTTAGTATTTGACTAATACGCGTCCTTTAGATCAGTGATGTTGAACAAGACAAGAGGCCCGCGGGCCGCATGCGGCCCAGTCAGCATTTTTAGGCGGCCCACTTTAAGGTTGAGTCATTACACATGAACGGCACAAAATACAATTTCGTAAAAAATATCATCTTTGTCTTGTGCATTTACAGATCTACAGGTATAAACTGTTTGACAGCGAGGTTCGTATAATCAATCTCCATTATTTTATGTAATAGTGTATACTATTCACAGCTCTTCATAGGCTACAGTGAAAAAATATTTAAAATAGTCAGGCGCGGGCGGTGAGATACTTTCCCTCTCGAACGCTCGCGTGTCAAGTGACGAGAGTGAGTGAGAGATAAGAGCATGCGGTCAGCATGCCCTTATCTCTCGTCACTTAACACGCAAGCGATCGAGAGGAATAGAAGTTCACCGCCTGCTCCTCGAAATAGTGCCGCTCAATCCCTGTAGATACCCCCGACTATTATAAGCGAGCAGGGAAAGTGTATAGAATGGAAGGCGAGCGTTAAGTACCTCGGAATTCACCTGGACTCCAAGCTTAAATTTAATAAACACATAACCGAACTTAAATCTAAAGGGCTCGCAGCCATTGCGGCGTTAAAACCAATTTTTAATCGAAAAAGTGCGCTAAATACTAAAAATAAAATTCTATTATATAAGCAATTAATCAGACCGGCAATGACTTACGCCTGCCCAGTGTGGAGTAATACGTGTAATACTAACTTTTCTAAACTACAAGTTGTTCAAAATAAAGCTATAAAAATAATTTATAATACACCTTTTTATACTAACCTCAAAAAACTTCATAATAAATATTTAATTCCAACTATTAAAGAACATGTTCACCACCATACTAATAATTATTATAAAAAAATACCGCGAAATCATACTAACCCGTTAATCTCAAGAATCGGTGATTACGACAAAAACAAACTCAAATTTAAATATAAACACAAAATGCCAAAGCACATCTTGCTCTGACGCATAAATTTTATCTATTAATTTAACAGCTCCAGGTCCACGAGTTTTATATTAAAAATATATATTTATAATTTATAATTTTTTTTTTTTTTTTTTTTTTGTTAAAGGTGTTTATGTACTTTGACCTAAACTTAACGTATTCTATGTTCTTTTATTATTCTTATTTTTGTAATTCCTCTTAATTTAGCTATTCAATCGTAAATTGTGATAATGGTAATTAACCAGCAACCAATGAAATGTAAATATATATGTTTATAAAAATGTATTATTTAATTATGTAATAAACAAAAATAAAAAAAAAAAAAAAAAAAAATCCCTGTAGAGACGAGCTGAAAGAGCAAGAGCATGTATTTGTTCGTTCAGATGAAAAACAAAGCAACATGTTTAATTTGTCGTGACACTCGTGACTACTTCAACATTTAAATCATATAATTTGAAAAGACATTATGAACAAAAACATGATAATTTAAAAAAAACATACTGACGACGAACAGAAAGTAAAATTACAAATACTTAAGGCAAGCTTGTCTGCAGAACAAAACGTATTTCAAATACAAATAGTTCTTCATCGTCAATGTTCAATTATAAATAAGTATTATTATTAATAAAATAATAAGCATCAAGAATTATTAATATTCATCGTAACAAAATAGCTTTGCGCTTACAAATTTTACATGAACGATTTATATAAATAAAATAATCATGGGAAAGTATTATATTAACATATTAGGGTAAATAAAATACAACATAATAATTTGTATTATATTTTTTTTAATTTTAAATTATTGTTATTTATTTATTTAAGTCGTTTGCGTGAGTATAACAATTTTGTTTTACTATAAGATTTTCCATGAATTACGACGCAAAAATATTTTGCTAATGGAATATATAATATGTAGGTTAAATTAATAAATTATAATCAAGCCTATTATTTGTAAGTAAAGCATACAATTGCGATATAAAATAATACAAATCTAATTATCTATTGGTGTCTTAAAAAAAATACTTTTTTTATAATTTATGGATCAGTTACTAATTAATATGTTTTACAGTTGTACAAAAGCTGACTTTTAAAAACTATACAATTTTTCGAAAAACTAGTCAAAACCAATTTAAAGTTAAAAAAATAACTGATACTAAAATTATTTTAATTGTTTTGTACGCTGCAAATTTTAAAAACTATTTTTTTGATATTTTAATGCTTGCCTTAATTATTGAAAATTTAGCTGAATAGCACATACCACTTTAAAAAAATAATTCAGGTCTGAATATGTAAGTACTTGTTTGTGAGACCAAGCTTAAATTTTAAAATCTAACTTTTGGTAATTTTTATACAGATTTTAATCTCTTTTTCATGTTTTATTTCGTCAGGTATTTAAAATATCTCCTTTAAATTCTATCTCACTGGGGCCACGGGCTTAAATAACCACAAATTTTGCTATATGTTTATTCGTAGGCCCTTTTTAAGACATTCTTTATTTACACAATTATCGTCATATTGAATATTTTTAATTGTCTCCCCGCCTATTTTTATTTATTTTGTCCCAGGAGTGCTTCTTCTAATCTGATAAAATATGTCTGACACCTCTCTATATTGAATTATTTACAATTAGCTCCCGCTCTATGCTTATTACTGCTAATTAAATCCAATACAAATTTAGACATTTAGTCTCTATAAGATAATCATGTTTTATGCAATTTAATGCTCTCTCAAAATCCATGAAACAAATTTAATTAGGTTTACGAGCTTTTTAACATATTGGAAGTAGCGTCGGCATGCTTATTATTTTTAGTATATAAAACTAGTTTTTAAAAATCAACAAACCATTATACTATATTAAACATTATGTTAGCAGATGAACTAAATTATATTATTTTCTGTGAAACGCCAGGAGGCATATTCACAAGTGAGCAGATTTCATTAGCAATACGAAATGGGAAAACAGCTTGACAGTACATCGCAAAAAATAGCATTACTTTTTTAATATAAATAAGATATATTATTAAATATCGTATATGTATGCATATGTGTAAATTAATCAACATCTTTCACTAGAAAATCTTTGAATAATATGTCACACGTGTTTTCTTTGTATTACGCTTCCGAGAAAGGTTCAAAAGTCATTTCGCATACTTAAAGAAAAAAAAGAAGCAACATATTATTCGCTCGCTCATAAAACGAAAATTTAAAATTAAATGGGAGCAGATACTGGGTCGGGTCTAGGTGATAAAATTAAACTGCGATAAACCGTCAGCGTCCAATCCATAGATCTATAGCCACAGTTGACCTTTCCCATTGTGTAATATCTGCGATTACGCCACAGTGCGACCGCCGCGGATTATCCTAACCCATCTTCTTATCTTTGCGGCAATAATACCATTGTCAGATTCCGGTCACGCCGAATGAATAAAATTGCCTTATCGCTCGGGGCCAAACGGTCGGGTTTCCCTTGCAGGCGTATTTTGCTATCGACGATGAAATAACCAGTTTAGATGTCGACGGATATTTGCTGACAGTCGTCGTAAAAAGTTTAATTTTTCACACAATCAACGCTACTTTATTAGTATTTGGAACGATACTAATACTAGAGTTAACGACGTTCGTTTAGCGATTGTAGTGTGAAATGTTGACGTTTGTTGCAAAGTTCTAACTTTCGATGGAGCAATTCATGGGTTATTTTAAAATAAATACAATTTAATTATATGAATTTGTGCAATGATTAAACACAGATACAAAATGGATTGCGCTTTTACACAAGTTTTTACTACAAAATTTTTATATTTTTAAATTTTTGTGGCAAAAACTGAAAAATAATATATAAAATGAATATTTTCTGCAATACTGATTTTTATTTAAATTATAAAAAATGATAGCTTATTACAAGCACATGCAAACTCATTCAAAAGAAGTTTTAATAAAACGTTATTTTAATTAATATTAATATTTTATTAACATACCATTATAAACAATATATGAAACTGGTTTATGAGAATTTTTATGTTTACAAAAATAAGAATATAAAATAAATCGTTGCTAGGTTTAATTTAAGGGGGAGGAGACTAATAAATACTTTTACAATTCAAGTGAAAGAAAATAAAAAGAGAGACCAAAATAGATTAAGTGCTAATTTATATATATTTAGCTGAAGGTCTGAAAAACATGGATTTGTGTTCTTTTGCATCTGAAGCAATATATGATTGACATTTTGTGCATATATTAGAGTTGTTTCTATCATAAGATGAATGAGTTACTATGGTTACACGATACATACATAAGATTATTGGGTTCGTGTGATTATGCAAAATATTTTTATAACATTTTTCGATATAAAAATGAGTGATCTTTAATTATTTGTATTTCAAAGCTAAATGCAATTTTAAAAAAATAGTATGAAAATGTATAATATATATATTATTTGTAAAGCTGTATTTTAAATGACTTACAAGTTAGAAAAAATAACAATATTGGCGTTACTCCACACCTAGCAAACACATGTTAAAATGGATCTAAATGTTTTTTTAAAGAATATAATTTAATTTCTTATAGTAAGCGCACTTTTTTGAATGAATATTGGGTCTAAGGGCCGAAATAGCAGCCAGCCTTGTAAAGAAAAGTTCCAAAATATGTTAAATTTGAGTTGGGAGTATAGGTTTTAGCCTAGGTATTCAACGTTCCCTTTCCATTTTATGTTATTGCTCTGTTTATATTTGAGAGCTAGTGGCATAGTTTATCTACATCTTGTGAAAATAATTGCTTATATTTTTTTTAAGTTTATTTTTAATTTTCTCATTTCAAATTATTTATTTGAGATTTAAATATATTTTTTTACCCCATTTCGCGATTGATTTAACTCTTTGAATGCGTAAATCAACAAAAGTCACCCGATTGATTTTTTATCTCTTGACAAAAAAATCAGCAAAAAAAATAATTTAAAAAAAAATATATTTTTGAAGAATAAACATGAAATATAATTTTGAATTATTAAAAATTAAAAAATTAGAACATTTAAGCAGAGTAACTAGGTAAGATTTGTATATTTTGAAAAACAATTTTGTGCGGATCTTATTCTTGAAACTCGCATTAATAAGTGTGACCAAAAATGATGGAGTCACACAAAAAGTTGCACATAAATAACACTCAAGTATTCTCCAACGCATTGAAAGATTATTTCTTTGTTGCAAAACGGTCACAAGAAACAATACATCACCGGAAGACAAAGAGCACCTTTGAGATGTCTATCAAGCAAATATCACTTTCTAAAGGCGTATACATATTTCGTTGTTCTTCGAAGCGAGTGCAACAGCTAACTGACAAATTAAAATGAGTAATGTAAATCATTAAAGTTCGATTTTATTTAAAAAAGCAAAAAGGTTCGTTTTTTTGCACTTTACTTAATTCTTTTAGATTAGGTTTTGGTTTGAACAGTAAATAGGCAGATTGCAACTGTCAATATATGTAAATGTAAGCCGCAACAGATGTTGGTTAGTCATTATTATATTATTTTGTAATAACTGATAGCAGCAAAGAAGTTGCGTACATTTGTTTGTATAAACAGAATAAAATCAATTTTACAGCTTGCCAAAATTTTATTAAATCAACTCACGATTTTCCTCTTTACCATAGCTGCCTAATATGACATTATTTGCTGATCAATCTTTTTTATTTGTTGACCACTTACTATTTTGTCGACAAAAAACATTTTATAGCTGACCAAAACCTCAATAATATGCTGACAGTTTAAATGATATAATATAATTTTATTTCCCAGAGATTCTTTTAAGCCCATAAATAATATTTTTCACATATTTTACGATAATAAATGATTTGTTAACACAAAAAAGATAAACAAGCGATCAAGATATTGACCTAAACAGTATTATTTTATAAATCATTAAAGCCGTTTTTAAAATTTTTAATGCTTTAACATCCACTACTTGCGCCATTTTATCCAATTTGAACATTGAGACACAAAAAGAACACAAAAAGGGTGTCGCAACAATTTAGCAACACGCCAAAACGTGTGTATCGGTGGAGCCCAATCAAATGGCAGTACTTTGTCGCGGAGCCCCGCCAATAAAAAAGTTTAATCTTGGCCGCTCGTAAAGCAGGTGGGTCGTCGCCGTAATCAAGTTGCTCAGACTCTTCAAAAAGAAAGTTGGTGAGTGCGGAAAAAGCCGGGAAAGCCTTCCGCCTGTTGCCATAGTTTCCGCAATAAAACACTCGGGGGTCCCCGGCTGAAGTGCGCATAGTCGAGCCGCGTCGGGGCCCCGACCCCGAACAGCTCTAGCTGGTCAGTCCTCGTCCGACTACAAGGAAGAACGCACCACCGATAACAGTTCGAGTGTCGGGTGCCTCCGCGATAAGTTTTGATCGGGACGATGTCGGAGGAACACGAGTGCAAAGTGTTGAAATGACATAAAAATCATGGACTGGAAAAGAAATTTATGCTGCCCGGTCAATCGCTGATTTGGAATGATGTGGGGGTTGAATAAGTTAGTGGCGGCCCTATTGGCAGTTATCGTGCAAGGTTTGTTTGTATACAAACGTTATGTCATGTGTGTATATTTATATATATTTATAAATAAATATACAATTATATTTATATGAGTATATTGCAAGTGTATTATAAAAAAAATATTTTTAGATTAAAAAATCGACTATAAAAAAACTGCACGTGTTAAGATCTAGTAAATCTAAATATAATATATAATAATTTATTGTTGGTTATAAAACAAATATAGGGTACATAGAATTGAAAGTTACTTACAAATATTAGTTAAAATATATAAACTTAATTAAGACATTAGTTTTAATGAGACTTAATTGTGATATGCCAACTAAAAGTAATATGATACTTGTTATTTTATTATTTATTATATGCCGAACTAAAAAACTATTATGACTTAAAATGGTAACTAATTCAAAACATAATTTAAACAAGCCCCTATTATGACATGACAATTAAGTGGTATTTTTATAGTTTTAAAATGCTGTACTAAAAAAATATAAA
This sequence comes from Plectrocnemia conspersa, assembly GCF_051122295.1. Lineage (NCBI taxonomy): Eukaryota > Metazoa > Arthropoda > Insecta > Trichoptera > Polycentropodidae > Plectrocnemia > Plectrocnemia conspersa. The sequence goes on from NW_028277174.1 coordinate 24,183,065, forward strand.
TAATTTTTAATACGGTTTCATTTTGCTCTTGTTATAATACCTATTTGTAACTCCATTAAAAATCATTTAATTAGCTCATATAATTTTAATTTCATATAATTATAAATTTTAATTTACATATGATCAATTATATTTTTAGGAAAATTAAAAAAATATATTATCGTATTGAACATTTAAGTTTAAAAGATGAGGTTTTAATTGTATTATTACGATAGATTTTACAAATATTTAATTTTACATAGTAGTAAAAGTTTTTAAGTTTATTTTTTTATATATACCTATTTTACTAGTAATATATTTTTATATAATATATAGGTTTTTTTGTAATTTTTATAATGCTTGAAATCCTATTCTGTGATTTGATATTTTTATTTCATTATTATACAGCAATTTTCAAAATTATAATTTTGCTAAAATGCGCTACAAAATTTAAAATAAAGCAAGACATTTGTTTTAAAAAAACCTTTTTGTGATATCTCAATTAATTTGTATTTTAGTTATTTAACATACTATACTAAACCTATACTCTTAATTTCATATTACTGATTTTGAGAATTCGATTTTTATCTGGTGTTTTTAAAATACATATTCCTAATCTCATTGTAATCCATTTAATTAGCTCAAATAATATTAATCAAATATTTCTATGAAATACCACTTATTAACAAATCGTCGATTAAATTTTAAGAAAATTAGCTCACAAAAAAATATGCCTAAATATTTTTTTTTAAATATAGAAAACTATACTTTTTGTTCTAAACATGAATAATAAAATTGCTCTATTATTAGTTTCTACAATTTTATTTTTTAATTATAGTAATATATATAATCTAATGGTGTGATTCAATATTTGTAAAAGTGATTTTACCGCTGCGTTTTAGTTTATTATTTCGATAGTAATTTACTAAATTAATCAGCACGATAGACGATTGGTATATGTTGCTGACTATTGACCTGAAAGACCTGGGTTCGAATCTATATTGACCTTAGTGTCTGGGAGATCAGAATTATTTTTTATTCAACAATTATACAGAGATTTGGTTAACCTATATATTCCTAATATCACGAATGAATATCGTAATGAATAATTTAAATCAAGCCAGATCGTACATATTATGTATTAAAAAATCTTTAATAATGAGCTACTTAAGCTTATAGAGAATATCTGTACAACAAAAATAAATTTTACATTGCATCTATAAATAGCATAAGACGTTGTAATTTAAAGTTAAAAAATATGTTTAACTTGCAGTCTAAATTACATACACACTATAAATATTACTGACTATTAAACTTAAGTTTTTTTTAACAAATGATTATAAATAAAAAAACACTAAAATTAGTTTCTTTAATGTTACATTAGTTAGGCTTATTAATTTTTAGTTTAAAAGCTGTATGTATGTATTTGTGTATACTTAGTATGTGTATATGTACGTATGTATGTTAAAAATAATTGAACAAGTAAAGGAAGATTCCACTGGGTATCTTCCAACGTGTTATTTTTTTCCCTTGTTCTTATGAACTAAGGGAAAAAGAAAAAAATGGCTACAAAAATCACTTATTGTCAATAGACAGATTGTGTAATAAAGGAGAAAAAAAATAAAAGCTTATAACAGTTCTGAAATTATATCGATTCTATTTTATTTTTTAATACTTTAAAGATTTGTATAAACAATGCTTTGTATAAAAATAGTATTTAGAAACCTATAATTTTAATTTTAAAAAAATACTATTTAAATTAGTATATTATTGTTTTTCACATTATTTTTTTTTTGTTATTGCTATAGTACATAAAATCTTTTGCTTTAACTCGATATAAGTCATAATGTTTTATTACAGGTACATTTTCATTAAATGTTTCTCCAATATTACACTTATTATCATACTGTTTTTCAATGTTAACCAATTGGTATATCTCAATGAAATGGCATCATAATAGTTTTAAAAATATACTTAACATATACTCTATATTTCAAGCTTTCTATAAGTTTACCTAATTTTAGTCTAGTATAATTTTAATATATATTTTTTGTTGTTAATTTCCCGGTTCTTGCCATTCAATTAGCTACTATACTATTATTTTTACTTATTAATGACTTCTCGTTTTCTAATATATCGTAGATTTAATTTTTGAAAATTTCAATACAAAAAAAAACAGATTATAATAAAACATTATAATAAAAATGCTGTTTTTTAATATAATAAATTGAATTAATATATTTTATAGTGAAAAAAACTACATTTTTCGACCTAAATAGTACAAATAAAATTAATCTAGTATTATTTTCATACAAAATTATTTTTTTACAAATATAATAATATGATCTATGATTGTGGTACGATATTTATTTATATTATTTTCACAGTCATTTTAGATCATTTTTATTTAACAGTACACTAAATATCACAACGCCTTTGAATATTTTTACTGTTCCAATTGAAAATGATATACTTTTGGGGTTTTTTATTAGGTTGAAAAATATTATTATTAAATTATATTATTACTTTTAATTCCATGCACTCTATATAACATATATTACTAATTCTTAAAATCCAATAACAGTCTCTAGTATAATAAATAAATGTTAATTTTTAAACCAGTGATAAAAAATATTTAAATATTATAAAAAATATCTGTTTAATAATATAAAATAAAATGCACTCACCAAAATTTTCGGCGTCCTTTTTCTGCTTACAACTGGCACGGACACTATTTATCATTACACTTATAAACTACACTATATCACTATTTATATTTATTTTTATTATTTAGACTTTTGATCTATTTAATTATTCATCAATATGAAGAGGAATTTCACAACTTTTGCACATGTATGCTGTATCTTTCCTTATTCCATGTGCAGAACAAACACGACATTTTCCTCTCACATTTCTCACCACTTTTTATTTTTATTCGCTGATGGTTTTTCAGTTTATTCGAAAGCTTTTCTGGTAGATCGACAGCACGGGCACGACAATATGTGGTAGAAACTGCCAAAATGTCTTCAGAATCGATAGATTACTCAAAAGAAAATCCGTTACGATTCAAATTTTGATAGACACTGAACGAATAAAACAATGCGCATACAAATAAATAAAAATCAATTTTTTTTTATTCTATTGTTTTTCGAAATATTATGTAACTATGTATGATCGGCGCGATCAACACTTTATATATTTATTATTATTATTATTATTATTATTATTAATATCATATTTTAATAATAAATATATTGTTATAAAATAAGCTAGTTTAATATGTTAATATTAAACTTGCTTATTTTAAATTGTTATATAAACTTTATTTTTGAAATAATAGATGTTATATAAACTTTATTTTTGCTAAAATATAAAAAGTTTGAATTAAATTTATTTATTTATTTATTTTTAATACATATAAAATATTTTCAATGAGTTGTATTAGCTCATTATAATAAAAAAAAGAATATCAGATATGCTAGATTTAAATTAATCATCACAATATTCATCCGAGAGATTAGGAAAATCTAGATAAACCAAATCGATCTGAATTATAATTTTATAATAATCACTAACTTCGATCTCTAAGATACCGTAGAAGTTTAAAAAACATCTATATGGTATTCGAACTCAGGTCTTTCAGGTCAATAATCAGAGACTGATACTATTTGTATATCGTGCTGGTTAAATATGTAAATATTCACAATATGTTACAGATTTACAATTTTTCGTATAGTTTTATTAATGGGGAATTACACTATATACTAATTTTAAACATACAATAAATCAGTTTGTATTTACTACACACTTTTTTGAGCTATATTAATTTTTACTTAAGTCTCAAATCTTACATTTTTTTTATATAATTTTAAAAAACGTAAGATATGAGAAATCTTAAGCTTAATACTAGAAAAATATTTTTAAATTGGTTTATTTAAATTTAACATTACAGCTAATATTCGCATTTTTTAAATATTATTAATTTAATTTTAATAGTTTATTTTTAATTTTATAACATTAAATAAATAATTGCATAATAAGTTTATTTTAAAAAATGTTAATGTTAATCATATATTTCATAACATTACTATTTAATTAACTTTGTGTTAATTGATACATTTAGATCAAGACTATAGTATTAATAATTAATATTTATAAATATTTTTAGTGGGACTCTGTCAGTTTTTTAGCTACAAAAATTTATAGTACAGCAAAAAATTAAATCACTACACTAAAAACATAATTTTACAGATACAATAACAATTATAGTATTATAATTTGGAATTCAAGTTTTTTTCTAGCAGCCACATTGAAACATTTTATCATATACAATAGTATAACATAATCTATGATAAAGATTAAGGCTTATGTATGATTGTGTGTCGATGAGCTGTCATAAAAAAAATTGACTATGATTCAATGTTATTTATAAAATCTGAATGATATACAATACAGAAAATCAAATAAATTTACTTTCACTTTTGAGCTAATCTAATAATTGTTACCTAAAAATATATATAATTTAATTTTACGATATAAAAACATGTTTTGTCTGTACTAATATTATATTTAGTGCCATAAGATATAAATTTAAATATTTAAATTTAGGTTCAAGTTTCATTTCATAAATGTTACGTAAACGTATGAATAACATTACATTAACATATGTACATAGATATTCTCAAGTGTGTCTGGAGTTCAATTCTATAAAACTTTCGCTACTGAGCTATATAGGGGCTAAAATATTAATTGCTCACATTTTGGTGTTTGATATGTTTGAATATTATTACCCACCATGTGCTCATCAATATTTCACGACTACTAGCATGTAGGCGTTTCTACTCTATACATACATAGATAGTATGTACTTATGTATGCACACACATGTCTTTAATCACAAAATTAGTGACAAAAAATATTACGCATATAATATATTTTTTGAACTATTTAATCATTTTATAAGCAGGGATATATTAAACAGTATAATCATAGTTTAGATATATATAAAGTATGCAAGTTTTAACAAGTAAGAAAGTCGCGATACTCAGTACCAATATCTAGTTACACTGGATTTAGCGCGTGATATAATAAGGTTTATTTTTAAACCTTTGTAGTGATTCTCAGTCAAAGGCAAATCTTTAATATAAAACACAATTTAACAATACATTCTTTGCATTATTAAATTTCTCCAGAAGGGATGCGAAGGGGGTGCAAAAATTAAAAAGAAGATTCTCAGTCTCGGAGTCTGAGTAATTAATTTTGATTATGGATAACAGTAACTCGATACCGTTCGCTCAATTACATTACGTATCTACGTTTAAAATTCAACGCAGTGAAGGGTCGAAAAATAATATTTCGCTTTGTGTAAACTTTTTAATCAACTAATGAAAGATACCCGCTTCGAGTTTTGGATAACTTTTGTCGTGCGGTATTGAAGATTCCAAATTTACATTTTGAACGTGGAAACAATTTAGTGGAGGAGTTGTTCCTGAATTGGAATTGACTGAAAACACAATGAAACTTGTGTTTATATGTATAGGTAAACCTATTCATAATCAATGTATATGATAAAGTAAATTCGCTTCAAAGGTGAATTTATAAATTTATACGTGTTTTTCGTGCATTCTATTGGAAATAATTTAAACTTATACGTAAATTTAAAACAATAAATAAAAGTTGTATAAAATAATGAAAGGCCGCATTTTTATTTTTATTACTTTCAAAAACAAAAATGTTAACCTAAATATTAAAATCTATACAAAAATTTGTTAATAATTAAAATTAATATAAAAAAACAGCTTTTGCTGCAGTAAAATATAATAAATATTAATTATATTTAACATAATAATTTATATTTAATAATATAGATATCACCGACACCCAGACTTTGTCTGGTTGTTAATACTTACTTGAAGGTATTCATTATGTCTGATTAACTTACTCAATTGGTACAGATTTATTTCATGTTACAACAGAAGATTTAAAAAAAATGCTCAAGAATTACAAATAATACTTATTCTAGGTATAGCTTCAGTCAGCTTCATTTGTGGAGTGATAAATTTTTTTCACAGTTTAAGTATAACTTAAAAAAAATATACACATCTCAATGATTTTGGACAATACTTTATAGTTTAGATATAAATCTAGGTGACCTAAATACATCTTTAGAGGCGAACCATCTTAGAAGTTTATTGATCTGTATCCAAGCGATTACTACCATGACACCTGTAAGTCTCCAGAGAAAATAAGACTGCCGTTTACTGCGACATGCATTTTTAAAACTTTTGTACAATATATGTAACGTACTTGAGTCAAGTACCGCAACATCTTTTGTTAATAAATGTTGATAATAAGTTGTAAGTAATAAAAACTGCTAGCTAATATCTCTGCTTTATCATATTTTGTATTAGCTATATTGCTTCTTGTATATAATGTTTTTTAACAATAAATATAATTTATTACCTGCTCCATTATATTTTTCATCACAATTCTTAATAAAAAATAATTGATCTATGAGTATTTTTTTAAAAACAGATTTACAATTATTTTATATTCCTAAAGACGTAAAGTTTACAAAAGTTTAAATACATTACAAATATCGTTTCAAGCTAAATTCGTTTATTAATAAAAAAAAAATCTCGCGCCTGCTTCGCAAACTAAATTGAAAAATAAAATAATTACCGCGCCGCCCTTGGGTGGTAGTGGTGGGGGGCGTGATTTGTGCGGAAAGTTCTCAGCGGCGCCTCGCTCGATGTAACTTTTAATAGTCCAATCTCTTACGCTTCGACGGTTCCCTTTCGCCTTTTGCCAAATTAACATGATTCCATTTACGGCACTAGTACGGCTCATTTGTGATTTTCTATGAACTCGACTTGGAATCGGATACTCGATTCATAACGCTCGACTCGTTCATTTTAGACTCAATAATTAAAAAAAAAATCATTGCCTTAAAATTAAATATCCATCACGAAGCACTAAATGCTTTTTAAGTATGTGCTGTGTAATGTAGTGAAAAATTGAATATTAAAATTACATAAGTTATGCCTATCCGTAAAATTGTATTATACTGTGTTAAAGTCAGTGAATTTTGCTTGTAATGTGTATATTTACAAGTAGATAGGGATAGTTACAATATTTAAAATAATTTATATAAAGTTTTTATCTTAAAAACATTATTTTAAGACATGGGAGTGGTGTTCGAGCTAAGGTAAAGATTTTTGAGCATCGCTATAGTTTGCCATAAGGCGTCAAGAATACTCTGTTTCGTTATGCGGAGCGCGTGTCACTTGGCGATTCGCGTTTTATACGATACGCTAATTCTTAGCATTCTAGAATTGCCCAATCCAAGTGAAGCAAAATACTCAAATAGTACGAGTCGTATCCGTATTGTATCCTAATGCCTTCTTGCTAATAGCGTTGGAATGCAATTCATTGCGTTAGTTAAAACAATAAAAATAAACAATTGTAACTTAATTAAAACAGTATATTTGTAAGAAAGAATCAATAAAATAATAGGTGTAAATGAACCCTGTATAATGATTTTTATTACTTTTGATATATTGTATATCAAATAATTATTAATGACTTTAAAAAACAGCTACAGTTTAATTTATTTCATTGTGTGAAAAAATGATAAATATTTTTTGATAAAATGTGAATTCCCACTGCGATATCAAATTAAGTAAAAAGTTTATAATATGTAAGAAAATATAAGAAAGAGTACATTGCTTCTTAGAATTTTTAATAAGCAATCAAAAAACAGTCGCTACGTAGCCAATTAAATCGTGAAAAGTGTAATTATGTTTTTTAATGTACAAAAAATATCAAAATCAGTAAACATACACTTATATATACGTATATATTTATATTACTATTTTATTATTTTAATGCTACGACTACAGTTAGTATTTTTTCTTACAATTATTTTTCTTCAACTAAATATTACATAATTTTTTTTTTTGTATAATTTAACTTTTAAGAATATATGAAATTAAATTAAGGTATATAATTTTTATTTTACTGTATGTATTAAAACTACGTTTTATTAAAAAAATAATTTTAATTTATTTATTGATTAGAAGAAAATCATTTTTTGTATGAGTTAAGAACGGATAGTAAAACAGAAGACAATGCTCGTAAATCAAACAATGTTTTTTTATAAGTACTGTTAAGAGTCGTACAGTGAATGGTGGTTACAAAAACTAGATTACATGTTGAAGATGAGAGCTTTATAAGAGAATTTTGGAACTCAAACTAATGTTTAGTATTTGCTTTTCACTTCTTTGTTATGCGTTTTATTTTTTTAATACTCTAGATATTATTGCTAGCAGTAATTCAGGTCAGTACTATTTTACTGAGAATCATTATTACTTGTGCTATATTTTTGCTGGAGTGTCGTCGAAATATTGTCGGCTGTGATATTTAATAATGTGATCTTGTGATGATGCTGGACTATCCGCTGATGTGCTTCGTTCTAGGACTCTTAGGGGTTAAGTTTTGGGGCGTTTTTTTTTGTCTTTATTTTCTCTCTCTCTCTCTCTTGCCCATATGCCCTTTTGTGCTCCTGTGTTATATATTTTATATTGCTCTGGTGAATCGCAGATGAGAATGTTGGTGAACCAATTAATTTGCTTTTTAGACACACCCATGAAACGGCGATAATGGCGATCGTTAACAAAGGGGTAAAAATAACAATAGTCCTTTTTCGCGTAGAAGAGCGCTTCTATCGCACATATTTTTTACACAGAAGGGTAGTTTTTGGTACGATTAGATAATTCCGGGTGAATAGCGTCTCATGGTAGATATTATTATAGGTGGTCCATAAAATAATAACAGTTATTAACGCACATGTTTAGTCCCAAGCTCTCTCTTTTTATTGTTATGCATTACATTCGAGACAAGTTGATATTTTTTTTATTTATTGTAAATTGTCGTTAGAATGAGCGCAGGTGGTTGGAACAGATCTTTTAAAGAAATATAAAGTGCTATCACAATAAAATATCATTAAATCATTTCACTTAATTAAAATCACACTATAATAAATTATGATGACTAAAATTTATTTCCTTTTTTTTAATACTAAAAACTCAATCACAGCGAAGAGTTATTGTCAAGCGCCGTCTGTTCCAAAAAAAAATACAATTCTCCTGTACAACAATTCGCGAACACACATCGCATGAAATATTGCCTCATCTATCAGACATCTCGTAAGCAGATTATCACACGTTAAGGCTTGTTAAACTCTTCAACAACAAAGCTGTTGCCATAAATGCTTTTCAAAATTTGAATACCTTTAAAACTTTAGAAGTGTTATAAAATTTCTTTAAAAATGTAAATAAATAAATCACGACGAATATATAAAATCATAATTGTGACTTCGGGTATCATATTTCTAAATCATCTTATAATAGCTTTGATATTGTGATTGCGACGTAATACGCATATACTTATTTTACTTATTTACATATTTAAAGGCGTTTCTACGCCACGATTTTTTAAGATACGATAAAAGATAAAAGGTCTCTTTAAACACATTAACTATAAAGCAGCTCTGAATATCTCGCGCGATAATGCATAAATTCAGTGGAACGAATTCGAATACACCCTGAGTTCAACGATCCTCTATTATTTACCATTCGCTTTTAAGAGCAAAACATTCGAACATCTCTAGATGGCGTGCCATATTTATTTATATAAAAGAAGAAGAGGATTCCTTTTGACTTTACCGCGGCACCTGCTCGCTTGCATTTTTATCGCGCGGCCAAATCGCTCTTGCACCTTTACCAGTAATGCAAACGGTAAATAACGGCGTTCCCCTTTTACGCCGAATAAATATTAAACACAGCCTACAAGCACCAAGCCTTCAGAGGGATACATGTTTTATTCACACCATTGTATCCCGAGGTACATCTTGGTACTCCTTAGGAGAAAATGCTATATTCGGCGCGCCGTTAAGTGGGCTCTCGCCGTTACCGATTCGTCTCGCTTAACGGTAATTTCATTAACGTTATCTTAACGTTATTCATAGAAAAGCCGTGAAGCATATGAAACGATTTTATTTTTATTTATTCACTGACTCCATAGTGAGCAGACTATCAATTATGTATGTCTTTCCGACGAAGACGATAGGTAGCAAGGACTTAAAGAAAATAGTATCTATGTGCGAAATACGTAAACCAAATAATGCTTATTTATACCGTTCTGAATACAAACCTAATAAATAAATCACAAAGTTGTATTAAAAAAAAAAAAAAAAATAGTATGTAAGTACATACACACATTCGTCAGGTTTCACATTGTATTAATTGTTATTTATCATTATACTGTGTGATGCTAAAGCTTTATTATTATAATTTAAGTATAATTAAAATACCATTTTTGTAGCATAGCTAGTAGATGTATATAAGATCAAATTATTTGCTAGTTGATAACAACAGATCATTGCATATCACTATCTATAATAATAATACAACGCTATTTAATTAATTAGACAGAAAAATTAACTATTGAATAATTAGTAATTAATTAATTAATTTAGCAGCTTTTTTAAATATAGTATCTCAACATATAAATGAAATAACTATAAGCGTTGACAAAAATTAAAAATTATAACTCTAGAATCAGATGCGGTGCGAGCGAGAGCGAGCAACTTTTATTATAAAAAAACATATATTACAATATGATTAATAATTTTTCTAATAAACGTTATAATAAAATACATAAAAATAGTTTCAAACTATTCTTGAATTGAAAACTAATATTTTTATTACAAAATATTGAAATAGAGAAAACTGAAAATCTTGTATAAATGAAACAATAATCAAACACTAATTAAAATATTTGTAGCCAAAGATTTAAAATCACTTGAATACCATGTAAAATGCACCTCTTTAAATTATTTTAAATAGTTGTATTATGAATTGTTTCTTGTGCTTATCCGCACAAAGCAAGTAGAGTTATATTAAGTATTTAACCCACTGTTTATATTGAAAATCCGTTTAAAATCTGCGTTAGTGGCAAGTATGTTACGCTTGATTACCATTCTATATTACTACCCTGTTCACTTTAAAGATGCCGTGCTAAACGCTTTGCAAGATAATTTCCTCTAGCTCATAACATGAAACAAGTTATAAAAAGTGTTTTTTTATTTATTCATTTATAATCTACTCGTTAATAGTTATTTGCTTTCAATATAAAACATAAATTATTTTATGATAGTAGGTAAAATATTCACCAAAAATATCAGAGATGTGTATTGTATTACATACCATTTTTTTATATTCCATGATATTTTTACAAACTTTAAATAAAATAATTATATTTTTTAACGAATCAGTTATAGCTACATAAACGATGTTTTATTTTGTTAAACTATTTTTATCTGACATTGTGATAAAAATATACCATTAAAGAAATGTAAGTTTTTTATGTAAATTCCTGTCACAATGAGCAACTGTTGTTGTGACTTATTTATTATCACGATAGCATACTAATTAAAGACGCACAAAGCAAAAACCTAGATAGGCTGTACTGTATAAATCCACTAAGATTAATGAAATTTAAAAACTCAACTAAGTAAAATTTTACGTTATTTCTTCTCCGTTATATAAATTGTTTAATAAAGTGCCTTTTGGTTTGATTAGCAATATATGTATATTTCTTATATATTATAGAAATATTTTTAATAAATATATACACATTTAAAATTAATTAAATAACCTGAAATAAAATTAAGTGTAAAATTAAATTTATATGACATTGTTGTAATTTATATAATAACTAGCTAAATTGATTTAAACTCATTATTTATTCATTACAACTAATTTTACTTATCCTATAATAATTTTTTTTTTTCAATACTTAGCAATATACAATATTTTAGTCTCTTGTCTGCACGTGTTGCAGTAGCACAAGACTGGTCGTCAGCACGTCGCTGTTCAGCTTAATTTTCAACTTGAAGATTTAAAGTTAAACATAGCACAACTAACCTAGAATGCCTGTGTAAATATCACATCACTACTTGACACCGCTTGGTAAGAGTTGAGAAACAGACCGTATATTATCTATATTTTATAGTATAGATAGAGCAACCTTTCTACGTATTATGATTATATAAATTCATAACGTCATGTAAAATATTATTATTGCTAGTAATGTAGTCATATGTATTATATAACAATTATGAAGTCAGTCGCAAATAAAATATTTATATATTTATATCAACACAATAGACCAAACTTGTGTGTTATAAATATATTTTTAATCAGACTAATATTTAAAAAACTGGTTTTGAATCTAATATAAACTCTAGTAGTTTTATTTGCTATTGTATCAGAGAAATTAGTAATTATTACAAAATCATAATTCTAATAGATTTTTTACCACAGATTAGGTTTTTTTATATTTTGATAAATATTAAAAATAAAATCTAACTTAATCATGAATACCAACATCTATTGATTGTTAGCTGTGTTAATGGTTCATACTAATTTCAATTTATGCCTCACATTCTTGATAGTTGTTAATTGAGTTATGTTACTCTTAACATGTTACAACGAAATACTTATAATAAAATAAAATAAAAGTAAATATTAAACCGATACGATAGTGTACTAAAAAAATAATTAAAAAATATAAATCAGGTATGATTTAAATTTATTTTAAAAAAATATTGTTAAATATCAAAATATATATTCACAAAGTGTATCCATATTCACTAAATGTGTTCGTAAAGTGAAACTCTTTTGCTTAATGTAAGTATTCGTTTTTTTAAACATTGCATATTGTATGGCACAAATTTAAAAGTGACTTTTTAATAGTATTTAGAGTTTATAATGTAGCAATTCATATATGGCACCAGTCAAATGACATGGCCACGCGCTTCTGAAGTCACGCGAGTGTTACGCGCGGACCTAGCAGTCGTCGAGAAACACGCACGGTGTATATAACGCGGTACAAAACTGCCCTAGACACACTCGAATCCACTACGCCTCGACGACTTCAAATAGGACATAGTATAAGACCTGTACGCTTTTATAAATTTAATAAAATATTATGCGTTGTTGCGTTGTGCAAATAATAATATTTAAATAATATTAAAATTGTGAACCATATACGTCTATATATACAATACTGATTATAAAAGAGAAACATCTATTATTATCTTAATAAATTGACACAAATATTTTATTATCATATATTGTAATGCCTCTAGATATATATTTCAACATGCTCCTTCACATAAGTGGTTACTGATTCGAGCGACTTATACAGGTAATTTCATTAAAGGTATCTGCGCCGCCGAATAACGTTATTAATCATGACATTTCATGAACAAGACGTGCGAACAAAGCCACGTTTTCGTTTACACGGGGAAAAATATATATAACGAAAAACAAAAAAAAACGCCGCCGGCTCTGGCAGATAACGCTTTTGAATTATCCCTATGCGAAAAAACACTACGGCTCTGTGTTACTGAACTTTGTTCATTAATCATGAGGTCATTTTTTATTTCCGTTTTGTTTTGTAAAATGTGAAATATTTTATAAATTAATTTGGAATATTAAATTTACCCGAATTAGGATTCATTAAATACTATTGTTGTGGTTTTAATATTAAAAACAAAAATCGATTAACTTTATTTTAAAATCTGGTATTTTATATAATATTTATAAATTAAAAAATTATAATTAAAGAATTTTGAATCTTTATAATTAAATCATTGGGCTACATTAAAACTATTTGCTGTAAGTACAAACAACTTATAAAATTAGTTAATTTCCCAAGCTGATGCTATTCAAAGCTGAGAAATCTAGGCGTATAGAATATTTTTCCGCCGGCCGATAAGCCGATAAACGACGCCAACACAATATCAAAATATTCTGTGTTGCATTGAGCACATTAAAATTTAATTAAGATTATATATTATGTGAATAACTAGTAGGAATATATTGTAATTTTGTTTGAGGTGTAAACATTAACCGTAAAATGTGTTAATTTACTAATTACACGTCACAAATACGCCTCATATAATTAAAAGCTCTTTGAGTTAATGAGGAATTATCCACTAAATAACTACATATAATATATTATGTATCATCAAATTGTTTTGATGCTATATTCAGATAAAATAAAATAATTAAAATACACTAAATATAAAATTGATATAATCAATATAAAAATTACCTTAACTTCAAATTTAGATATTTAATCAGCCATTGTAAGAATCCATTAATGTTTCAAATACCCAAGTAGTTACCAGTTAAATATAATATAATATTAAATACATTTTATAGTTATATTTTTTAAATACATTTGTATGTACGTATTTGTTTATTTAATCTTCGTTACAGCTCTGTAAATTAGTGAATAAAACTCGGCTTAACGTTCTATTATACTGACACAAAAATATGTAGAGTTAGATACATGTGTACGAATATATAGGTTAATTCCCCTTTTCCGGTACGTTCTCATTTCATTTCCGAACTGGTACTCTGTGAAACAATCCTCTTATTTGTTCGTACATTTCGACGACATGTAGATTATTTTTACTGGTTTGTACTCGTGAAAATCCAACCATTTTTTATACGGTTACTCTGTTTTAATTGCTAACGATTCGTTTATATCTTTTGTCCTGTAAAATAATTTAGTTTTGCCATATATCAAGTGCTACTCGCATATATATTTTTAGTATTTTATATTTTATTGTAAAATATATTCATATTGTCGACAATTACAAACGACAAGACTCATTAAATGTGTGTTGGTTTGTATCTAATTGGATGAAATATTGTAATGATACATCCGGAACATTTAACTAACTGGATTAATTTATGGTTTTGGAGCTAAATTTATGTTTTATATTTGTCTTAGAGTTAATTTTGTAATTCTGTTAGGTACAAAAATAATATTTATAATAATGACACTAAATCACAAGAGCAATAAACTACATATTTTAAAAAGAGAGTATAAGAGATAAGTCTGATCCTGTTCTGGTCATTAATTATACCTGTCTGTCAAGCCATGATTAAAATAATGTTTGGAGAACAAGCTGACGAAGAAATTACGAAGACACCACTTTCTAATAATACCATCAGCAAAAAAGTTGACATTTAGAGTACTAATAAAAAAAATATCATTACAACGCAACGCTTTTTATACAGAATCTGTAGTTGCAAAAAATTAAAAAATGGTTGCTGATCACAATGTACGAATGGTAAATTATGTTAAACAAAAGACACTCAAGTCAAGAATCTTTTAATTGCTATGTAACAGTAAAAATTCAGCTTATGTTACACTTTTTTTACACACTAAAGTTAGTTAACTTTCAAGAAAAAAAGTATATTAAATCGTGTGTTCAAGCTACAAGACGGGTTGTTATATTTCTCTATACAAGAAAAGTTGAACGAATTTTCCAAGCAATTGAATCTGGTGTGCTTAATTAGCTTATCTAGCAAATATTTTTTAGCATTCAAATAAGTTAAATAAAATCATGCAACAACATTTAATGAGTTTGACTAATAAACTTACGCATTTTAGCACAAAATTTTAATGTCGAAAAATCGTTTATTAGATGGAAATGTTCAAGTGTTCTCTTTAAATACAAATGCAGCATATAAAAAAATCGTTCTTCTTATATCAGATAATTAAACAGTTTCGGATTAAAATATTTTAAATAAAATTTATTCATTAACAGCTTATAACGTAGACTGGCTTAAAATCCATTTATTTAAGTACTTCACGTCTTCGGGCAATTTAATATCAAGGAAGAGGAAGAGCTGAGAAATATTAAGTAAAAATGCACTCTGAAGTTAAAATTCAATGTATTCCCAACAATAAATTATTTTAGGTATTAAAAATAAATACCCTAATATAGTTTTAAAAAATGCTATAAATGTATCACTACAATTTTCAACCGCATACATATCTGAACTGGGATTTTCTGCTCACCTCAGGTTTTTCATTTAATTAAATACACAATTTAAGTTATTTTTAAGAAATACCGAAAATTTTCTTTGTATATGAATAAAATATGAATTAAAATTTCACTTATATTTATCAAAATTTATTTAAATTAGTCTGATGTTTTATGGGTAAGTCGACTTTGGAGTTCCTCACTCAGAAAAAGGTTTGGAAACACTGCTGTAATGGGACACTTACAATTTTGGGTAGCACATTTCACGGGCCTGTCAACGCAATAAAATTATTTTGTATTTGTAAAGACACCAAACGATCGTTGTTTATGGTCCATTTAGGCAGACTATTATACATATTACATATACATATATATGTATTTGTAGACTTATCTCTATATTTGTTCAGTCTAAATTACAGAAAATGAAATAAAAAATATATATGTTTAACATTAATTACAATAAATAATATACTGTAATTACAATAAATAATCTTCTGCATAACCTAATTTTTAATGTTCATAATATAACTTTCTGGTCTTTAAATAATAATTTAGGGTATTCCCGAATTTCTCAATGAGACCGTTAAATCTTACTTCCGGTATTTAATTTAAAAAATAATTATTTTTACCACTACCTATTTGAGTCTGAGCATTTTAAGCGGAATCGGAGTCGGAGTCGTAAGATATTGACTGATCTCACTAAGCCCTTTTCACCCCAATCAATATTTTTCAATTGCTCGTCGTGCGCCATGCGTTTTAAATCGGTAATATGAAGTAAACAAAAGTTATTATGCACTTAATCAAATACCCAACAACAGCCGACCGGTTACCGGCCGGCATGATCAAACGTAGACACATACATTGGCACGGCACTAATCCTAAGAAATGTAATTTAAATTATTTTTGTTATTATTGACATTAAAATTACCAAAAAAATTAATAAATAAAAATAATTAAAAATAAATTTAATATTTTAAGATTATATTATCACAAACTATTGTATATATTATCATTTTTAATAAAAAATAATAATAGTTTATAAATATGATATGGTATTAAAACTATTTTTGAGAGACTTGTCAAATTTAAAATAATAAAAATAATTAATTTTATAAATAATGCAGCGATATATAAAAACATGAATAAATAATTCAAGAAAAATATGTATAAATAATTTGTTATTTCATATATACATATATTTACAATTAATTAATCGTTTTAAAATGCTTTCGGTATTTAAAGTACCTAAATATGTTTATTACTATGTCCATATAAATATTTTATAGACGACGAACGATGGTAAAAAATCGTATTTTTCAGAAGATAATAATATTATAAGTAACCCAAAAATTCATAGCAATTAAAACATCTTAAAGAACTAATAAATAAATAGTATTTGTAAATAAAGCATAATAGTTGACGGAAATATGTCGATTCCTTTGAGGGTTACTCGTTGTTTTTTCTATTAATTATTTTTGTTAATTACAACTTTATTAATAAATAGCACGGAAACTGTTATTTGTGTATTACTTAACGTAGTAAATAACGCTTTTAACTTATGTAAAACATTTTTTTTCACGAAAATTCAATAAACTACTTTTTATTGTTAGTTTAATACACATATTTACCACTAATTATTATACATTTATCGTGTAATAATTAGAAAGAGAAAATAATAAACTGTTGTATAAAAAATCTACATTTTCATACTAGCAATAAAAAAATACAGCAGTAATTTTATAACTAACTATTATAATTAAAACAAAATCTATTTTAGATCCTAAAATTCAGCTTTATAAAAATGTATATTTACGTATAAATATTATCTCAAAATAATGAATTTAAATCAATAAACTAAATAAAAATAAATAATGATTTTTAGTTTTATACATTAATAATTACAATTAAATCAAATAGAAAAAGTATAAAATTGTAGAGCAAAATCACCACGATATAAAAAATATATAATTATTTTGGTATTTTTTATATATTTTATATATTCATTTTAATATTTTTTGCGCTAAAACGACTAATTAATAAATTTATAAATAGAAAAATCTTTTTGAAAATAAATTATATAGTATAACTGTTTATTAAATAAAGGCTATAGATAATTAAAGCTTTCAACAGATTTTTTAACTTTAATTGTATATTTGATAACGTACTTTTAAAGTTGAAATAAATATTACCTTAAACTAAAACCGTGATATAATATTATTTGTTTAATAATAAATATACTCACATATTTATTAATAAATATAGAAATAGCTCGAGCGAAATGTACATTTCATCTACAACCCGTGGCTTCATTTCGCAAGTAATCAAACCCTGGGATGTGCTCTTAGTATTGCGTTATTATATACATTTACTATAGTTATATCAATTTTATATTTATATTGCCTGCGACGAATTAAATAGTCAACTTTATATTAATACATTATTGCAAGGGAGCATAAAAATTAAACAAAGAACATAATTGACTAATAAATAAGGTCATTTTTATCGTTTCAATATCCAAAACATTTTGCTAAAACTTTGATGTTTTATATATTATTTAAATACATATGTATATAAGACATTATATTTTGAATATATAATAGAAAATATAACAGCATAAGCAGTATAAAAAATAAATTATAATAATGAAGACCGTCATTAGCTGCGATTATCGAAATCGGTTCCTGTTCCGATATGCTCTCTCGACAATAATGGCATTAAGGTCCGGACTCAAAGCGTCATTCGCCAGATTAAAACCATATTTAATCAACCGCAAAGTGATATTAAGAATAAAAACGAATCACCTTAATGGCGCACGGGAAAGAGGAAAATGCCCGACAATGGACCAAAACGATCTCTCTTTCTCTCCCTTCGGTCCGAGCTAATCTCGAACGCTTTTATATCAATACACACCGAGTGGTTACCTGTGTTAAAGCAGACATCAAAGGTAACAATGGTCACCGCAGAAACAAATCCTCAACCTTTGAGAAGCGCTGGTTTTATAATACCGACGACTCGCTTTGACATCCGTCGGCCAGAGGCTATATCCGAAAATTAAAAATGTAACACACATTGTTGAATTATTGAAAGAGATAAAAATAGTCTAATGTTTTTACTAGAATGAGTCCATAATAGAAATATGGTAAAACAATTAAATATAGAAAATATTACAAAATAAAATACTCAAACCTATATAATTATTTTAATCTTACCAGATAAATATTGAGCATATAAATGAAAAGATTTTACTACTAAACTACATAGAATTGTAAAATATATCTTTAGGAACATATTCACAGTACTTCAAACCGTTATTTTTTTCATTTTGGTTTTCGTTTCCGTTCAATTAAAAAATATAGTTCCGTTTCGGTTTTTATTTCGGAAAAAATAAGTTTTTTTTGCTTTCGGTTTTTGGTTCAGCTCCTAGTGATTTGTTTTTAAATTTTTTTAATGTTTTATTTGTATTAAAAATACATCATAATTTAGAACACTTTTTCATTAAAAACTTGAATATGTAAACTAATAAAAATCAGAGCATTAAAAATAAAATGTAGTCGCGTAAATTTAAAAAAATTCATGAAAAGTAATTAAATTGCTTAAATATAAAAGTAAGATTAAAAAAGTAAATGATCGCCAAAAGCTTTAGCTTTTTTATCATCTCTGACCTATTTTTCGTTAATAAATCTGATTCGGGAAGAGAATTGTTGAGGGTTTCTTATTTTCTTTGTTACTTTCCAAAGCGAGTATTCTGTGGACTCTGTAGTAGTAAGCCTTTGAGGATAATCTTGAATTGCCTTGTTTTTTTTTTCGGTAATAAGTTTTCCTAGTCCTTATGTTAATTTATTTTATTTGGATTTGTCGTGAGATGATCGCGTATATTGCTATTTTTTGAGCAGTTAAATATTTTATGATTTTTAAAAATATAAATTGGTTTTTCTATATATTTGTTTGCGCCGTTAGAATTTTTTTGTTCGTGTAACACATGCCAACCTCCACAAATGTAATAAATTTATACTAATTTTGTTTACCCATAAATATAATAATGTGCTAAAGTAATACGGGTAATAAATAGCATAATTATAAATATTACACCTGAAAGTTTGCTTATTTATAAAATAATTTATACTACACAGGTAAAATGGTTCGGTTATTAATGTGAAAACGTAAATTGCGCACAGTGAAAATACCGATCATAGATGAATAATATACACATATATGTATATTGAAGAATACGACAATATGTATTAAAAAATGACAATATCAATTTAATGTTAAATAAATATTTTAAACATTGTATGATACACTTACATTTCCTGTAATAACACATTTTTTTACTCTAAAATAGGCGAGCATGTAAAGCATGATAAATAAATTAAAAGTAATATATATTTGACAATCATGTTCAGATATTTCGCTTTATGGAATTTTCATTTTAACCCTTTATTTGCCAGGTGCGGATAAATACACAACACCGTGTATGGTTTATAAGTCCAAAGTTTAGATTTATCATACACACTAAAAATTGAAATGCAACAAATACAATTAAGTAAACATCATAAAAAACTTTATTTTTTTTTTTTTTTTTAAATGCAAATTTTACCTTGATTCTGTGTTTAAATGTTTTGATTTTTTAATTTTTATTTATTTAAAGTGATATTTTATGTTTATTCACAAAAAAAAAATTTCTTGACAAGCATTTTTTTTACTGATTTTTGTGTAAAGAGATAAAAAAATCAATTGAGCGACTTTAGTCTATTTCCGCGTTCAAAGGCTTATTATATAAAAAACTGATTACCTGACTTTCCATAAAACTTAATTTGGCATCTAAAAAGTTAAACAATAATAGGGTTTCAGGTACATAATTTTCATGAAAAATATATAGCATAAATTGTTTTAAGCAAAACTATATTTCCCTCTTCGTTGTAATAGCGAACTAAGCAATTAAAACAAATAACTAATTTTAATGAGATATGCACTTTTTGTGGCCCTTTTTTTTGGTTAAAAACTATATGCATATCAACAACTGCGTCAAAATACCCAAAATTGAACGAAGACTTAAAAATATATGTATACTTTTATAGGTGTATATCAAATTTTAAATAAGATTTATATGAACAACCTTCCTGTTAAGTATTTAAACTTTAAGTAACATCTAGTGTGACAATCTGACATAGCAAAACTGTAACGTGATACTACAATAAATAATAAAATTTTGAAGTAACGTATATTTAATATATCCACGTTGTGGTTTAATCGCGATTATTTGACTTTCGTATGTCGGTTACATACTTTTTCAATCAATATCCTTTAAAGTTACCATGGTTATAATCTTGATTATTGATAAAACGACCGCATCGTTCAATAAAGAAGCGTATAAAGGCATTGTGATTGAATTTGAATACAAGGCTACCCAAAATGAAATATGATGCTACAACGTATCGTTAATAATATAACTAAATCCGTTGAGCTTCCAAGAGCCGCGATAAACTCGAATGCTTATATAGCATTCGTATATATAATCCATAACATAATAAAAGTATGGTTTATTGATATTTTTCATTTTAAATAATAAGCAATTATTAATTATAATATTGTATAACGATACATTAAACATATTAAACGTTATGTTTCACTTGAGCTTGACTGTAAATATCTTGTTACTAATTTACTTTTGGTTCATTGAAATATTAATCGCGATCTTTAATAATATCAACATAAGGTTTGAATTATATTAAGCAATTTTCAAAGGTAAACATCGTAATGTTATTTTAGCGTTTAGGTTATTGGAATCCCAAAGATCCCAAATATTACAAATTAAATTCGCTTACTTGGTTACATTTGAATAATGTTGTGATGTTATAAGTATGATGAACGTTTTGTAATATGCAAAATTGCAAGATTTTAATAGGGACCGTCTAAATATATTATATAATGTCGGTAATATAAATTTGATCGCTCGTCTCACAAAATATATGTATTATATTATACATAAACTAAAACGTTTATTTACAGTCAAATTTTATTTTAAGAATATATTATATATAATAAACTTAAAACTAAACTAAACTGTCATCTACATGTTTAATTAATAAAGTGATTCTCCAATCCGACAGAATCCATCTGCTTGAGGGTAATCGAAGTGGTCGTGCCGGGGTACAGAGTGCGCGGCGAACAGGCCCTTCTTGAGTGTCAATACGAACTCCAAAGGGACACCCTCTACTCTGTCAAGTGGTACAAGGACAACGAGGAGTTCTACCGATTCATGCCGAAATTTTCGCCTCCGCAACACAGCTACAGGATAGACGGCATCAAAGTGGACGTACGTAATATTTAATTAAACCTAATATTACAAAAAAAAAAAATAGTTTTAAAAAGAAATATTTAGTTACTGGTAAAATAAATGGTAATATCATTTCAATATTTCAACTGCAAATTTTGGATATATTAATTCATGTTTTATGATAAGCTTTGCCTTAAATTAGGCTATTGGATTAAATATGGCAAATAAACGAATATCAAGAAAAGCCATAAAAGATGACAATTTTAGTAACTAAAATATTTTTTATAAAACTACAATACTATTTTTTTTTTCAATTATTATGTATAATAATTAAGTTCATTGTCTGTAAAATTTCGGTTGTTTTTATTTAAAAATTGATTGAAATAAAATTTACGAAGCGATTATTTTTATAAAAAGCAAAGTTATTAAGCTATAAACTAATATTACTGTGCAAAAATTTATAAATCATGCACAGTTTGTATAATAACTATAAAAACATTATGAGGCATTGCAGCCTATGCCGCTTCTGTATAATTCAGATTTTGGGGATTAAAAGGTTGAATTATATGTGAAGAGGGAAGCGGCTGCATTCTCTGATGCTTCGTATAGCTCCGCTTGGCTTAAGTTCGAATGAACTTTCGCCTGTTGGGAGCAATTTATGAGAGTTCTTTATATACTGTGCCATGCTCAGTATATTCAACTATATATTTTTTAATCCATTACTTACAATTTTCACTAATCAGTGAAAAAAATAACTTTAAAAATGCAAGCATTTTCTCCGCACTCGTAAATTTAAAAGGTCCAATTCTACATCACGGAAATACGCGACTACACATTATACGATTAACTCGAGTAAAGCTATGAAATATTTCATCATCACTTTTTTAACCATTTTGATAACAAGTGCATTTCAATTTTATAATAAATTCAGAACTCTGAATTTTATTACCACCTGATTTATTTAAATAAAATGTGTCAGTTTTAATAGATTTTTCCTGAACTTTAAAATTATTAATATGCTAAAAAAATATAAAAGTCATTAATAGCAATTATTTTTCCAACAACTTTGCTCGAAAGCGTTAAAATAAGAACATGTTAACTACACTTATCTAATGGAGTCAAATATGTAATTTATGGCAAAAATTAGTCAAACTAAATATTTATTTATTTTAGTTAAATTGGCTTTGTAGGTTCGTTTGTGTCTTCATATTGCACATTATATCAATAAATTTAATAATTAATTTAAAAAATTATATCTTTAGAACAAAATTATATTATCACTGCTGTGAAATTAACAAGTGTGTATTCCTCAGTCACCAAAAGTGAAAAGTCTTTGTAAATAAAATTCAGCCCGAGTTGCTAATGCCGAACGTTTAGAGTAAGCATTCTGGTTTCTCGATAATTTTAATTTAATTTTGTTAAAATAGTCTCAAAAATAATCGTAAAATCAATATATTTTTTAACAGCATCATCTATCAGACGATAAGCGAGTGTTGCTGAAAGCACTCACATTAAAATCTTCAGGACTTTACAAATGTGAAGTTTCAGCAGAAGCTCCTGGTTTTTCATCAGCTAGTGGAGAGGGGCGAATGGAAGTTGTATGTCAGTATAATATTTACTAATTTAATATACAATTTGCAACGTTAAATAATAAAAACAAGCTAACCATATTATTTAATAAACAGATCTACCCAGAGACGGTCCCTACATAAATGGGCAACAAG
The DNA here is from genome assembly GCF_051122295.1 of Plectrocnemia conspersa. Taxonomy (NCBI): domain Eukaryota; kingdom Metazoa; phylum Arthropoda; class Insecta; order Trichoptera; family Polycentropodidae; genus Plectrocnemia; species Plectrocnemia conspersa. Next base: position 24,206,958 of record NW_028277174.1, read on the forward strand.
ACAAGGAATACCAAATTGGCGACACGCTAAATTTGAATTGCACTTCTGGGAAATCGTTTCCGGCTTCGGTGCTACACTGGTACGTCAACGACGAGAAGGTACATACCCTTTAAAATTTAATTTCGCTCAGAGATATCCACTTAATCATATTACATCTTATCCCAGATCGTCAGACCTTCGGATCTGATAGACTACGGAACGGTGAAGCACCAGCACGGCTTGGAGACTACGACCTTGGGACTCAAGCTGAGGGTCGGCTCACATCATCTCAGAGGAGGGTCTTTAAGGGCTAGGTGCGTCGCAAGTGCCCCATGGCCCGTATCTCCAAGCCCGCTGGGTAGAGCGGCCCCGTTGACGGATAACAGAGAAGCGTTATTACTAGGTAAATATTAATATATCATATATTTTAACATGTTATAAGAATATTGTTTTACGTTTGAAACGTATGTCTATATTAAACGTATTTATGGTGATGTATATTTTAAATATCTATATAATCTGAGAGCAAACGAATATATAATTCAACGATAAAATTCAAGGCAAACCACAAATGTCAACATGTAAGCCGGCGGAATATTATTCCGTACGCCGGCCGACGAAATATAGCTTGAAGTTATAGATTTGCTAGTTGACTCTTAATTGATTATTCCAGGCGAAGTTGCTGCTGTGCAATAATTATCAAGCCATTAGCTAAGCACACACGTACGGATTTACCCGACGGACACCCGGACAGATCTGTCCGGGCTTCGCTACACACGCAGTGTCTGAGCTCGGACATCTGTCTGTCTGAGCTCAGACAAATTCTTATCGGACATCAGGGTTACGTGTTTTTAGGTGATTCTGCATTTGAACTAAACAAACATATATGAAGCCCTATCCCTACAGTAGTAGAAGAATAGCTAATTGCGATTGGAGTCAAAACAATAATCAATTACATGGCTTATAATTATTCTTCTTGTAAACTTTTTTTCAGATAATAATGATATTTCTGTGTTTTAACTGTTGACGTAAGATATTTTAGGCTAATTTGCATAAATTATTTTTTCGCAATTTATTTTCTATACAGTTAATTTTTCGTAAAAATATTTAAAAAAATAATTTTGAAGTAATATTATTTTTGATTTAAATCTAAAGAAACACATTTTAAAATATTAATATAGTACAATTTTTTTTGTAATTTTATTTTTAATAAATTGTAATTTCCTTTTTACTTTAGTTGTTTTCTTCAACTCTTTTTTACTATAATAACTGTCAAAATGGTATATAGTTTTATTTATAGTTATATCAATAGACTAAATTTAGCATTTTTTTTCAAAATGTTTGGTTTTTTTAAGAAAATAATGTTTTTTTTTTTATAGTTTTTTTATGATTTCACAAATTTTCCACAAAAAAATCTTCAGAAATAATTTTTTATCAATTTTTTTATATTACTAGTCTAGCTTTATTGCTAATTTTGAAATAAATTTTTGCATTCCAAAATTTAAAATTTACAATATTTTTGTTTTTATTACTTATGACTATTAACATTTTTTTATTTTTTCGACATTATAATTTTCAAGACTCGTATTTCAAAATAACACTACACAAAACTTCGTAACAAATATAAGATATTTATGTACAATTATTTTTGCTATTACTTTAGGTTTTATTTAAAAAATTTTCTCGATTCAATCAATTTGACAAAAACTTTTAAATTATACTTGATATATTTTGCTTAATATAATTATTACTGTCTTACATTTCTTTTAGATATTTAAGTCAAATTTTTTTAATTCAGTAAAATTGTTTTGTTAAAATATTAAAAAATTATAGTTAATTTACTGAATATTTTTGTTACTGTTTCAGATTTTTACAATTTTTTTTTATTTTTTTTTTTGATATATTTTTTTTTAATTCAGTAAAATTGCTGATTTTTTTTATTTTACTCTTCATTTTGTTTTTATAAAACACGCAAAAATTGTCTTGTATAATAAAATAAATATTTTTAAGACTGATTTAAATCTAGTGTTAGTTTAATTTTAGAAAATACTTAATCAACTAAATACTATTATCTATCCTATATTTTTTTCTTAATTGTTTTTTTTTAATATTTTAATTTTTTTAAGGATACACTTGGTATGATCCCGTACATTTGATAATTAATTTATAAAAATAGGCATAATTTAAAATAAATATCTAGTTATTTATATTGATGTTTACCTAAAGACTTGCCTCAACTAAATCATTTGCTGAATGGAAATTATGTAATTTATGCCAAAAATTAGTCAAACTAAATATTTATTTATATAGTTAAATACTTCTATGACCATTTGGCTTTGTTTTTCGTATTGAACATTATATCAATAAAGTTAATAATTAACTCAAAAAAGTATATCTATAAAACATAATTATTTCATCACTGTTGTGAGATTAACAAGTGCGTATTCCTCAGTCACCAAAAGTGAAAAGTCTTTCTAAATAAAATTCAGCCCGAGCTATGAGATTTTTGCCACAGAAAATTGTCTACCTTTTTATAAATATAAAAAATAATATAATAGCTACGACTTATCGATTAAAAACAAACATAAGTTTTTAAACATATCTTAAGACACAGACCGTCTGAGAAGCGCAATTATCTGCATCCGAGTGATTGATGCTTTGACACCTGTAAGTCCGCGGAGAACGTAGAAGCCCCGAATGTTTGATTTCATTTCTGGCATTCGTTTTTTATTTATTTTTTCTACGCTATAGCAAATCACTTGGATCATGTATGTTAACATACATTATAAAAAAAATATTTTTAAGAAGCGTAGATTTTTTTTTTGGCTTATCTAAGTTCAGATTGAAAAAATATTAATTTAGAATTTTCCTGAACAACTTTTTTTCTACAAATCAATATACAAAAATAACTCATATAATTCGCTTTAAATTATTGATGATAAATATTACGTGAAATATATATTGATATATTATTTATTATTAACATACTGAATGTATAAATATTTAATATGTTTTATGATTAAAATAATAAGATACAACAGTATACATGTATATATCATTCACCGGATAACTTTTAAGATGGCGTTTTTAATTCACGCTCCACTTAACCGATATTTTAAGCTAACCAACAACTTCAGGTTTACTTAACTATTCGAGTGGTCGTACCGAGCGAAAAGCGGCAGACTGCCCGGTAGTAAATATACTACATCTATATTTTTAAATTATAAAAACCACATCTTGCGTGCTTCTTCACCGTTTAAAATTCGAAAATATGAGTTTTTAAAAGTTAAGACTCTCCCATAAAAAAGTACTTATAATGTAACGAATTAAAGAGCGTGTATACTGAAAACGGTAACTACAATACAATATAAAAATATATATGTAATAATTCAATTTTATTACAGTTAAGTAAATCTGTAATAGTTAATTTACTATTTCATGGTACAATATAATCTCACATTCAAAGGATCATTCCGATTAAGTGATTCAATTTTAAATTATTCCTTTGCTATGCAAATCAAAGCCCTTTGACATTAATACAAAACAACCACATATATGCATGAAATTGTATAAATAAACCTTTTCATTATACAATAATTTTAATCCATCAATATTTATTGTTCACAGTTAAAAGCGGTTGTGCGAGTTCATATTCGATTCGAACATTGTTAATCCTGTTTTCGACTCTACACATAGTGAACATGTTCAATACGTGATTAGGTAATCCAATTATATTTTCTAACATTATAATATAACGATAAAAATATTATACATAGAACTGGCTGTGCGACTTTTCAAGTCATATACTGTAAATGTATTATTTTTATCTATTTTATTTATAAATAAATAAATTAAGTATGTACATTATATATTTATTTAAATAAAAAAAAAACATATACGATATTGCTTATTGGTTAACTAACGATCAATCATTATATAAAATATGTATGTATATAAATTATATACTATATGTTTTTAGGTTATTTGTAAATGAAAAGTAACAATTATCTTCGTGTACATATCATTGTAATAAAATTAACGGAAATATTTAATGTACGAAATTAAAAACAAACTATATTAAAAAAAATGTTATATATACTTATATGAATGAAATGAAACTTTCATTAAAAATGTGTTTAATTTATCCCTTAGTTGTAAAAACTAGGAAATTATTATTTAAATATACATTATAACTATTCAAAGTTAAATAAAAACTAAATGCTTAAATTTCCCATTAGTGCACGGCATTCAATATTTTTAAATAAGTTGGTATTAATCAGCACTATTTAATGACATAAATTTAAATTAAATATCACTCTTAAACAGCACAAAAATATTATAAATTAAAATAAATATTCATAAATAGATATGGTTAATTAACACCATTTTTTAGTTATTTAACGACAATATTTTTATATTTAAATATAAAATATTTGTATGGTTTTTGCTTAAAATATTTAAAAATAATAATTCAAATTTTAACTTTAAAAGTAAAACTATTCTCAAGAAATTTGAGTTATGGGTTCCAGAAAGATTCAAAAATCACGATCGCGTCCTTTTTTATGTCCGTTGGGGCTAGAACGTCCGTACTTTCCGACTCGCCTATGGCAGTCACCATCCGGCTCCTTAAATGCTGGCATTGCACAATAACTTGTTTAACGTCAGCTATGAGGAGCTAGTCCGGTTTGTATTATTTAATTGTGATATTTTATTTATATTTTTTTTTGTGTATTAAAATAATACAATTATTGCTTTGCACCATCGTGACGCATTGGGTCAATCTGTTAGGTTACGATGATCTTAATTTAATTTAAGTAAATAAATATATCCTTAGTATTTTTTTATTTAAAAAAAGTGCACCGAAAAATTTCTTTTCAGTAAAATCAAATTGCACTTCAGATTTTTTGCTGATAATTCTATGATTTAAATTTGTATTTTTAGTGTATGAAGCTTACATTAAAAAATGAGACGCAGTGAATTTGATGTTCACTCGAATACGAATTTTCAAATACGAGGACGGTATAGTGCAGTCCGTTATATATCAGACTTGTAACTCTGAGGTTACGGGTTCCAGTCCTGGCAGCGACCACGAAATTTTTTTTATGAAAATAATTGCCTTAATAATAAAAAAACGGTCATAGCTGCAGTGACATCTATTCATTATAAACAATATTACACATACTAATTTATAGCGAATAATATACATTTCCAGATTCTGTCTGGTGGGTTATATAATATATACTTGTAGGTATTCATTATAGACAAAGTTCGCAAAATCGAATATTAGATTAAGTACCCTAATGCTAACCTAACATTAGTGAGTAACGAAAAACGTGAGAAGAAAACATGTAGATACTAACTTAATGGTTGAAGGCTATGATTGTTCATAATTGTGATTTTTTTCTATTGACTTTTAATACTACAACAAATTGATGCAGTTTCAATACTCTTACAAAATCAAGTTTTATGTAAGTATGTACTATTTAAGCCGTATTTATGTATTATTTATGCCTATAAAAAAATTATATATTTTTTTATATTTACTATATTTTTACATAATAATATACCACACAAATAATTGACTAAATTCCGAACCAGCTTATACTTAGCTCATCTGTGTTACCCTTTAATTATTAATTAATAAGTAATAATTTGTTGGAAGTTAAATTATGCCTCGATCTAATTTTGGCGTTCCAGCAGCTTTCATAATAAAGTTTCGCATGTGGGGAGGGGCGGGTGAAGAGGACCAAACAATTTGCAAACTATTTCAGTTTCGGCCCACGTTCAACTGTTCCGGTCGCGGTCCGCGAAACGTGTCTAGCACTTTAATCTATTGCAATACTGCAATTAAATATTTAGGTTAATTCTTCGGCGGCGCGGCGGGGTCCTGAAAGTCCTGAAATAGAACGGTTTCGTGTTCCGCAGGGGGACTGCACGTAACCCAAACCTATTGCTACATACCCCTTACCTAACCCGTCCGAGTGACTTGAGTTTTACGAGACAAAGTTCGACGAAGGGGTAATGAGCCATAACCCATCCCACCCTGTGACCTCATATTATTATGAATACCACCTTAATGACAAACATATTTTGGCTGTAAAACGTTATGGCAAAGTGAACGTAGAGTATCGTGTTATAGTGAATACGTACGTTATACGTTATTTTAATAAATAACTCAGATGCTTATAAATAACAAAAATCCTACACTGACATATTTGAGCAGCATAAATTGCCAAAAACCTACACAGTTCTACGTTAATGTGCTTTAACACTTTGCATACCGGATATTATTCCTAAAAATGCAGCCGTGCGGCCGAGCATATTAGCGAAAATTAGAACCAAAACTTATTTTTTATAAACCATCATAACTTTTTAATTAGTTAACGTTTTAACGTCAAATTTAAAACAAAGTTTTTTAATGATCGTTTTTTATATTCACAATGGTAAAATCAGTAAACGTTAAGCTGTGGATCGCGTACTAATAAAATGAAATATGAATTTATATTTAAAATCACCAAAAATATTTATTTTAAAAACAAAAACAATGCAGCTTATAATAAAAATAATAGTGAAATACATTTACTTATTTTTAAAAAAACAAATATCAAACTTTATGACCTCTACAATATTTTTGTTATTTTTAACACTTAACGGTCGATTCACGCGGCGATACTGTTGAGAAATTTCGATACATCGTTATATGTTTCGATTCCAGTTACTCATGCATCATATCGATAACAATGACCTACTTCAGTGACTCACAACTGGTGGTATGCGTAAGTCCAAGTATTAGCAGCAAACCTCATATTAGATAGTAATGAATACGTTCGAAGGCTGTATGTAATTTAAATCAGAGACGTCATTTGAGGGGACATGTAGGTAGCATTTACCTCTCACCCTAAAATTTGGCCAAAAAATGCATGTCATTTAATTAAATACTATTGATTCAAATTACGTAAAAATATTTTTTTTAAAAATCCGTCCCTGATTCTCGGGTTAACCTGGACACACTGGTCAAGAATATGGGACGCGATTGCGATTCGCTTGAAAGCTTGCAGTTTAAATATAAAAAAAAGTTGAACAAAACTAAAAAAAAATGTTTTATTTTAACATAATTAAGTATTATAAGCTTTTTAAATAAACTAAATTATTTGTGCTGCAAAATATTACAATAACATTTAAGAAACAAAACTGCTTTCAAAACGAATTGATTTTAATTAGATAGAAAAATGGTTATATTTTACCACGACAACGTGTAATCACAAATGACAATGATAAAATTTAAATAATTTGATCATAATAATCAGGCACCCATTATTTTTTTTTAATTTGATTATTTTTTTTTATTTATTGAAATTATATTTTTTTAGAAAATAATACTTTTAAATAGCATTTTGTTTAGCATTATTTGATTAAAAAACAATAGTTTAGATAACTAAAAATGTATAATATTGGCAATAAATTTTAACTATTACTTTTACATTAATCTGATATTTTTCAAGATACGGTAAAATATAAATTAAACCACATCTTAGTCACAGTATTTTTTTAAAAACTTTTTCAAATGCAGCGGCACAAAAAAAACATTTGAACAAATTTAATTTTTAACAAATAACGGCCAAGATAATTTTCTCGAGAAATTTTCTGATGATTAATATGAGAATTCACAAATTATATTATTCAAAGTTAACTCGAGAATAACCAGAAAGGGGTTAATCACTTTATTGTTTAAGTCATTGTTTATATAATACGCCATTAAAACTATATTCTAGGGGTAGTTTTAAATGAAATTTAAATGGTTAATAACATCCAATCGTATTTTATTTGTTTAACTTTTTATTTTTTTAAGCCATCAAAAATAATATAAATAATTAATATAAAATAATAAAACAGAAAACAACAGTTCTTATTTTACACCCAAATGCTTCGAGAGTAGACAGATAATAATAATCTCTGAATCTCAACCAGCATTTAAAAGCGTGTACATAACGATTTTTACAGATATTTGCCTTAAGAAACACAAAAGTTCATCTGAACTCACACGAAACAGAGTTATGCTAAGCATCGATCGATACTGCCACAGCAGCCGCTTCCCACTTCACGTCAACCATAGTACAGCTGCGATAGAAAGCTACAAGCGTATCGTGTATATAAAATGAATTACACAAATTGTAACGGTTCTTATTAAAAAAAAAAAATAATTATAAATTTCAACTAGAAAAAATATAATATGGCGTTAAATAAACAAATAACTACATATATATTGTTAATATAATCAATTTATTAATCAAACAAGCTTAGTCTATAATACGTATAAGCAGCAACATAAGTATTTTTATCCTACTATATATCATTTACAAAATATCTAAAACAAAATACGGGCCTATACATATACATATACACACATATATACATGTGTAGTATGTATGTATTATACATATACGTAAGCTTTCGAAGTATAAATAAGCACGTCTCTCCTTCACGTAATGCGATTTATTTCCGCTTATTCGGAAAGTGTCTGTGCGAAAGTTTTTGTACATGTAATTCAGTGCGACCTCTCTTACTGCTTTACTCTACTCCAAATATTTCCCCATGCCCACGCTCATCCCTTCGGGGTAGTTTACATGGGAATCGACGTGGGATATTAACTGTTTTCGATAATGCACCCACTGCGGGGGTTGTGCGAGAAGGATGTTTATTACAGGGTCACTGTTAGTGAATTGTGAGTTGTGCAATACAAAAATTTGAGGACTGTTTCTTAAAATATATTGAATTAAACGAAACAGTAAAATTTGTATGTTTATGCCAACTTATTATAAATCAGTGATCCGTTTCAGATTATCACAGACCCTTTCTCCACAGAGTAGTTCCCTTTAGCCACAGAAAATCTCAGGGGAATCCAAAGAGATTTTGAGGTCTACAGCAGACTAAGGGGTATACTATTAAAGCACAATAAAGTTAAGAAATACAAATATTTACTCCTAATTTTTGTTAATCTTTTTTTAATCGGTTTTAACTTGAGAAGCATAAGCCCAATGCTTTTCCACGGGGTAAATCAGTATCAATTGACGATTTGTGAATCGATGACATCTATATAAATAATTAAAATTTAAAAAGTAATAAATGTTTCTAAAAATAGCGTTTAAAATTTACATAAATATAAATTCGAGTCTACTGTTAATACCCAAACCCTTACTCTGGGTACTAGTCTTAACCTAACGGTCTGCATCATAAGATTCCCTATCGAGCTCGATGGTTTACCGTTATATTCTAATTAGAATCCACTACTATTTGCCTCTCAGCCATACACCATGGGGGTGTTACCCTGCGCTTCTAAAGAAATATTCACCATTTTATTTTTATTATATAATAATGCCCTTTTCTTATAATAAATACAAATATTTTATTGCTTTTGGAAGCAACAATAGTAGGAACACATTTAATAATGACTATAATAATTACATTTATATAAAAGATCGTTGAAATTCTGCGCGAAATTAAAAAAAATCAAATACATAACTAGTAAAATTATGGAATGAAGTTAGTAGTATTGTAGATTATTCAAATTTATTCATTTAACAATCCAGAACTGACGCCGATCCCTTACAAATAAAAGTGGGAGGGGTGTCGCACGCAACGAAGAAAGAGATAAAGCATGCTATTTCTTGTAACGGTACTTCGTCTAGACGATATGGGAATCTTATGAAGCTTACGGTCTACCCTATTCCAATTATTATATAAAAAAATAAACTAAATGTTATTTTTCTGATTTTTTAGAAATTCAGTCAATTAAAAAATCTTAAAAAAGTAATAAAAAATTAGGCTTAAAAATTTTTAGCTCTAAAAAATATGAGTTTTTAGACAAAATACCTGTAAAAATCCGAATATTTGCCTACTTTAAAAACTTCAGAAATCTTATTTTTTGTAAATTTATATTCTGTTTTTAATAAAAAAATGTCAGAAACAGTTATTACTTATAAAAATTTAGATCACAAATAACTGTTAAGATTTAGATTGTCACCTTTATTTTAAAAGAGATTCTAAACGATAAAAGTATAAAAAATATATTCATATACTATATATAATTCATTACAAAATATCTATCATTTTTAGAATCAAAAAATCTTAAGCACCTTGTATATATTATAGTTATAATATTTTTAATGCATTTCTCTTAAAAATTTCAAAACAAATTTATTTTGTATAATTAAATCATTGAAGATTCCTAAAAATAAATATTTTATAAAAAAATCAGAGTATGTAAAAAAATTAACGTGTATTTAAGTATTTTTTTAAAAGAAAAGTGTTATTAAACAATAAATTTTGGCGAATCAAAAAACAAAATCTACAACAACAAAAATAATCATATTGACTTTGTTAATAAAATAAAGTCTACAATTTTTTTTGCCGCTATACGTATTTCGTAAATGTCCAAATAGAGAGAGAGAGATAGCTACAAGACGAATACCGTTTTGACCTCCCTAAGAAAAATGCGAAACGATTTAAGAGCAACTTAACCCTCACTTGTAAAAGTCGATAAAATAGTTTATTGATGTGTATAACGCTCGTCGGGCGCTGGGCCGTGAAAGCCTTATTTCTCGGACACTCTCAAGTGTTGCGAAACCGATAAACCGGTAATGCGAAACTACCTGACACGGGCCTCCCTGTATATTTATGTGCTCTTCCCGTGACGTGCCATTACCTGGAAACTTGGAGAAATTTAACTATTCAGAAGTTATCGCGAGAGAAACATAATAATATTTATCGCTTTTGATTGAGGATGCTTAATTTAATCAATAAACAATTTTGCCGACATCTGTTGTTCAATTGATTGGGTCTAAATACACTGCGGAAAAGTTGTGTGAGAAAATTTTCCGAGAAAACTGCCAACAATTGAGTCGTGAGTTATTACTTCTTTATCAACTACGTCAAAGTAACAAACTCAATATTTGTTTCGTACACAAACAAAAAATATTTAATGTGATGAAGATAATATATTGTATATAAGATACCGCAGATATGACAATATTTTTATTTATTCAATAGAGACATATTACTAATAATCCAATAAGATAAATTAGTTCATTGTCGAGTACTTAATGTATATATTACTAAACTTGCAAATTAAACATAACAAAGATAATATTTTCCTATTTTTAAATAATATTTTAAATAGAACTTCACATATTTTTATTATAGCAACAAATTAAATTAATAAAATATGTATTTTTAAATATATACTTTTCTACTTGAACTGCTATAAATAAATATGAGATCTCCTTCGTTTTTTTTCAATCGCTGTATAAAAATGAATTAACTTTCAACTTATCACCACTTTAAATCTGACTAACTAAGTGCATTAAGATGACTCATTACTGTCTTAGACCAGCAGGCTAACAACATTAAAGTTCAGAGAATATGACCAAGGGTTTCAAGAGAACATAAGGCCTAACGGATAACAGTTTTGAATGATCATCACAAAAATAATATATTTAAATAATTTAATTATATTTGTAAATATTTGCTACATAATTTCAATTTAGACTCTAGTGTTCTTAATTTTCTATCGTATCTAGAAGATCAGATTATTTAATCATAATTTACGTACCTAATTTAAAGTTGAATAAAGCTTTATATTTCGCAGTAAAATAAAATTATGAATTTTCATAAAATTTCAATCAGAAGTGTTTTTAATATTTGCATATATATGTATGTACATAGATTATAAAGTACTTCAGCTTTCGTGCACCCTTAGATTTGAATAATCATTTAGCACTAGAACGCCGAAAACAATACGTGCGAGGCTTAATTGAATTTTCGCGTCTAACAATACAATTACTCTTATAAATTAATAAAAGCTTGGATTTAATGTGTATCCTTAATTCGATATATATTTTACGTTTCGCGCAGAGAAATACACGTGAAAACAAAAACGAACTTTACTCATTAGCATAATAACGCTACGATACATCAGGCTTGTTTGACAGTTACTGCTAATGGATATTACAGGAAATTTAACACAATTATTATATTATACTAATACACGTACGAATATATAAATTTCTTCATTAGTAATAAACTTTTTAAAAAAAAAAGTAAGATGTTGCATTCATAAGCAACATCAGCTATTTAAATACCGCACGATCATCACAAATCAGTATTTTTAGCCCATGTACCTTAACCATATATTATACATGTTTCAGTTACCCTGCTCATGACTTAACAATAATAAATTAACTGCGAGTTTATTTTTCAATTTATATTATACTACATTGATTAATGCCCTGGTTAATTATTTATTGTTATGACGAACGAGTTCTTTAAATTGACAATTTAAAAAACTTTGGTATATAGCGGTTTTAGACACACAATATTGCCATCAAACTTTTTTTTTAAATTATGACTAGTAATGTTAGTAATTTTTTTTGAAATAACAAATACAAAAAAAAATTACAATATACATGAAATAACAATTTATCAATCAATAATATATATTTTAATTTTTAACAGCCGCCATTTTAAAACAAGATCAGGGTGACTCAAAAATTTAGCCATTAGCTTTGAGGAGCTGGTCCGGTACGTATCATTTAATTTTTATATTTTTTTTTGTTTGCTTCTTTATATGCATTATTTTAATTTATATATTTTTTTTGTATTTAAATAATACAATTATTGTTTTCAACAATCGTGACGCATTGGGTGTACTTGTTAAGTTAGGATAGTCTTGATTTAATTTAAATAAATTAATTAATTTAATACAAATAAAAAAGCTCAAAGTAACTACCACATGATAATTTAACATCTAACCCAAAAAAAATACAATGACTAACGTCCTTAATATGACAATACCTATCGTACTATGCGTAATAAAACTATTAGTATTACATCTATTAATCCTAGTCTTGCTCGCAACTAAATCCAGTTTAATATCCTTTTAACTCATTACGACTCCAAGTCATGTAAGCGCATTAAAAACGCAGCAAAAAAACACGCATTCGTGTTAACACGTTCGTGACTCATATAGTATTTTCGAATGGAAATTTCGTTAAACGTCTTTATTTATTTTTATTTCGACGCCACGCCATAATTAATGAAATGCCGTTGACTAGACATTCGGTTAGGCTATCGGACCATTCAGGATAATAGCCGAGAATCCCGCGGTAGTCGGAGCTTTCACGCAAAGCGGGCGTGAAGGTGTCATTAAGGCTTGATTTATGTCGCTTGTAAGACCGCACCACACTTTCGACGGCACGCCCCACTATATATGATAATTTACCCATATATCACATTTAATATATACATTTGACGTCGCGACGCCTTTTTTGTCTGTCTCTGCATAGAAGCGATTCCGACCGCTGTGTTCGAACGTGGTGTAAGACGAAAGCGACGCCCAGTTATATTTTCGTGGCGAACATTTTTAAACTTGTTGAAACCGAAATAGTTTTACTTTTTGTTCATAACTATACATAGAGACAGAAAATGATCACTATAACTTATACTTATTTTTCAAAAAATCATGTAATTTATTACAACTGATTTTTTTTAATCAGATTCAAAAAATATTATTAAGTTATAATAACTAAGGTTTTTGCTTTTGAATTTAAACTTTTATTTTTTTAATAAAAAAAATCATACTATCGTGCTATGTTGATAATATTTTTTAATACAATTATGTTATTAGTTTTGATTATAAAAAAGTTAGCATATACATGCAATTTTTATTATTTCAAATTAGAATCTGCTCAATAACTAAATAAGGCATTTTTTTATGCAGTTAATAAACATACAGTGTGCAAAAAAAATATTTACTTATCTAATCCTACATAATTAAATACACCCATACCTCGCTATACGACCGCTCTTTATACGGCATTTCGCTATAACGGCCCTCTTCAATTAAGGCACGTTTTCGATTTACGGCTTAAAATGTTTCGCTATAACGGCAAAAAAACTTTTCGATGTCGATTTTTTTTTAAATTTAAAAATAGATTTAATTTGCATAATTTTAAAATGAAAGGTGAAACATCTAGCGCCGATGAGGCCGCATCTAAGGAATATCCCAACATTTTAAAGGGAATTATTGAAAGAGGTGATCATAAACCTGAAGTGTTTAGCGTAGACGAAACAGGGCTTTATTGGAAGCGAATGCCTGATCGCATTTCAAAAACCGAAAAATCTGCGTCTGGTTATAAGGTTTCTAAAGAACGATTAACTTTACTACTTGGTGCAAATGCCGCGGGTGATTTAATCTAAAACCACTTTTAATATATTTGTCCGAAAATCCAAGGCCTCTTAAAGGACTAAATAAAAATCAATTACCCGTCATATGGAGGTCCAACAAGAAAGGTTGGATGACTAAAGCTACTTTAGAGGATTAGTTCAAAAATCACTTTTGCACAGAAGTGAAAAAATATTTGCGAGACAATAACTTAAGCAACAAGGCTTTGCTAATTTTGGATAATGCACCAGGGCATCCTACTAATTTATCCGAACTATCTGAAGATGGCATGATTGAGTACCTTCCGAAAAATACAACAGCTCTGATCCAACCAATAGATCAGGGTGCAATAGCCACTTTTAAGACACATTACCTACGCCGAACTTTCCGACAACTTATAAGGGAAACCGATGGTAAATCTTCAATTAAAACATTTTTGAAAAACTATAACATCAAGGATGCTGTTGACAGCATCAGTGAATCATGGAAGGAATTAAAATTAACAGCAATGAACCATGTTTGGAAAAAAATATGGCCAGAATGTGTAAAAAGTACTGATGCAGAAGTTAATTGCCTTCCTGAAATTAGGCAAAACATTTTGGATCCAGCACATGATCTCGGCTTTGAAGGTTTGAACGAACGTGATGTGCTTGATTTACTTGAAGCTGATAGGGAACCCCTTTCATATGAGGAACTCATTCAGCAAACAGAACCGGCATTTGATGAAGAAAAAAAAAACAGCTAACATCAAAAAAATTGTCGAAAGCAGTTTCCTATTTCGAACAAGGAATAAACATCTTTCTTGAAAACGATCCTGACGTCGAACGTAGCGCTAAAGTTTCTCGAGGAATTAACTCAGCCATTAGCTGTTATTAATCACTGAAGAACGAAATAGACAAAAAGGCAAGACAAACAACGTTGGACAATTTTTTTAAGCCAGGCCCATCCTTACCAGCGAAAAATGAGGACGACAGTGATCTGCAGGTTACCATTTCTTCATCGTCTTCAGATTAAAGCTATTTTTTTTAAATATGTATGTATACATACACATATTTTATGTAACATGAAGTTGTTTCATTTTTGTTTATGGATTATTGTTAGTTTTTGGAGTCTGTTATTATTTTATGTACAAATGTATGTACTTGTTATGTATGTACTTTTGATTTAAATAAAATAAAAAGATAAAATGCATTTTAAATGATAAACCATGTTACATATTGAATTTGTATGAATTTGTATTAGAATAATTGATTCGTTATACGGCTTTTCGCTTTGCGGCCAAGTTTCGTGGAACGTATCTAGGCCGTAAAGCGAGGTATGGGTGTATTGGACAAAGAAATTTAAGTGAATTTGCGAAGCAAATTAATATGCCTAACAACAGACTTCCAAACAAAAATGTTAAAAACCACTATATATATAGTCAAATCTGTATCATCTTGTAATTAAAATTGTGCAAGAATATTTTCAAAATTTCCTGCAATATTTCACCAATACAAAGCAAGAAAACCGAACATAATGTACCAAATTGTTTAAATATTTTACATCTTGAGCTGAAAAGCTGTCAAAGAATAGAATCAAAAAGATCCAGACACAACTAAAAATTCAGCACTGAATAGAGATCTGAGTTTTTTTATTTTTATATTAAATTTTGTACACACATGTAAATATCAGGCGCGTACAATGAGATACATTTCCTTTCGCTCGCTTACATTTTAAGTGGTGAGAAAGAGTGAGAGATAAGGGCGTGCGTTACATGCGTTCCACACGCCCGCTTCTTCTCACTCACTCTCGTAACTTAACACGTGAGCGAGCAAAAGAGAATCTATCTCATCGTACGCGCCAAATAGTAAATATATATTTATTTGCAACAAAAACTTTTACTACGCTAAAATTTATATATATTAATTGAAATTTGCACAAGCAATCCAGCCTCACATCGTTTTTTTTTTAATTTTTTAGTTTTTTTAAAAATATACATAGGTATAATAACATACAGATACATTAAATGCATCATACTAATTCATTACCATTTCCATCGTTTACAATTGGTTAAGTTATACAATAACATAAAAATTAATAATAAATTATATTATATAAAACCATAACCAAACATGAAACATTATTGCCATAATTATATTATATTTGGAATGTAAAGAGACTATAGCTGTTTTCAAAGAGTATTTAAGGAGACAAAAAAGTGATACCCAAAGAAATAAAAAATTAGAAAATCATTTCCGGGCACAACACTTGCCATTTAGGAAACTAAATTCTACAGATCCTTAAATAACTAAGGCTTGCTACATTTTATAACATAAAATTTCAAAGTCTGAATTAATTCAAGATTGTAGATTGATACACCAGAATTATTATGTTCCAAAAAAATAAACTTTATCTAGAAAAACAATAAATTACAAGACGTATCAATAATATTTTACAAAATTTATTATCTCAATTACAAAAACAAACTAAAAAGTTAAGATGAAAGTATTAATATCAGGAATAATGCTCAACTTGCAATATGTAATGTAGGAATAAACAATACATTCGTAATAATTGAAGAATTAGCAAGCTTACGAGCAATGAAAGATACTATTACATGCGAAAATTTATTGCTTGAAGTTAAAAAAATGTCTTACTGACTTAACATAAACTTGAAAAATAATATTAAAATTAAGTTGAAAAAATATAACCGTTTTTTAAAAAATAATCAGTAAACAAGTCAAATCAATTAATCACAATAAAAAAAAAATTTATGTAAAAAAAGATTTTTAATTGTTATCGTTATTAAAGCCAATTTATATCATTTTCGGATGATATTGAATCAAAGCATACAGACATTTAATATTACTCACATATATGGTGGTTGAGCCTGGGACGTAATTTTAACCAAGTATAAACATTAAAGGAGAATATCATCCTATTTTTAGAATAATTCTCCTGAACTTAAACAGACTTCTTGGTTAAACAATTTTCGATTTATGAACTTATTTTTAATATCAATTTTTTTCACGATAATTTTTTAAATAATAAAAAAATTTTGCTCATCATAATTTAATTTTCACAATTGATGTGAATCTCTTAGAATCCCAGATTGTCACATATAAATATACACGTAGACAAGACATAAAATTTAATTGCACTTTGATTGTAATTGGTTTATTTCCCTTTTTCTTTATCATTAGCGTCGCGTTTTTCTACTTTAAATTCATGACACTATTATTCTTGCTCATAACTAATAATTTTGATATGTACAAAAAAGCAATATTACTATTCACTTTAAAATAATCGATTGTATTATTTGAAAACCAAACAACTTACAAATCATGACTAGAGATTAAAATTAATTCAACCTCTCTCTATATATAACTATATATTACACTACGTATATAAATACATATACGAGTATGCTAATTCAGTTGAATAAACATAAAAAAACATATTACATATTATTGTGCGTTGTTCAGCTTAGTGGAAATTCCCACCAAACGTTAACTCGCTCCCTGGCCTGAGAATTCGAGTGAAATTGGATTAAACTATACAAACTGGTTGTAATTTCATTTGAGATACGGAGAGGCTGCCAAACTTTATGGATTGTGGCTGTAATAGAAGGAGTTAAGGTAGCCCCGTAGGCGAATCCACCTTACCATCTTATTGCCGTCGTCCAACTTACGGCCATCTTCCGGCTCTATAGCGGTCGACCCACTCACCCAGGCTCGTACATTATTCGCATTATGCACACACAAAAGCGAGCATCTTTTGACGTTTGATTTAGATCAGCTTCTAACATAATTAATCGACAACATTGCCTTTAATAATTATTTTCATAGAAACGATCATCGACACTGAGCAATAATTTATTATAACAATTAAGAAAAATTTTATATTAATATTTAAATACAATTCTTCTTTAATAAGAATCAAAAATAAATCCAAGAAAAATATTTTTTTAACACCTTTGCTTTTTTAAGAAATTTAATTTTAAAATCATAAGTAGCTATACCATTTTTAGCGATTTGTAAATTTTTAAATGTGTTGACAAATTTATAAAGTGTTTATTTTAAATTAAACACATAAAAGAACAACCTAAATAATAGTTAGATATATAGATATACAGGACCGTAGAATTCAAAGACTTGCTCAAATTAAAAACCAGCTTTTTAATAGTTAACAATGAAATTATAAATATGCATAATAGTGTCATGAATTTTAGGCCAAATAGTTACAAATAAAAAGATTATTCATAAGTTAGAAATAAATTATTAAAAATAATAAAACCCGTTTTGACTAGCGTTTTATCGTGACTAATGGATTACGATCAAAAACTATGTATGTAAATTATATAAATTAAAAATCTCATTATCTTTATTAAGAAAATGTATTTTAAAAATGTTTTTACTAATCCTTAAAAAAAAACAAAAAAAAATTTAGACTGTATTAACCAATAATCTTTTGTATAATTTACTACAAATAATTGTGTTTTTGTCGAGTTTTTTTAACAAAAATAAGTGCAGTAAATATCAAAGTTTATGCAGTGACCATTATTTTGTCTTTAATTATTTTTTTGCAAGGAGCCTTTTTATTTTTTTCTGTTTTTATCATTGTTTTATTGTTTACATAAAAATTAATGCATTGTTAGAAAACCCAATACCTATGCTTATTATATAGATTGAAATATGACTATTTCCTTAAAATGAGCAAAAATATTTAACTATGGTATATATTTATATATATCTAAATAACTTAATAACACGATAAAACAATTTTTAAATGATTATGTATTAGATTATAACATTTTTTATTTAATTACACCAAAATATATATACATATTCCTCTTAAATAGTGGATAAACCTAATTTAAATACTAAGTAAGTATTGTAAAAAAAAATATGATAAAAAACATATAGGTTAGGTTAGGTTAAGCTAGGTTATTAAGCATAATTTATTTTAAATCACGTTAGGTTATGTTAGGCTATGCTATGTTTAACAATTTTTTTATTGAAAAAAATATTACTAAATAATTTCAATATGCATTTAAGCTAATATATTTGTGAATAGTGAAATTTTTGTAAATATTCTAGAAACGATTGATCTAATTAAATGCAAAATATAACTCTACACATAATGCATTTTTTTATAAATTTTTCATCATTATTGATTAATTTATTTCAGCCAGATAGAAAATAATCATTGTAAATACGCTTTGATCGTTAGAATACGCGTTAAAAGCGTAATAAACTGACGTCTTATTAGATTAAAGTCTTGCGACAATTTTTGTACCAAAAATGAAACGAATTGGTTACCTTGTCGAGGGTTCGTAATATAATCTGTTTTATTTGTAATAAAAGTTACATACGCATATTTGTCTATCTTTTCTGACCATTTGATTTTGGTGCACCGCGAATATTTCATATGATCAAAAGTGCACTGTGAAAAGGTTAAGAATCACTTATCTAAACTAAGCGTATATAAGAACATATATAGTGCACAACATTTTCTATCAATCAGAATTGACTTGTAACAAAAAACCTTTTTTAAGAGCTACGGTAAGCATTGCCCGAGACAAGTCATAAAAAACAGTCGCTTCTCTCTTCACATCAACCTTGAAATTAATTTATTCTTAAAAGACATTTTTTAGCGAAAAAAAATCTTGATTGCACTAATTTAAATAAACATAACTCACTAACACTTTGTACCCAGATAACAAGTAAATATTAGTTTTTTTTCTAGCTTAAGAATCAACACAATTGACACAACATTAATATTATAAAAAGGCGTTGTAATAATCCTATAATGCTTTATTTTTAAGGCCAAAAAATCTATATAAAGTGTCTACCCTACATGTAAACAAAATATCGATTCGAAATTTTATTCACGCATATCAAAATTAAATTATCTCTGAGTTATAATAAGATTATAATTTAATTTTAATTAATAATAAATGATAATAAATATAATTTTATTAACTGATTTATTAAAATAATTACGAATACGTTTTTACACGTCCAGCGAAAATATATTTTAACCGATAAGTTCTAGTGATTTTATATGTTGCTCTAAAATATCTATGGAAATTAATTTACCAGTTGTAAAACGTCCATTTGTTGTAAAAGCCCAAACCTAACTTATACGAATTAACCAAGCCCAACTTGACTTAATAAAAGCTTAAAAACTATAGTTTTAGACTGCTGCAGTAAACGTGTATTTCTCATTGAAATTATATTTCATTTAGCATAAATTTAATTTTATTAACTAAGCCAAGATTTATAATTTTACTAGTAAATTTCAAGTTAATCTGTATATATTCACTGCGGTGAAGATTTAGAACATTTTAACCTGAACAATTATTTTTAATACTAAATTCGTTAGTGGCGTACAAGATTTTACAAGTACCATTTGCAACTGTCAATTGAAGACCACCACTGACATAGCTTCCTTTACACGTTTTACGCCTGTCAAATGACTGCTTAGAACAGCATATAATTTCAATAGGACCGGTTTGATAAATTATACTTTTATTAAATTAAATAAACTATATCTTCTGATAAAAATGTATTCCAAAATATTTGTACTAAAATTCCAGTATAAATTATATTTTAATGTTGCGAAAATATAAATAAAACATATGGCTATTTTTAGAGCTTGTTTCTAATGCAGTTTTAATCATTAGAGTTTAATGACAGACGTTGTTAAATTAATTACTGTCAACGAACCCATCAGACACATGTGTCCATGAGTGTTAATTCTGCTCCAGACGAGGCGTGGCAGACACTCATGTGAAAACAAAGTAGAATATCTAATCAGACAGCGAATAGAAAGAACGTAAGGTAGTGAACATGGTTCTCCAAGTTCCGATAAAATCTATATCAATATACAATGAGGGACGGGAAAACTAGAAGAACTAGCGAGTCGCATAAAAAAATAAGTGTGCGAGTGTAAAAAGGGACGCCGAAGATAAACTAACCTGTCGTAAAAACGTGTAGCCGAAAGGGAGGCGCCGTTAACAAAGACGTTCCCGTGGCGCGACGATAAAAGGCGCATTATAAAGTTACGGAATCTGCAAAGTCAAAGGCGAGACCTTTTTTTCAGCTCACGTTATAAATTAAATCTAACGACCGGTCGCAGACTGGCGGGCCACTGACGCCAGGGCTTACCGGATTCGGCAGAGAAAACATACTTATAAATTTCAATGCTGGATCAGTAAGCATCCTCTTATTGCTATTTTTTATATACTGCGATAATGGTCTTCTATGCATTAGGGTATTTCATCGTGACGTAAGAACGTATGTAAGTTTAGTGAGATGTAATCTAGTAATGACATTTAAAATATATTCCTCAAACTATATTTTTCCGTCGTCTAAAGAGTCAATTATAATTGAAATTAAAATCAATTTATTAAAAAAAATTATAAACTTTTTTTAAATTTAATAATAACAGATAAGTTAATAATACTTCAAAGACGTTTAGCTATATGTAGATAAATCAAAATGTGTATTTAGTCTATTAATAAATATCTTTATTATATTCGGTGTCCATGTCCTTTTTTCAATAATTTAGAATTTTTATAGTTTACAATATATTATTTATAGTTGATGTTACTCCACATCTAGCAAACGTATATTAAAATAACCGATTGAATTGTATATTATATAAAATGTTTCAACGTCTAGTGAATTGGGTAAATAAATAAATAATATAAACTATAAATCTGTACGTATTGTAAAGAGAGTAATATAATATGTGAATACACATATTTAATATGCACATATAAAAAGTAAGTCCTAAAAAACCTACCAACAATCTTAAGCGATTTTATTTTATTTAAACTATTTTTAAAATTGAACAAGAAAGATTTAAAATTTCAAAACAAAGATAATTAAGTTAAAAATTACAATACAGACTTATTTTAAACTTGTACTTTATATTAGTAAAAAATATTTGGAGTAACTTTTATAATGTTTTTAACTACTTAATAAAAGTTTTAGGCACCTGAATTCTCTGCACGATTTAATCTTACAAGTGGTGCTTTACTTAAAACTATTAGTTATTCGATGATTGCATTAATCCCACACCAAGTGAGTTAGATAATAACGAAGAGATTAGATATTAATATGTAGCTGGAAACTTTGCTATTTGGAAGATTTTAGACAAATCTCTGCAAAATTTTGTTGAAGTTTCAAACAAGTAGAAATCCTATTTAGTTAGAGAAAATATTTAATAATTTATTTTAACTTTATCACTATCCAAATTAATGAAATTAATTATTTGTAGTATTTTACATATAATACATTCATATTTTTTTCACGCTAATTATTTGATTTTAACTAACAGCAACATGACTGTTAGTCTGCTTAATTGCAATATATAGTATATAAATATAAAATATAAGTTAAAATAACTTAAATAAAATAAACAGTTTTCTTTGATATAACTTGTGTATTGGACGACTAAACATAAATCGAATAACTTAATCAAATATTTTAGAGCTAAACTGGTTTTTAAGAAACATCCCATTGATAATAAGAAATAATTTATATTATCTTCGGAGTTGTCTGAATTTAAAACGCGTGCCTAATCAACTTAAGTACATGGTAATAATTAATAAAAATATTTCGCACATAGGTTTGTTTATAAAAAAATGAATGCAGCACTTTATAAGAAGCTTATAATAAAAATGAATTTAAATAAAATAGTCAGTAGCCAAAGTTATAGTATATAATGTTAATTGAATATTAAATATCTTAATGTACACCTAGACTCCCAGCTTAAATTTAATAAACTTTGTTCTAAGTGCCTTAATTTAAAACAGATAATTAAATAGAGCGTGTGAACTACAAAAAATATAATTTTAATATACAAACAAATATTCAGACCTATTTTAATATATGTTTGCTAGGTGTGGAGTAACGCTAGTAATGCCTTTTTTAAGCTATAAGGTGTTAATTTTAAACTACAAAACCCATTGCATAACTTGAAACTAATATCTAAGAAAATACTATAATAATAATTTTTCAAACAACAGTATAAACTGCCTTAAATTTAAATAAAGGCAAATATTTAAGATTTTATTCTTTAAATTTTGCCCGCAAACTTTTTTTAATATATTTCATTATAATATCAAAATTTCAAATATAAAAATAATTAAAAACCAGTAATATCTAATCTTATCTTAAAGTACTTTTGTAAATATAATTATAAACTATAATTTTTAGAATTGAATATGTTTTTAGTTAAATTTATTATCCTATGAGAAAATATTATTATAGGACTAACATTATTTTATTTGAAAAAAAATTCAAATAAAATAATAGTATACAAAAAAATACAAAATCAACTTATTTTTGAGTTAAAATAACAAATATTGCTTATTTATACTAAAAAACAATAATTACATGTGTCTGTCTGTCTGTATATCACAATAACAACTCCTAAATGGTAGCAACGTGACATTTTCACATATCATTCTGGCTGCCATTTCTAAGTAAACGGTGCTGTTCACAACATTCAACTTTTAAAATTAAAGTGGAAAGTTGACTATTTCACTACTTCAATACGTGCCAATAAAACCACTAAATAAACTGAACAGCGATATGCTGACGATATATTACGAACTACTGCAACACATAATTATAAGATACTAAAATATTGTAAAAAGCCAAATATTTAAATTAATTTTTAATAACAGGATAAATTATATTTAATAAAATAAATAAGGAATGAATCTGAATCTATCCTTGGCATATCAAAGTAAAAAAGCTAGTAATTTATAACACATCATAAAATTATTTAGGTGTTAAATTTTCTTACAATTATTAAATTATTTATCTAACTATTTATATAAATATGTATGTCACCGATTCTTAGGCTTCAGTTTGCTGTTTAATACTTAAAGGTTTTTATTTTGTCAGATTGATATACCTAATTGATTTGATTTACCACTGTGTAACGCATTGGGCTTACGCCTCTGAGCAATAAATTAAAATAAAATAAGGTACAAAACTGCCTTACTGAATCACTTCATTAAGCACTTCCGTCAGAAACTTAAATACAAAACAACAACTTTTTCAAATAAAAGATAAAATAAATCAAAACTTCCCTTAAAATCCTGCGAAATGTGGACATTTTCTCTACGATCGTCTGATCTAGCTCAGACCAGCGGTCACCGAGAATCTTTAAGAGGTCAACTTGAACTTAAAGACTACAATTATAATATACACATAGTTTAATTAATATTTTATAAATTATATAAATGACCTACTGTGACAAGAAAATAATTAATTACAACTTTAGTATTATAAAAATATATTTGAGTTGCGTCAATGTTTCGCACAATTGATTAATAAGTTAAGAATGACATACGATTAGCAAAATAAAACATTTAATGTTTTAGAAGACCGTGTTAAAAAAACAAAACAAAGAAATCCTAAATTTTTTAAGCTAAATAATAAATTAAAGCATATTTGTTTTATATAAACACAGACTTTCAACAAGCTTCAATACAGCACGCGCGCGTCTAAAAAGCCGTGAGCCGTGCCTGCAAACCTAGCAGCTGACGAGAAGTACGCCCGAGTTATTATGATCCCTTCCAACGTATGGAGTGGGGATACGGTTTATATGCACTACAATATATATGCCCTGCATAAACATGGATTAAGAACTCTTGACTCCACTACGCCTCGACGGTCGGACTACTACTTTGCATTACGAACTTCTACAGCCACGGAACTACACCTTGTTTGAGCGTCAACTCCAAGACAAGCGCTTGAAAACAAGTACCGACGACTTCAATAAAGACGAAACGAAAGATCTGCCATACGTTTCAAAACGGTTGATTATGTAGTGAAAGAAATTGTATATAGTATAATATAATAGTAGAAAGTATTCAATTTAACCGAAATATATATATATTTTTCAGTTAAATTTCACCACATTGATCACGTCTAAATAAATTATTTCGTTACTAAAATATTTTTTCTATTAATCGGTTTTAACGCAAAAGTTTGATTAAATGGAATTTTTTATATGACAAATCATCCCTGATATTTGTATATAAATATAATTCTTTCGTAATCTAGTACTATAATACTAAAAAGCTTTGTAATAAAGATGAATTATGGCGCCTGTAACAGAGAAACGTTTGTATTTTCATACAAATTAACATTGAAAAAGTTGATAAATCACAAAAATATATTTTACACCGCAAAAAAACCAAAGGCAATAACTCAAGTTTCCGAAACGCTCGCAACGTACTACATTCACGGCGTCCATGTTCAGATTGTATCTGCATATTTTTCCATTTCACACGTGGGAAATTGATTTTTCAACTTAACCGCGTTTGACTCAGGGGCAGGAGCACTTACATGGGACTCTGCCACCCTGTGCCACACTACTACATTTTTAGTGCCTTTATCGCGACTACCATCGCATATTTCATAATCGCGGCCATTGCGTGGCCTTCGGTTGCAATCATAATAAAAGCTATTTGATTTTGTTGCCGACACGCGATCATCTTATTACCGAATTAGTCACGACCGGTGTGGTGTTTTGGGGTACTCTTTGGAACTCCAAAGACTCCGGCGCGATGTTGAGCTGATAAATTCTGACGCGAATATTGTTCGCTTGTTGCATGACCACATATCACATTTTGAGCACAAAAGCTCTATGCACCACATTAACGAGCAAATTGTATCGCTAACCTCGCGATATGTATTAAGATTGCTCACTTTGTTTACTTTTCGATTTAAATAAGCGATATTATTGTTAAATACATTGATTAGAAGTCCAGATAAAATAGGATATAAATTGTTAGGTAAACCTCTCTAGGTACAACATATACAAACAATTATTTAAACCCATTTTATCATATGTTTAAAACTACTATTTATATTTTTCAACTAATTTCAAAAAGAGTACTTTAATTATCTATTATGTAGCGAAATTACAATATAAATAGCCTCAATATTAAATTAGATAACATACAAAAAAAAATTAAGAGACAAAATGGATCTAAATATAACTAAATGTTTAACAGTTGTTTGAGACAGTCGTACTATGTTAAAAACCTATTTCTGATAGTGGATGTCTGCTCAATACATTTCACTGACTTGTCAGTATTTGTATTGTTCCTTTTGTAAGAATAAACATATTACAGTGAATGTGTATTTTAGAGTGAATTTTGCTAAAAATATGTCTTAATGAAGATAAAAATGTACAAATAGTGGAAAGAATTTCGTCTATGTAATACCTGTTTTTTCAAATTTCGCCAGCCATCACTATCATAAAAAATGCTCATTTGCCTGTTATATTAACTTTTAGGTACCGTGAGATTTTCCTTCGTTTTTATTGACACGTCGCGCATATACAAAAATACAAAGGTATCAAGCTTGAAAAATTAAATTTTAAACATTTGCGCCGAAGTATATTTGCACCGGTGAAATTTTTCTTTTACCGGTAGTACCAAAGGGTAATATTTTACCTAATACCAGTACTACCAGTATCAGTACTACTGGTATTGCAATCCATAATTATCACAAAAAAATAAACGGGAAACCATTTGAAAAAAGTGCAATGATTACACAATAAATTTTAGGTTACATATATTTATGTATACTGTAGTAGTCCTTCCTTTTCTCTACGTATTAATATTTTTTAACATTTTATAATAGTAAAGAATGTTAAAGAGCACGGACACCATTTTGACATATTTAAAAAAAAATATTTTAGTAGATTTCAACATATGTTTTTAGGTGCACGTAAATATGATTTCTACCATTGTTTTCATGAAAAGAATTTAGACCATTACGATGTTTGATGCAATCAATGAGATACTATAATCCGATTCTTAGGCACACAACGGAAAAGGCATTTTTTTTTTGGAGAAATAATATAAAGCGATTTTTACACAATAATTTAAAAAAAATATACAAAACTAAAATTATATTTATCACACTAATATTTAAGTTCCTAATCTCTATGTTTTCGTTAATAATATTTTATTTTCTTTAAATACGTTTTTGACTTTCATTTTATTCTAGTATGGAGCTCATATTCACTAAGTGGCTTTCCCGAAAAAAATCGGAAAGTGATGGTTGAGTAAGTACTCTTTTAAGTACACTCGTCGATGCGACTCGATGGAATCATATTCCAGCATGCCATGTAAAAAATTTTTTGGAAATTAAAATGGATTATTTTTATATTTCCACATGTACAAGTATCTCAGAAACATTTTTAAGAACTTTTATATTAAAACTTGCATTATTTGACAACCAAAACAGAGCATCATGCTGTGATAATAATACAAGGCATATAGTATCCTGGAGCTCCTCAATTAATACATGTATTACAAGACGAATCCCATCTTAAAGATGTTATTATAAATATATGCTTTCTATAAGCTGATAAAATCTGTAGTTTGTTCAAAATAGAACACACTATTTATGTGCGATGAAGCACGTTATTATCAATTTTATAATTAAAATTAAGTAGTATTCTTATTCTAGAAAGGTCATGGAAAAACTAAAAACACACTAGTTAGAATATATATAAAATAAAAATCACTTAAATGCATTCATTAAGGATTTTAAAACACTGCATTAATACAAAATAATAATAGCGAACTTTGACTACTTGACATAAAAAGACCAGATCTTATAAGAAGAACCACAAAATCAGCAGATGATTTTACAATCTAGGATATATTACTTCAATAATAAATCATAAGTCTCTCGACTAAAAATAAATATAAGCAGTCCTAAAAAAAGATATACATCACAATGAAATATATTATCCTTCCGCCCCTTAGTCGCGCCCATTTCCTCGACACGCCAAATGATGCGTGCAAAGATGCGAACTTCTTTTCGCAAACAAATCGGAATAGATTAATCTATTCATGATTCAGAGTAGGCAGGGCAGCAGGGAGATAATATTCAATGACGCGTGGCACAGCATCCTCTCACCCCTCTCTGGTCCGGCGGTCCATCCCTTATCCACGGGGCATATAAATAAAGGCACGGCATTTGAATCAACGCTCTGGATACCTTTTGGAGAGGCTTCATTGCGTGATAAAATCTGGGACTACCGACTCAATCTTTTACAAAACATAAAAACGTTCAACCTAATCTGACCCTATCGGAAATGGAGCTGAAAACTCTATTACATCTTCCACGTACGGGACCAACGGCACGGCAGCGCCCGTAATCTATTTTGTCTTAAACTGTTCTTGACTTCGCGACGATATATACTTTTTTACCCCTTTTGGACGATTGAGCTCATATCTCTACGACAGCGGCACTGCTGTAAACTTTTTACTCTTTTTGCAGTGGGTCGTTACTTTCATACAATTAAAATATAGTTCTTTTAAAAAATACTATTATTTTAACAACTTATTATATTTTATAAATTTTAACATCATTGCTAACATTTACTTTAAAAACCATATTTTTTTATGAAAACTATAACATTTTAGCAGAATAAATAAACTACGTTACAATGATATCATTATTGCATAATATATTTTAGAACTTTGTGTAAATAAATATTAAAAATATTAAATTTAAATTAATATAATAATACAATAATTAAAGGGTTATTAATATATGCAAGTATAGGTATAATACTAAATATGCTTTTATGCAATATAAATATTTAAAAACTATTATATTGGACAAGACCAAATAGAGTGCAACAAAGACAACCATTTTTTAATACAAAATTAAATCAATACTAACATATAGTTCTACAAAAGTTTTTAACGAAATATAAAATTAATGTAAATATGTATTTAATATTAATAAAGATCGTACTTTTAACTTAACCAATTAAAAATATCGATTTTTATAATTTAAAATATAGGTTTAGTATAGTTTATCATTGGTTTCACACTTCATAAATTAATTTATTAGAAGGACTTAAGATATTGGTATTATTAAGGAACTATTCCTTTTAAACTTTTCATGTCAAAATTGTACATTATACTAAATGCTTAAAAATACACAAAAAAAATATTTACAAAATAGAAAGACACAAAAAGTAAATAATAAATTTACAACAGAAAAAAAAATTAAAACATTTACTCGAAAAAATACAATTTATAAAATAATTGTTCCATAAAACAAATTGTTTGTGCATTACTGTTGGACAGATTAGAAACGAACATTATTGAAAACAGTGAAAACCCCATAAATAATTTAATGCAATAAATCCTTAACCGAAGAAAAAATTTACCTTACATAAATGTACGTCTTGAATTTTATGTATTTAAATATATATTACATATTTTATTTAATAAGGTGGAGACTCACTAATCAGATATTGATTTTTATGTGCATGTGTTTATTTATATAGGACTATTTATCCTTTTATATAGTTTAAAAATTGACGTTAAGCTGTTTGATGCTGTGCTTATAAATAAATAAAATGTATTGTTCATCACGACAATCCGACAGTTCAATAAAGCTTAAGCTACATGTGACTTAATTTTTTTATTTTCACTACAGCTTAAAGGATTCAGCCGAATATTATATATATACTATTACTAGCAATATATGCAAAGGATTGTATTTTGAAGGGGAAAATGTAAAATAGTAGGAGTCATTTAATATTATTTTAATGTAATAATTGCACTAGACTATATTAAAAAATTAAAAATATATAATAAATCCATGTTTACAATTTCTTGTTGAGATTGAAAAAAATTGGACCAGCCCTCGTAACACGCGTATTTTATTTCCGTGATTTTGTGAATCGTAAAATCGTGCAAGTTCACAGTCGAGTCCCTAAATATTTTTTCTTCGCCTGCTTGTGTTTTACAGGAATATATATATTTAACACGTGAAATAAATCACCCACCTTATGAATAATGGGGTGGGACCGAAAAAAGCGGTTATTCGTTTAACCGCTCTTTTTTTATTCCGTCCGATTGTTTATAGAACGCATTTGTTATTCGGAAGATTTTACTCTTTTTTTTTACCGAACCGCAAATTCATCCGCATTATTCTGAGCGACCCATCGAATATCCATCGTAAATTTCAATGGTGTTTTTTGTGTAAAATATATATGAAAAAATCATGTGAAAAACTGTGTTTTTAACCAAAGCAAAGTAAACAGCGAACGAGGTGAAATTGTGCATTTTTGAGTGCGAACCGAGTATTACATTTTCAACAGTGTATCTATCTCTTTCTCCCTCGATTGCTTTTATTTTACATAATGGAGAATAATGGGAAAAGTTTCGGATTCAATGAAAGATGACACCGGCGAAAGTTTTGATTGAAAAGTGGAAAAACGATGATAGCGATAATTAAAAAGTATTCAGGATTAACCAATCATCCGTAACTATGAATACAGCGCGATATCAACACAAAGGAATCATAGTAAAGTTTTTAAGATTAAAAATTATATAAAACTTTAAATAAGTCGTGAGATTCAGATTTTAAGTAACTTTATTATCTAAAAGAGATTTAAAATGCAATTAAATTTATTGTAAAAAAAACGCAATTCACAGCACGAATAATAGATCGAATTTAATTGTCTATAGTTAATATTTTATCTTATTAATAAAATTACTGTATCATAAATCTGCTTTTATTTTTGTCATATATAGTCCAGTCAAATAAGGGTTTAACCTCGGAATGAAAGATAACAAGCTGAAATTTTGCACAGACCTTTGTTTTGGCGTTCTAAATATATGGTAAAAAGTCTCAAAAGATATCGTGTCTGCTAATCAAGATATTAAAGGTCAAAGATCATAAAAATCGTTTTTTTGCAAATATCTCGCCTTTTTTGCGTCGCATGTCATTAAATGTTTAACAAAACTTATAGAAAATAAAATTTTCTACAAGTTTGTTTTAATTTATTTCTTCGTATGGTTAATGGTTTTCGAGATATAGCGCGGGGAGTGGGAAGCGCGCATCCGTTTATAGGATAACGCTATGTAAACTACGGAGCCAGAGTTACCTGTACATTCTTCCACAGTTTCGTAGAAAACATCGCAAATTGTTATCTGCTGAATGAGCCCATCTAAAGCATTATAACTTTCAATCTCCATATCTTCAAAAATCATCATCGATAATGCAAAAAGTAATACGTATGGCCTCTGATACTTCTTGCCAAAGCGGGACCATCCAACATTTTGTCGACAGAATTCGATGCATAAATTGTACTGAGAGCTTCCTTGATTCCGCTTCCATTCATTATATACCCTATGTATCCAATAAAAGACATAAGCATATGAAAGCCTCCTAGTTTCACAACTACTCTGGACAAGTCTGAGCTAGCATCTGAAGCTGCTACGATTTCACGTGCTTTTATGTACAACGGCTGATCAAAAGTTATTAAGCATGTTCTTTGTTCATGTTTCTTGGCAGTGTTTATAGCACACTGTAATGTAGTGTAAATTGTGTCCATATTACTCACAGGATGATGAATAAAAGTAAGAAACAGAATCCGAGAAGTTACAAAGTTCTCATTGTTTTTTGTAAGTTGTTCAATAAATCCATTCCACCCTGGCAACGGTGAGATATTTTTCCACTTTCCGTACATCCGTAGAATCTACATCATTAAAATTTTGAACTTGAATCTCTTGCTCAATCCGGGTACGACATGATTTTCATACACTAGAAGGGGTATATGTGATAGTGCTGCTAACTCCTTTGCACTTGGTTTTGTTGTAAATTTCTTTATGCGGTCATCAGATATATCTTCAGATTTTGGAGTTATTATTTTTATCATTCCCATTATATGAACAGTATTATAGCCATCAAGAGTATAAATATTTTTCTGCATTATCTGCTGCATACTGTACTAAGGCACTTGACTATGATGGTTGATTACGAGGCTGTGGGTGATAAACAGCTGAAATTTAACATTTTACAGTATCACTATATGAAGCGAAAAAACCTAAACTTGACAAAACATCCAAAAGTCTTTTTGGATGTTTGGCCTATCTGTATTTTTTCTATGAAGAAATACAGATAGGCCTATTAATAACTGCGAAGAAAAGGACCTTTTTCGTATGGAAGTCATTATAGCATGACTTATAGCTGTGTATTTCGTTTTAAAATGCCCCGTCTTTCCTTTTCTGTTTTTTATAATAAATTCTTGCAGAAAATGTAATAAAGTTTTCGGAATTTCTTCATTAATATTTTACTCGGGGGCGGATAAGACTTGGTCTCAACAACAGAAGATCGAATATCTTCTTTAATAATCGCCGCAGCAGCTTCCACTACGAGCAAGTGTTCTTCTTCCGAAGTGCCTTTTTTATTTTCATACCAAGCTATGGATAAAACTTAAGCTTGAGCATCGCGAAAAGAAAAAAATAGGGAATGATCGAATCTTCGTTATAACTATAATATCAGTTTAATATTTTTCTCTTAATTTGGAAATGATCTTCTTATCATTTGGTACATACTCCGTAAGGACATCTCTCAACCCTTTCATATTTTTCGCACAAATTTCTTGTCGAGCAATATTTCATTTTTAATTCCTAATAATACAATGAAGAAAGTAATAAAATTATGGTTCAGACGACTTGCCGATACCACTTTTTTCACGATTGTTTACTTTTTCAAAGCTTATACCAAGTTAAGCAGGTAGAAATACTCGCTGGATTCTATAAACGGATGTACGCCTCCCACTCTTCGCTCTATATCTCAAAAACGGTTAATGATACAAAACAAATATTATAACTAAACTTGTAGATAATTTTATGCTTTACAAGTTTTGTGAAGCATTTAATGACGTGCAACGCATAAAACGCGAGATATTTGCAAAAAAACTAATTTTTTGACCTTTGACCTTTGATATCTTGATTAGCAGACACGATATTTTATGAGACTTTTCACCCTGTCCTTAGAACATCAAAACGAAGGTCTGTGCAAAATTTCAGCTTGGTATCTTTCATTCCGAGGTTTAGCCTTTATTTCGCCTTATTTGACTGGACTAATACAAAATTCTCGTACACATATTGTAAATATTTCCCATTATTCCCAGATAAGACGTCTCGATGCGCCAGGGTGCCCACCTGGTCTTATATGGGTGGCAGTCGTGTAGCTCTCGAAGATAAAGTGTGATACGTCTTCAGGGGTGGAAGTGGACTGCACGTTTAACGAGGGACCCCAGCTTTATAGGAGCCAGATAGCTGCACCGTTATTTATCACCAACCCCCCTAACGTAACCAGACCTTGATTCTTGCCGAGATAATTCTGCCAGACGCTGCACGAAGGGTGCACACGAGCGACCCTTATTCATAAGCCTTCGTGGTTTAAAAGCCCTACCTCATCGGCCGCGTATATCATAGAATGACTTTTAATTTTGAACTCGCGTTATTCATAAACGGCTCAATGGTTACCGTAGCTGATTATCAATTAATGGGTTTTTATATTCCCCTACCACGTACCAAGTAATATATAGGTTTCGTGATATTAAATGATTATTAACATATTGTTAATTGAATACGATTTGTACTTTTTAGTAAATTATTTAGACCATATTTGTGTTAGTATATGGCATTATTGAATTTCAGTAATTTTTTTAATAAAAGACGTTTTAATGCAAAACTGCCCATAATTCGTCGGTAGAGACCACAAATGCAAACTATGAAAATTTGCACCCTCGGTGTATTATTATACCGGCACCGTGTCCAGTTGGAACTTCATTCGTTCCTCTGAAAACGGATGCTGCAGTATCGATCTTCATTAACCGGCAACAGCGTATTAATAGTTCGTACACAGACAGTATGGAAATTTCTTTGTTTTTCCTGTTGTGCGCTTTGAATAGTCCAGTACACAAAACATGCGGAGGTCCAATAAGATAGGGTTAAAATTGAATTTCCCAGCGGGAATAAGCAGACTGGCACTCATCAAGTGCCCTCTGGGACCTAAAACAATCTAGGCGTTTTACAGTTCAAGAATAGCAGGTTAAACATTAGTTTATCTCGTGATTTTAACAATGTGAATATATAAAAGTTGTTTTTTTTTATCACTATTTGAATATTTGAGACTATAATATAAATTATTATTGTTCTGTATGTTGTAATCTAAGCTTAAGGTTTTCAGTTAGTTGTTTTAGCTGATATTTTTATATTCATGTATTCAAAATACTGATTGATTTAAAATAATTTCAGTAATTTTGTTAACTTGTGTTTCAGTAATTGTATGCCAAATCATTTAATTTTAATATTTTTAAAGCATTTTAATAATCTTAAAGAACGCGATTTTAGTGATTGATCAAAAAAACAAATATACTTGTATTTTAAAATAAACTAAAGTAGTAATTAAATTTATGGGTAAACCTCATTTGCCTTTAAATAAAACAGTAATTACAAAATTATAAATAAATTTAAAATGTATGGTACTTGTTTTTAACTATTTTTTATACACAATTATGATTTTTTTTAATATTAATAATAAGAAAAAGAAAAAAATATATTTGTGGAAAATTCAAAGGTATAAAGTTAAAACATTATTTTTATAATTGAATTTAAGAAATAACAAAGACATATTAAGTTATATAAGCAAGTAAAGATCTATACACGTTGAAATATATACCTATGCTTTTCTCTAAAGTCTAAAATAATACGTGCTTCGGCATATTTTGCTTAAATTTTAACATAAATAGTAGAACGACTTACAAAGCCACTTAGATACAGAAAGATCCATTTTAAATATTTATAATTATTTACAAAAACATGCAGAGGAGTCTAGGTATGAGTCTGACATTTAAAGTATCAACAAAGTAGTAATAAAAAGTATATAGAAAATAAATATTCTAAATATGTTTTTAAGTAAATAGGTCGCAGTATATTTGGTTCCTACACTGTTATTATTTATAGAAACAATTGTGCTATATTCTAAAGAGAAAATAATATCTCACAATCTATATATATTAATGATATAATTAATAATAATAAAAAACATTAAATACATCTGTTTGCGAACTACACTTTAATATATGTATTACATATGTAAATAAAGAAGTTGTAGATAATTTAAATATTGAAATAAGTATAATATAAATATGAGTGAAAAATAATGTACTTACAAAATGTATGTTTATTAATTATAAAAATATGTTAGATATTATTAAAAAATATTTTTAGATAACTTTATATTTAGTTGATTAGTAAAAAAAATTTAAGGACATTGTATTAGTATAAAAATTGTAACATTGTATTAGTATAAAAATAAGCATATTATCCACGGTGATAAATATGTTAAGTATAAATACATAAAAACATTTTACAATAGTATTATATTGCCCTATCTAAATTATTGTGCAATTAGAAAAAATAGGGTAATGAGAGTAGTGTAAAATAAAAATAGATTTATTATATAAAAATATTATAGATTTAATACGAGAAATATAGAGCTTACTAGAATAAAAATCAAGCTTTATAAGCACAATTAATTACAATAAACATATTTTTATAAACGTAAAATAAATTATATGTATGTATATTATACATTGATGTCACTTGGAATGCTTTAAATTTTGATACGTATGTATTAAATTTCATATCGCATTGTGCAGAACTTATAGAAGCTTTCCAATTCCGACAAGTAACTATACTTTATGCGCATCGTGGGAATGCAAGTCCGTTGCCAGCAAGTTATGAAAATCTAAATATGCAAGTTTTGTATTTTCACATACTACAAAATGCTATAATTTATGTGTAAACATTGAATTTGAAAATAAGCTCTTCAATATAGTTGGTTTTTATTATCTATATAAAATATCAAAAAGCTATATATCGTTTTGCTCTTATTTGAGACGAAACCTGAGAATATAGTGTGCCCTCACATATTGAGTTTATATCGTATGTTAAAAAGAACAAATGGGCAATAGATTACATTTTCGCTCTCCCCTAGCAACGTTTTTCAATATAAACCCCTAGGCCGTGCCTGCGGATTAATGTTTTATTGCAGTTGGGAAGCAGGTCATAAATTCGCCTTAGTCATTTTTCAGGTGCAGGGATACTGCGTATCACTAAATGGTATTTTTACTCATTCTGCTGACTTCACAGATACTTGACTGAAGTGAGCAGTAATATTAATGGCTTTTATTTACCCCCCAAAGAGCTAGATTAAAAACACATTATTCACTAAGCTGGTGAATAAAATTAAACGTGCTTCTATCACGCTGAAAAAAAGTTTTAAACTCTAATGTAAAAACCATTATACTGCATAAGTAAATATTTCCCAATATAAGGCACAGAATTTTAGATTGAAAAACAACAAGTTCTGAACAGGGAGTCACAAAAAAAAACAGTGATTTAGTTTTTTTAATGTATCAATGTAAACTAGTGATTATTTGAAATTAATTTAATTAAAGCTATAGAACATCATTAAGATGAATAAATCAACGAGTTAACAACAACTTTGATTAATCCCATGTCTTTTCGTGTTTTATCAGTATTGAAAGCTTAAAGGGGTACATGAAAATAATACTATGTAATTACTGCTTATTATATTGATTTTAGAAAAATTTTACACGACCACATTTTTTTTCGATTTTTCTACGAAGTAAAGATATATATTTATAAATGTAATTATTTTAAGAAACTAATTTAAAAAATATTTTTTTAATGTAATTAAGTATGGATTTGTATATGTAATATGAATATCTAAATATGTATGTGTCATAGTATACGTATATCAAAGATGAAGAAAGAGACACAAAATGAGATGTCATGGACATTGTAAGGTTTCCTAGTAGCTAGGGAGGTCGTGTAATTTCGACGAGACAACTAGGCGTTAATTAACGAAAATTTGGGAAACTGAGGAAGTTTTCCTTATTCAGTGCGATGCGCTTCGGCTGCAGTTAGTCGGTGCGGTTTAGGCGCCGGAGGGATGCTTTTGCGGTTTGCATTTCGGAAATCTCAGCAGGGCTATGCGACTCATAATTTCTTAATAAATTAAGCATAAACTGTGAATTATGACAATTTGTTAAATTTAGATAAATTTGTAAACGGGCAAATATAAGGTATAATATTATCATGGACCAATATCACTTCAAGTCTGTTTACCATCATCGAACGTTTTATGGTTGATTTTATAAGCTTTGTTTTAATTCCTAATTAATAATCTCACATGGTTTAAGAAATGATCTATTTATGATTTGTATAAAATGCCACTATACTTTCACCATATTTATTTTGCAAACTAGCTTTCGGAGCATGTTGCAGTTCACTGACTAACAGTACCCTTACCAAATCGCAAACTAATATTTCTTCTAGCCTGCGCCTGCGTCATATCTGCATCTTTTGACAAATTTTCTAAATGTTCGACTAACATGTCCTTAGGGACATCATCTGGGATGGGCAGGATAGGCAAAATGCATGTCATTCAATGATATCGAAATATTTAACAAAACGAACACTGACTGAAAAACTTTTGACCCTGCCCCTGAAAAAATATGAAATAACATCTCTGACTCTAAACCAAAAATTCTCGGGTTATTATCTATCTCGAAAATATTTTTAAAAATATGCTATTCAGTGAAATTATATCGGAATACATTTTCACCAGTAGATATATATTTTTACTGGTAAAAATGTAATTTATAGAGCAGGTGCTAATACAATTATATGATTTCAACTTTTCCATATGTAATAATATATACATTTACACACTTATCATTATTTATTTACAAGCGATAAATAAATGTTACAGTGAATGTATATTTTTCAGTGAAGTTATATTTTTACTAGTGAAGTCCAAATACATTTTCATCAATAGATATATATTTCTAGTAGCCAAAAATATAATTTTATTGATAAGCGCTAGTGAAATTATATGATGAAACTCAATTTGACAGTTGCAAAACGTCCATATACTGTTCAAACCCAAACCTATTTTTCTGAAATTCTTTCAACTTTCATTAAGTCAAGTCCAAAATACAAACTAAGCCTACTCATCTCTTAGAGGAGAACAGACAGACGTCGCGTCTTGCATATTGCTCTAAAGTTTGTCTGCACTTGAATATTAAACTATGTTTTTAAAATATATTAGCTATCCTTACTAATATTACTACGTACTTCTAATAAGAGATTATTGGTCAAAGTATATTCGAACCAAATTGTTGTCAATTGGAGGGCGCAAAATCAAACATTACTTCTCAGAAGTCAAAAGTTCACGTCAAAAGCAATAAAATAGTGGCGGCGCTGTCGCAGTAGGAATGCTCGGTAATGAGTGAAATAAGGCGTCTGGGTTCCATGTGCACTAAGCGACGAGAACAATGCGACGCGCTTGCCTCATTCTGCGAGAATCACGCGATAAAAAACTAGTGCACTTGAATTAAAACTGTTGCTCATCCTTAACATTTTTCCATTATAACACCATTAGATTATCATTTATTTAAGTCTCTGCAACATAAAAAAATAATAGTATTAGTGAAAGTAAACCATTTCTTTCTGAATATTTAAATTCACAGTAAGTCAGTTTTTACAAATGTGGGGTTAAACACTTGCCTGATCGATTCAATAAGATTGTATCTGCTGATGTAAATTATTTTATAGAATAAATTTGTTATTGGAAAAATACTTTTCATTAAAAAAATGTATTTTCTTTTTGGTATATATTGCTTTTTTACAATCTTTTTTTATATATATATATATATATATATTTGGATATGATAATAATTTACATTTTTTATATAATATAAAGCCAGACAAGGCTAGTTATATTGTAAAACATACGTATATTATAAAAACACACACACGTGGTATATGTGCGTGTAATTGAGTTAGCAATCAAAAAATCTGCGCTCCGCTCTCATTGTTATTCCCGACGGATTGGCGGAAATAATTGAATTTAAGGTAAGTCAATACACAGGCAAGGGGTTCTCGATAAATAAATAATGGCGAGAAATAATTGGTTTCTTTCTCAAACAACGTACCCGATCAACTTTGGCTCCGTCAGACCTGTCAGGCCACCGGCAAGCAACCTTATTAAACCGCCTAAACGAGGACGTTGATATGCAACCGTATGGATATGAGAGAAATTGTCGCAGCTCTTCAAATTTACCTACAAGGAAGGCTTACTCTAGAATGTACACAAAACTATAACGATACGCCAGTAGTTCAAGTTAACTATTAACTGAAATGTCTGGGTTAGAATTCCATATTTAACCTAATGCTTTTCAATTTTTATCTTGTCTTGTGATTATTATATAATTATAATTTTATTCAATCACATACATATAAAGTGTTTCAAAATTTTCCTTATTTAAATATCCTTATAAATACTTTAAAATAAATTTAAGCTGTGTTGTACAGTGATATGAATTGATTTTACCCAGTAATATTTGTTTTTAATTAAAAAAAATAGATGTCACTGATTAGACTTTGATTTTACTCTTATTACTTACTAAGTATTTTTTATTGTGTTTACTTTGTTGTGATGTATTAGGCTAACCCCTGTCATATTGCAACGAAATATTTACAATAAAAAAATAAACAATGTTTACTTATTGTAAATAATTTCTAGTATTTTCTATTTCACTTAAATTCTCCAGCGACTTGGGTCATTTATATTTATATGTTGTTGTTGTTTTTAATGGAAAAATTGCTACTATTGCTGGAATCATATGTAATGCATCGATTTCTGACTTTTAATTATACGCTGTATTAAAAAAAAATTTTGATGGAGGTTAGTTTAATACTAGATTTACGCACTTGTCCAGAGGCCTGGATATTTCTAGTTACGCCGCTGTGCCGAACCGTAATCCCAACTAGTTATTTTTAAAGCTAATCCATATAATATTCAAAAGCAACATGCCAATGTTTACTCTCGCCCCCTGTTCTTATTTCGCAGAAGAACCGTGATTTAGTGCTAACAAATACCGATTTGCCGGTAGAGGTCC
Organism: Plectrocnemia conspersa; assembly: GCF_051122295.1. Lineage (NCBI taxonomy): Eukaryota > Metazoa > Arthropoda > Insecta > Trichoptera > Polycentropodidae > Plectrocnemia > Plectrocnemia conspersa. The sequence continues at coordinate 24,247,006 of NW_028277174.1, forward strand.
CAAAGCGTTCGGCACCGAACCTTTCGCTACACCGAACGAGTAGCAAGCAGTCCCTCCTCACTCTCCAAGACTCTCGCATCAATCACTGCGGTCATGAATAATAAATATCGCGGGCGGAGAAATCGAGAAGACATCTCTCACCCGCCTCCGTCTGTTCCGCTCCAGAATACGTCTATCCGAGAGAAGACGTAGCATCCTTCCGAAGCGTTATGAAGCCGAGGATAAACGGCGCTGTCTGTTCGTCTGACACACCCCTAATCCCATCAAGAGATATCTCCAAACTCGGTACGAATCCTCGACCAAAGACAAAAAAAATGTCGGTACTTAGACTAAGATGATATATAGAAGAAGATGGACTGAAGCAGATATTCCATTTATTGATCTAATTAACTAATAAGAAGATACAGTCGACACCGAATAAGATCTGTATTTACCGTAAGTAAATATGTCTATATATATTCTCTAATATGTCCAAAGAAGGATCAAAATGTTTTACTAATTATATTATTCTTATACGTACATATCTGACATTGATATAAATTACATTAACTTGTTACATTAAGACGTTAAGAATATTAAAGGCCAACTAAACACAAAAGTCTAATCACTGTCATTATAAATTATTACCAAATGGTTAATATATTATTATTAAGGGTTTACCTTCAATATCAGTATAGTTTTAGTCGATTGTATTTACGTGCGATTGTTGTTGAGGGTAAAAAAATTATTAAAAACCAAAAGATTAATGGTATAAGTCAATGATCAAAACCTAAAAGATCTGAATTTCCATGTGCTTTTTAATTAATATTATGTCTGGAAGATCAGTTTTTTTTTTATAAAATTATAGTTTTGTTCGATCATTACAGATTAAGTATTCTTAGATTTTATTAATCTTGAGAATGAATATCACGATGTTTAAAAAAATGAGTTAGCTCTGGCACAATGAAATTCATTGCTTATAATTTGTAATATTAGTATATAATTAATAAATAATGTTACTGATTTACATATTTTGATATCAATATGCTGTCTCACTACTTGTAGGTGATGACTGTGTTTTAACTAGGCATTCTGGTTTATCGGTAAATTAGAGTTATTGTAAAAATCTTAATTTTATTAATGAACAGAAAACTGGAAGATTTGTTATAATAGATGCAAATAAAATCAAAGGATCAGAACGGATTGATCTACTTTGATTGCTTATAGAACGTCGCATGACATAGGAATTCAGGATATTTAAGCTCAAATCGTGAAAAAATATATTAGCAAGATTTACGTTCGCCCACAGGGCAATTTTATCGCGTAACTCTGTGAGAAGCCTCCATAGATTTTTGTACTCTGTCGATTCCCAAGCTGAGCATTATTTTCTGATCTAATTATTTATGTAGTTCTAAAATTATGAAAGCAAAGATAATTGCGAAAATTGTAAACAATAACTACCGACCTCTATTTAAAACTTTTAAGAAAATATGCATATTTTAAAGCATCTGGCACGGATCCACCCTTTCATAAGCAGTGGTTGTAAAAAAATAAATAAATTCGTACAAATGTAATTTAAAACTGAAAAATTTAATAATATGTATTTCATATTATTTTTGCCACAATGATTTTAAATTTTAGGCAAATATAAAATGTTTCATTAATTATACATGCATATAAATGGCATTTTTATATTTTTGTTGCAATTAATTTTTATAAAAGTCTTACAAAATAATGATTTTATCTACATTAAAAAGGATAATATAGTGATGATGTAAAATCTCCTTTCTGATGCAATAATTTAAAACCATGACTTTTTAGATTAATAAAAACTTTTTTAATTTTTTGCTGTTATAAGCTCAATTTTAAATAATTGCTTTGTAATTGTAAGATCAGTAAACATAAATAGGTCTAGACCATTTTAGGACTAAATATTAACGACAAAAGATTTTTATGGTAGGTTAGGGAGTAATGAATGTGCATAGAAAGTTTGACATATAAATAATATGAAACAAACTCTAAATGTTTTCATTACACAGAAACGACTATATCGGAGGCTACTACTTTAATTGTATAAAAGTGGCAAATTAAGGAGTAATTTTTAACAATTAATTGTGTTTTTGTATAACTTGTTAAAATGCTCAATAACGAAGAAATTCATCCTTTTGACCATTCGGTAGAAACAGACAAAACATAAGATTGAGTTAGATAGATCCTTTTATTTTTCGGTAATTCCAGCGTAAAGCCGCTCTTAAATCAGGTAGAAAAACCTACAAAAAAACCTCGTCAACAGGGGGGGCCAAAGCGTCGACCGCGTAACTATTCCTAATCGTCCGTCAGAAAGTAAATAAAAGAGAAAGAGAGAAAATAAAAGTATATATATTATTTATAAACTATTTTTATGTTTGTGTGAAGTAATCATCAATTTATTTTAATAAAATAAATTTATATTGATCTATGTTTATTTTAAATTTTAACTTATTTTTTAGCTCTTATGATCACTTAACACATACGAGTTTAGTAGACTGCCGCTAATAATTTAAAAAGCAGGTCGCCCGTAATGATCAAAAGTTTGGCCACCCTTGCTCTACAACTATGAGTGCTAGAAACAGACTCATAATAAATGAAACAGAAAATTCAGTTACCGCCTAAATCATCTAAGGTTGCAAAAGAAAAGCGGGTAATATAAACCGGAACACCGCTTCACATAAATTACATCAATCAACAACAGTGAAGCTTACGCTAAATGAACACAGACGAACATATTTAAACTGACAGCAATAAGAATGCAGTGAAGTAGCCTCTTTACGTCAACTATAAAATTTTGGTAAGCTCGCCATCACCTTTGAGTCACCAGGAATTGACTCAAACGGCATTGAGATTCTGCGGCGCAGATTCCTTAATAAATATCAATAATTAACTTTTCTAACATTCAAATAATTTATAAACTGTTTATGACAAGTATTGGTGTCATTTTATTTAAAAATGTAGTTATTTTATAGATTGATGTGAACGTATAAGTTTTCGTAGACATAGAAAAATTGCCTATAATTTTTCTGAGAGACTATTTCTCGGGATATTTATGCATGTAAGCTGTCTTCATCCAGAAGTTTGTTACAAGCTAGAAGCGAAGATTAATGCCTAGCTACCATCTTTGTATTACGACTTGCGCCAAGTTTTACTCCCGATGCATTCGTTCCATATATTGCCAAAGTTTAGCGACACTATGCAAAAGCGTATTAAAAACGGCTGTGCCAAGTATTTCGCATTGTGCATATTTTCAAAAGTTTCAACCAATCGAACGCTCAATAAACTCAGATTAAATCCTAGTGCCGATAACCAAAAACACTTTAACTAAACTTATATAATAGCAAATTAAGCAAAATAACAGATTTCTGTAAGTAAAAAAATTGACCACTTATGGTGAACAAGTTAAAATATTAAAACACACGCGTGTATTATACTTTTATTAATCAATATTATAATTGAACCTTTAAAAGGGTATTAATACGTTATATTGTGCGTTATTTATATAGCTGTGTCCGGAAGACCGATATTACTTTACTTCCATTTTCAATATATTATCTGAAAATATATGGGTAACACGCATTCGACGCTTTCGAACACAGAGTCGGCTCGAAAGTTTTTTAATTAATATGAATGGCTTTAGGCCGTACATAATCAAGATATATTTCCGCCGAATAAGGCTAACTTCTATTATATTTTTAATTAACAATCTCACGTAGTATATAAAGTACGCATACATATTTTCATGCACACTTACGTTGCGTATATAATTAATGTAGGCACACACAAGGATGTGATATGCATAGATATTGTAATACATCGTCTGCTTATAAACACATGTGAATAATTTTATTTAGAAAATTTATTTATAAAATATATAGCACTTTATCATAATAATCTATCCTGTATTTATTTATTATTATTATTAATAATAATAAATATGCGATTAAGTCTCCTAAATCGTTAGAGATACATATGTGTATACTGTAAATAATTCATTCGCTCGCTTTCGATTGAAAAAAAACTCTGCAAAAAATCTGCAAGCAACGAATGAATATTCACGTCTCATCATCGGAAGGGAAAATCTGATTAAAGTTAACCGTATCGGAATTAACTCCGGATCCATCCCTCGGGTATACATACACATATATAACTAAATTCCCATGTTGATTTAACCCTTCAACACATACACATTATGTGTGCGTGTGTGTCGATATGGGCGGTGCAAAAAAGCCTAAGGCGGTAAGTTGTAGGGAGTGCGTAATAAAAGCATAAAAAAAAGCAAGTAATCAAACAATAACTTAAAAGAATAATATCCGTCATGTAATTTTTAATATTATTTCTATATTACCAATATTAAATTTTGAGCTTCAAATTAGCAAATATAATCATATATTATTTTAATTCCAAATAGTATATTAAAAAAAATCGCTTTAGAAAATGTAATCAGTTGTTTTGCTAAATATATCATTAATTTATAATATATTCATACCTCATATGTTAAGTAGTAAGAGATAAAATACAACATTGCTTAATTTTATAAATCAATGTCGTTTTATAATATACAAATTAACAATAATTTAAAATGCTTTCGATTATATTTTTTTATGAGTTGGACTTTATTCAAAAAAATCATAATTAATGATAAAACATATAAGTTTTTATCTTAAACTTTTGTGAAAGCTTTTTCAACACATTTTATCATCATCAAAAAAGTCATAAAGACAAAAATAATTTTATGAACTTGTGGTTGATTATATAATTAATTAAAATATAACCAACAAAAAATTGACTTTGACATAAATATCATCATGAAACATATCTTCGCTAAAGAGCTTCTTAGCATATTGCTATATTCTGGTTAGTCTTAGACTCATGTATGTTTTTTGCTACGTGATATATAACTATTTAAGTTTTATAACGTGCTGTATTATACAGTGTGGATCAAGCTTAAACCTCACCCTCTACAGTATTCACCAGAATTTGCGAATTAAATTTTACAACGTTTCAAAATACAATTTTGCGGTTTGATAGATTTTGTCTTATCGCATATTCTTGCCAGTGGATATTTATAAAATAGTCTAGAAAGAATCAGAAGGCACTCGCGACAGCAATTTGTTCGCCCGCACTCGACGGTATGCTTACAAAAGCATCTTTTTGGCCGCAACGAAAATAGGATTATTCGTGTGGAGGCTTTTGAACTCCCACATCACCATTACCACCACTGTCTCAACGCCGATACTGACGGTGCATTTCCAGATAGAGTGCTTTACTACGTCGATATTTCACCCATACATTTTATTTAAGTGGGTTGCCTGCTTACCATCGACCCGCATTATTGAAAAATTCAATACTTAAGCACTGCGAGTTGTGTAATATGTGATACACAAATATTGTTTAAAGGCGTGGTAAACGTGGCAATTACTTATATGTAAAATTATTAATAAGAAAATGAATTATATATTTTTTGGCCATCCTATATGCTGTAAGCTCAAGTTGAGATATCATAAAAACCAAAGCTCCATTGTCCCTTTAAAATGCTTTCACTGAGCTTTTCGTCAATCTGCTTTCATCCCATTTTACGTATTACGAAACTTTTTGCATTCTTCAATGAAAACCAATTTTGCATCGGTTGCGTTCAAGAGGTTTTTTTCCAACCCACACGTCTTGGACTTGGCCCTTTCTAGCAGTGTCGAAAAAAAAGACCGGCCTTCATTTTGACGACATGCCCTCCTTATTATTCCGCGCGAACGACATTCACAAAGTTGGCAACTATCGACTGATATTCCAGAAGTTATTTAATTTCACGGCGTGCGCTTGAGACTTTGTCCCGACAGAAAAAAAAACTTTTCATCCACAAAAGTGATTTCGTGTGTCTGGGATTCGGGACACGCTTTTTATATCGGCGCTATTTCGAGCCGGGTTTTATACTATATTTGAAAAGTTTTCATTTCGAACCATAGACATGGTTGTCAAATCGAAATTTTTCCGCCACATTTAGATTCTGCGCTCGTACTGCGAGGGATGACCAATAATTTAAGATGGTCAGGGGTGACGAACGACCCGTGAAAATTTTTCTAAGCAGTTTGTAACATAAAATAAAAATAATATCACAAAATAAAACTTTTTAATAAAAGCAATAATCCAACAGTAATATTATTATATAAATAAGACAAAGTTAATGTTTGTCAAATTAACAATAATTTAGGAATTCAAATGTGTCGTCTTATTCTAAACTTCCATTTTAGTATTTTTTTATAGTCGTTTTGGCCAATACTAGGCGCAGCTCCGCTTGATGCGAGTTTAGTTGAACTCTCGCGTGTTCCAAGTCAGAAGCGAAGTGTAAAAGACGTCAAGCTCTGACTAAAAACGCTACGATTGGTTATTGTCTAAAAACATTACTCGGGCTTCTACGCCCATGTATTTTTGCTACGAGTTTGACTGAATATAAGCAGTAGTTCAGTGTTTAAGATCTGACCAGAGCTCCTGGCAGAAGTAATTAAGAACAGCAGTGTTTTAATTTTTGCCCCTTGAGGGATAAATGATAGTTTAACATTTCTTTTACTACAGTAAAACTTCGATAAATATCAATAGTGAAAATTGTTTAAAGCATGCTGTTAATGTTATACATGTTTAAATCCAAATATCAGCGCTTGCAAACAATATTCTTCCCATAAGTATCACGTCATACCTCTTACTTTGATGTATGAAAAAATCAACCTTACTGACGTTTATTTTCTTACTAAAAAAATACATTCGAAAAACCAACTTTTATATAACGGACTTTTGGCTTTAACGGATACCCCCTTACCCGCATTAGTCTGAAGTTTTACTGTACTGAAACTCAGATCAGATAGCTATTTTCTGGAATATGCAATTCGGATATAAGTGACTTGCTCGGCAGAAATACATGACACTAGCTCTTGTTTTTTTAAAGAGCGCTCTAACGGTTTTATTATATGCATCAGTTGCACATAATTGTTTGCTTGTAACACTAACAAAAAACTCCGATTCTTACTAAATTCAAGAGACAGAAATTTACAAGTTTTATCAAGTACTACAAACGTTTTAATTGTGTTTGATTTACTTTAAAACAGTGTATAAGTTCGCAACATAAGAGCGTGTTTTAGAGCTACAACTGAAGCTCATCGTAAATAATGCGTGATGCTACTTAATACTTTATAATAGTGTTTACTTTCACTAACCTTTTAATGGAACCCAATGAATTTGAATCAAAATATTTATGTAATATATAATATATATATTGCGCTGATGCAAAAGTTTCAACGACACTTTTTCGCAGTTTTTTTTATATCTCGTTTTGGAACCATTCGAATCCTATTATGAAAGCTTTGCACCTTTAGTTCAGTTTTATTTTCTCTTAATCGTGTAACAACCCTAAAATAAAACTAAGCAAAGACAGAAATAAACAGACATTGCTTATTCAATTAATTTAAAAAAGGAAGTAGTACAAATACTGCAACTCTAAATTTGTTGAATATGCAATAAAAGGTAATAAAAACCTAATTTTTCATTCGATTGTTTTTTTAACAAATTTTATTTCGGGAATTTATTCTTAGATCTTGAGCTAGACGTTCCGTAAAAGTTAATGACGAACATTTTGATACTATTTTGGATGTAGACCACAAACTGATTTTATTAAAGCTTGCAGAAATATTTACTAATCATTAAGCAAACGTAATAATATAACTCCATATACTGATGTACATGGAGTTATATTATTAGTATTATATTGTAAGCCCACATGGTGTGACTTTGCAGCCAAAATAACTGCCGGAAATGTTTAATAATGTCGTTTAGAAACAAATTGTTTGCAATCAAATTGCGTCGCTTTTTGGACACACCTAGAACTGTGTCGAGGCTTTAAAATAAAAACGGTCTGGCGATTGCTAATCAAAGGGTAAAACAACAATAGTAATGTGTGCATCTAGCATCCTTTCTCAAAAAGTAACGTCTCTGGCCTGATGTGCTATTAGCTGGTCCTTGCAATATTTCTGTTGGAACCAACATGTTAACTGCATATTATTTTTATTAAAAATTAATTCGCATAGCAACAACAAATATTTTTTTAAAAACATGTTACAAATTAAATAAATTGTATGTAATTAATTATTTATACATGTTTCTCATTATTAAGTAATTTTAACTAATACACGTGTATCGTATTAAATATTTAGTATAAATATGGAGCGATTAAAATAAATAAATGTCATTAACCAGTAGTCAGAACAACATATTTCCAATGAATAACACAATCGTTTGGTCACGAGATCTGTATTTCATTGTTGTGAAAATACTGTGTGTGAGCTCACTTTAGAGACGTCTTTTCGTTTGTTTTAAATGATCGTTAGAATACCCCTTAAATTATAAAAAAAAATACAGGTGGTTGAAATTCCCACGCGCTCTAAAAGTAATATTTTTAATAAAGAATAATGCTGAAAATTTTATAACCGTTACATTTATTTTGAGCATCATTCCTAGAATTTTTAATTCATATTTATAAATATTGCACGTGTAGAGTTCAGGAAAATGCATGTATCATTCGTACAATTTTACTTTTAAGAATAATTTTGGAAGTACCCTAAAGGATAGTAAAATTAAAAGCTATTAAATATAGAGAGAAAAGTATAGGTATAGATAAATGGTCAAAAAATAGCAAGACTAATTAGAATGCAATAATATATTATGCATAAAAAAATTGTTTTAATTTAAAATTAATAATTTAATAGCTCGCAAGTGCTACATATTAGAGTCTATGGTGAGTGTAGGTTAAAATATTTTATTCGAGTGAGCGTGAGAAAAAATGTAAAATATAATTTATTATATTTTAAGTGAAATATAGTAAATGATAATAATTAGCTTCAAACTAAAAATTTAATATTGCTCAGCAGAACATCTTAAAAAATTCTAATGCATATTTTACTTTAGTAAAACAACATATATTATTTGTCAATAAAGGCTTAAGTTCTATGTCAATAAAGGCTTAAGTTCTTAAAAATGATTAACTACGTTTCATTTACATATACTAAAAAATATTTTATATATGTTGTCCATATTTTTTAAAAGAAATTTCTCATTGTTTCGCATATTGTACTAAACAAATAATAATATACGCACACATAAACAAAATAATAATCACGAATAGATTTTCCAATGAAGCGAAAAGTAAATTCGTGGCGATGAATTATTATTATGTATTGTGTACGGGTAGAGAAAAATAGCCACCATTTTTGTAATCGGCCATACTTTGTATGAACGGCTTTTATTATGGGGGCCATTATATATAAATTACGCTTTTATTCGTTATATGCCAAACGGGCTATTTATTTATTTTTTTCCCGCACACCCCTCGATGCAAAAATTCACATATTATAAATTGCCGGTAGAAGCGTTTAATATTTTTATTTAGTACAACTGTATGTGCTCCGTATTAAAATACGCTTTTACGGTCTTGTTTTTTCTACTCTCGCAAAAATGTGGGGTTTTATTTCTCATAGTGAAATATGTAAAAAATTCAGAGCGTATTTCACCTGTTGGGTGACATTTTTTTTTTTAATTATATCTACCTAAGCATCCGAGGTACATACATAGTTATGTTCGCACGCAACTTGATTTCCCTTCGGCACTGTCCTAATTTATTCTCTGCATAGGTGCTTAAATGTACATTTATTCTCTGCATAGGTGCTTTAATTATTTTTCGTTACCTAATTAAATTTAGAGATTGAGCAAATTTTCAAAAAGAGTCGAAGTTTTCTTTTCAAAAAAAATAAAATATGACGCCTTTTAAATGAAAAGATCAAAAGTTCTAACATAATCAGCCTTAAATCTCAGAAATATTTTTAATAAAATAATTCTAAGTTTTAAGACTGCAAAAAATAAAATCGTATAAATTTTAATATTTTAAAACACATATTGTAAAATATTTTATGTAAAAATTACACGCGACAAAATTCTGTACAAATTCATATAATTTCCTAAAGAGCATTAAATTATATATTATATATTTATAAGTCTTAATTGATATAAGAATCATACCAGTAGTTACAATAGTCAGTTTGTGACGCATTGGGCTAACACCTGCCATAATAAAACAGAAGATTGAAATTAAATAAGTTATTATGAATATTTTAATACATATTTCAGAAATTTTTACTTTAATAAAAATCAATTTTCGTAGCACTAAATATTCTGATCGTCCTTTCAAGCAGACTTTAAAATATTCCTCAAGATTTGCCATTAAAGTATTAGCAAAGGTAAGAAAAAAAATATACTAAGCCAAATTTACATTATGATGAAAAGGAATTTCAAGCTTTGAAATAAATTTTTGGTTTACTTAAAAGTCAAAAAGTCAAAACATCGTATTGTTAAATACTGTTTCTTGCTTGAAAATAACAATTACCATAATTCCCTATTTTTATATATATAAATTTAGCTTTCATCACACATTAAAAAAAATACAACGGCATGACACTTGACACTTGACATACATTTCATTTGCGGTCATCCGCGGTGTACCGCAACGATGTGAAACTTTGCCGAACGGCCACAGTGTTTGGATTAATTGCTTGATGGTGTTTGCTTGCGAAGCAAAAGTACACACGCTAGTTTTAATTTATGTTAGAGCAAATATCAAAAGGGCCCGACCCTTTTCCGAGATCCGTTCTTTTGTAAACTCGTCCCTTTTGCGTTTTATTGGACAAAGACGACTCCGCACAGGCAATCGACTTTTACTGCAATTGATGAATTCTTAATATTAGACCACGCAAAAAAACACCTTTAGAATATAAGATTGGATTTGCACTATAGAGAGCGTTATTATTTAATTTGTGTGTAAAAGCAAACGTGCTTAATATTTTATTTGACAATTATAGCTGAACTGGATTATAAACTATTGACCCAAAAAAAAAATTGAATTGCTAAATTAAAAAGGCTTTTATATGGATTCTGACTATCGGTACTCTTTCAAACTACACAAATCAAGACTCCCACTTTATAAATCCCTAAAATTCGAATGCTTGAAGATTTTGAAGCGTACATGTCGTACGTAGTTGCTTCGATAGTATGTAGGTAACTTTCTATATAAACTAGAAAAGTAACATAATTTTTATATAATCTTCACAATTTTTAATCTAATAGTCAAAAATAATATGTCCTATCAATACTTTTTATTCAATCCGTATTCGAAACATTATTTTACTATTTAAAAATATCTATAAATACAAGTTTGAAATGTAAAATCATAATCCTTAAAATGAATGAATAATTAACATAAAATATTAATATATTTTTGTTATTGAACTATATTAAAACGAGAGAAGTTTGTAGAATTAGGAATGTAAAAACGATAATAAAAGGACGGTATAATTTGGCTTTATTTAAAAAAAATTGTAAATCCCCAAAACTTTCTAGTAAAATAAACGATTTAAACTAGTAGTAATAATATATTACCAATTTTTATCCATAAAATTCTAAACTGTTTTGTGTATATTTTTCGTATATAAATTACACACACATGTGTAGCTTTGTCCCTCATCGTTACTATTATTTTATCACTACGTTCACGTAATCACAAATTTATCAAATCCGTTTATTTCAGAGAAAAACATTCCACTGAAACTGCATTACAAGTAGTGATAAATGATTGGTTGTTGGCTAAGGATACAAACAAAATCATTGGAGCAGTTTTCATGGATTTCAAGAGAGCCTTCGAAACAATAGACAGAAAAATAATGTTAAAGAAATTGGAGAATATAGGTATAAGTGATATAGTTTTAAGATGGTTTAATAATTACTTACATAAAAGAAAACAAAAAGTTAAAATAAATTATGTATATTCTGAAGAGAAATTAGTGTCATATGGAGTACCACAAGGGTCTAAATTGGGACCATTGTTATTTGTATTGTATATTAATGATATAGTTAATAACGTGAAAAAGTGTAAAATTCGTCTATTTGCGGATGACACATTAATGTATTGCAAAAGTGATAATATTAAAGAAATTGTAAATAATTTAAATAATGAATTAAGTATATTAGAAATATGGTTAAAGAATAATGTACTTAAATTAAATGAGAATAATACTAAATGTATGTTTATTAATTATAAAAATGTGTTAGATAATAAATCAAATAGTAATAAATAACTTTAGTATAGAAATAGTGGATGGTATAAAATATTTAGGAGTAATTGTTGATACAAAATTAAATTTTAAAGAACATTGTTATTACATATTAAAAAAAATTAGTAGAAAAATAGGTTTATAATCTAGAATAAGAAATATATTAAGTATAAATACAAAAAAAAAATTTACAATAGTATAATATTTCCCCATTTTAATTATTGTGCAACAATATTAAATATGTTAAATAAATTAGACAAACAAATGTTGCAAAAATTACAAAATAGGGCAATGAGAGTAATCTTAAATAAAAATAGATTAACTAGTTGTAAAAGTATGATTGATAGATTAGAATGGTTGAATGTTCAAGAAATATTGAGTATGAATATTTTAGTATTTATATATAAGTTAGAAAATAATATGTTACAAGAATATTTTAATAAGTATTTAATAAGAAATAGAGATGTACATAAATATAATACTAGAAATAGAGAAAATTTAAAGATAGATAAGTATAAGAAAACGAGTACGGCTAGGGGAGTTATGTACGGAGGTTTTGATTTGTATAATAGTGTACCAAGAATAATCCGAAAAAGCAAAAATATAATGGGTTTCCTAAATGGAATTAAAAAACACCTTCGTACATATAGAAATAAATTATAATATTAAGTCTTATTAATGTATATTTTTATTTTCTGTTGTGTATTTTTTATATATTTTTTATATATGTTTATATACTTAAAGTTGTTTGATGTAAAGATTAGCTATTAAGCTAAATAAATTAAATTAATAAATAAATATTCAAATACCTATATATACCAATGTGTTCTATTAAAACTTTGTTAAAAATGTATTAATCGGCTGGCAAAGAAACGGCGGGGATGAAACGTCCCATACCCTTATTTTATCGCTCAATTTTAAATTTCATTGAAATTAAATCACTAGTTACGGAACTATTAAAAAAAATCATATGTATTTGACAGATAAAATGACACGTTAACTGACATTTCATGGTTTATAATAAATAAACCGTCAGCGATTCATTGTAGAACCGGAGAACTTTTAGTACGGGAAATTGCGAATCGGTGAATTTTCCATTCGACAAATTTATCGGTCGGTGAATTGTTGTCGGTAAACTTCCCTAGAACCGGGTTGAATAATAATCTATTGACAATTACTTGGAAAAATTTAGCAGAAGCTGACAACACTGCGACTAGTATATAGTTAATGCACAATTTGTCACCGTTTTTATGAATATGAGTGACTTTTATACATTTCCAAAGATCAGGAAATGATCACGTCTAGAGAATCAGATCAAAAATTTTAGAGGAGCAACGAGACTGACTTCACATCCTTTAAAAATTAAATCGGGAACTAAATCAGACACAGAATAACCTTAATTCAACTTCTCAAAGACGTATTCATGATCTTTATGAGAAGCAAGGAAATTTAGCTATGCTTGCCTAAGTTCTGTTAATGTAGATTTATTTTTAAAATAAAAATATTTAGTGATTATAACACTGTATATAAATTAAATAAATATTCAGTAGCTTTTAGCATATTTTAAGATTTACTGCTTAACGCCGCAGTAAAAGCTTATAATTTGCAGCTGGGATTTTATGTTCCCTTATCATCGAGATTTTGCGTTAAATTGCCTATTAGTTTGCTCTTTGGTGATTTTTCAACGGGTAATATGCTAGTTAAATAGATTATATCTATTATAATTGTCTAAATTTCTGTAAGGTTAATGGAGATATTTCCGACTAACGCGTGTGAATCCATTTCAATATAAATTAATATAATTTATTAGCAAAGATTTGCGACCGCCCCCATATAACTTTGTAAGTGGCCTGGTCCAACCTACCTGAGAAGTCCAATATATCAGGTCGGCCATTAAGCGTTCGTGCTAAATTTTGTACGTTGGCCGCATTAGCGACTAATTTGTCGCCGAGGCTTTGCCCTTCTTGCCTTTTTGCTCACTCCTTGCAATTTGGTGTCCAAGACTCTTATCCATTAGAACTGGACCAAGATTTGCGCTGGGATGTTTAGCAGTAAGAACAATAAAAAAATAAATTACAAATCCGGGATTTACTATGTTAAAGTAATAAATATATCTTATAAGTAATAAGGAAAGGTGCACAACATAAGATCGATTATGTTTCGTAATAAAGATATCAGTTGGAAGTTAAGATGGTAATAAATACAGATATATTTGTTAATATTAAACTTATATGGAAGTGAGTAAGCCAAAAACTATTTCTCTAATCCGTACAGTGAAATTGGATAATTTTTCGTTTGAGTAAAATCAGCAAACTTGCAAATAAATTATTCGTGACGTCGTTTAAGAATAGAAAAATAGTATTAAAAAATTAAAAAATAGTAATTAAAATAGGAATAGTTTTTAAATGTTATTATAAAAAAGGTGTGTACAATATTATATTTATCGCTTTATTTTTAATGACTTGAAAATTAAAAAATATTTTTTACTTTCTATATAATTAGTATGTAGTAAAAATTTGTTTTTTCTTGTTAATACATTTTTTTATGTTTATTATCGGTTTTAGGGTCACAATGGCAGCAAACTATAAACATAATTCTCGAACAAACATCCAAGCAACATTATTTAAGATTAATTCACACCAGAACAATTCCAATGAAATCTCTTGTTAAAAGAATAGAGCTGCCAAGTCCAAGCACGACATCAAAATTATTCAGAAGTAGACCTTCATCTAGAGAATTATATATATAATGCAAGTTTTATACCACCTGCTCTATTAATTACAATTCAGATGTCATCATAACTACCACTTAAACAACGAAAAGAGAGATATCCCACACTACGTCAACCTATTACGAAAGTTAAAACCACACACCAACAATTTGAAATATTCCGTCTATTTCTTTTTCATTTAAACTATCGTTGTAACCTAAATGGCGTAAGCCCAATGTTTTACAACGGGGTAAATTTGTATCAACTGAGTAAATCAATCAAATATAATAAATACCTACAAGTAAGTATTAACTACCAATTTTATGACATCTATATTGATAATTAAAAATGATTATGTGTACTATAATTTATAACCAATAGATTTCACTGCAGCTGAGGCTATTTTTTTAATAATAGCACATTTTTATGAGTCCCGCTAACGGGGCTCGAACCCGTAGCGTCAGAGTTACTAGTATGAGACGTTACGGACTACGCTATTCTGTTCATAAACTACCTTACACAATAATTCACTTTTATTACCGTCGAAAATACGACCCTGTATATGAGAATATGCGCTTGAAGACAATGTCTTTTGCACTTCCTGGTTAAAGAACGCCAAAGTATCCATCTAGATCTTGTTTTATTTTAAAGTGTCAACATATTTTGGAGGTGTGTTCAAGAAGCGATGCAATTAATGACATGTTAGTGATGACCGATTAAATCAACGCCATTAAAAAACACAAAATTAGTGTGTCTTGCTTTTAACTGCCTAAAAATAAATATACATAAAATGCACCACCTGATGACACCCACAGCTTTATAACTACTTATAGTCAGTCCATGTATAGTAACTAAGATGAAACACAAAAGCAAAAACTCATACACCAGCTAGAAACAGGCGATACAGTTTTATGCCAGACGCTTTTGAGGACCTGAAAAAGACGCCAAACAAACCACCGGGGCTTTGCCCCTACAAATTTTAAAAGAAACCTACCAGAAACTGAACAAAACACAAATCAGATCACAAAAATAATAAAACCATATTACAATAAGCTTTTTTTTCCTTGCAACACTTTAAAAAAATAAAAGATCCTGAAAAATAATATAGAAAGAAATATCGATATCAAATCAATATCAAGATGAAAAGGTTCTCATAGTTTGAAAATATTTTTTTGTTGAGAAGGTGATATTAAACTATAATATAATATAAAAATTTCTACAGAATCGCACACACGTGTATGTGCATTCGTGTGTGAATTCTCGTTTGTTATACACAACAAAGCCGACAATCGGAATGGAAACATAAAAGTATCTCTGGTCATTTTTCAGCATTTTCCGGCTGCGATCGACTATTTACCGTAGCTGCGTTTTTCTCCCTTCTCTTTTTTTTATTTCTACATAGTACGATCAAGCCAGGACCAACGGCCGTAAATAACCGTAACCGAATATAACAATAGCGTTTGCCGGCGGAATTATACTGAATAATGAATGTGCCCCGCTTACGCCGAGGAGCTTCGTCGGAAACCACCTGATACACCCTTCTTCTTCGCAGCCGAAGCTTTTTTACTGCCCCCATCCCCTAGGCTGCATTTTACATGCACTGCGGCTTATGCCAGGCTACAATTTAACTCCATCCGAGATGAGAATGCACAATTAATATGTCGCAGAAGTATACTTCTTTCGCTTTAATTGCGACCTATTATATTATATATATATATATATATAAATGTGAAAAAAATACTTTTAAATTAGATAATACAATATTATGTTTTAATTGTTTATAGCCAAAAGATAATTTGTTGTATCATAAATAATCAATACAAAATATAAATATAATCGTCGAGATTTACTTCTATGTATCCCACGCGCTTTTTTAACACTTAAATACAAGTAGGAGTGCATTATATGTGCGCATAGTATATCCACGAAAATCCCCAAAATATATTAAGTACTCTATTACATTTGAATAAAACACGAGGGAAAAAGATCTTTACGACTCTGGGACGGTTTTCGCAGACTCACAAGGGAAGTAAATATTTTTTTAAGACAAACGTCGAGGACGTAGTACCTACGGCGATAAAAAAATAGTCTAAAATAAACGCACATCTTTCAAACGCGTGTCTGACGCTTTGTAGTCTTATTTGTGTGTTCAAAGAAATAAAAAAAAACCTTTCAAGAGCAACAATCGATATTAGTGAATTATTTGCGCGAAACTGAGTGGAATATTAATATTACCATACAACAAGCTTACACCTTTTTATCACATAATAAAATAGCTTGTTTTATATGTGAAAACGCTAGATTAAGATAAATTATTAGTTTATTGTTGATAGTAAATTATTCAATTCAATCTTGTTTTTTGAGATGTAATCAATTTTGATTTAATGAATAATTTAAAAATTGTTTATTTTTAGATTCACATGATACATATTATACATGAATTCGTTTAAAGCTTAGTTTTGATTAAAAAAATAGGAAAAGTTTAATTTGCTGTATAATAAATCGATACAAATAAATATTTTATATTTATTTTGAACTACTTAGTATGATATTATTGCAAAATTAAATAATTAAAACGGTAATTTGTACGTAATATAAATTATTGTGACATCGATCCATTGTCAGGACGTGTCCATTGACGTCGGCGTATCAATGTTCTCTGTTTGACGGCAGTGTACTCGTCAGTTAGTATCGATATTGATATAAATAGGTAAAACAAAATATTGGTAAGATATACCCACAATAGTTTTAGTGACGTTAATGCAATACAAAAGCGTCGAGAAACTCGCTCGAGCCTCGCAAACTAAGTGAATAGTGATTTCAAGCCACCGATATCCCCTTTGAGAACATAAAAATGATCTTATTAGTGATTTACCAGCCCATAATGGTGCGTACAATCCGCGCCAATAGTGATACATCGTGATAGAAAAACTTTTGATCGCTTTGATGGTGTCACTGATTTTCTAAATTATTTTTATTTCAACTTTGACTCTTGCATCTTGCACCTCCGATTAAAATTAGGGATTCTGTGTCGAGACAACCCGGGAATTTATTCCCGAGAATTCAAAGATTTTTTGCTGTCTCGAGTCCCGGGAATTTAAAAATTAATAACCCGGGACTCGAGACTTTCCGAAGTGCAATTTTACGAAAATATGTAAAGAGCGAATTTACTGTCGAGCTTAATTTATGTCTCGATATGAAGACAATGTGGAATTCCTTATTACCCATGATCTCCAGATTTTGAAAGTTACGAAATTGCATTAGAAAATCATTAATTGATCTTGGCATCGGCCAAATTTGGAATGAATCGAACATTCACGTATTGGAAAATATTTGTGAAGTACTCACTCCTATAAAACTGGCAGTTGAAGCTCTAAGTCGTCGAGATGCCACTTTATTAACTTCCGAAATTATTGTTAATTTCCTTTTAAAAAAAATATTTAAAATCAACACAACTCTGTCGCACGAACCACCAAAATATTTCAACGACTAGAAATAAAAAATTCAACTTTAAAAAGGAGTTTCAGATATTAGATTCAACTATAAAGCGAACTCCGAATCTAGAGCTTTATTCAAATCATTGCTTACAATTAAGCCAACATCTACAGAAAGCGAGAGAGTTTTTTCTACATCTGGAATATTTGCCACAAAAACCAGGAGCAGGCTATGTGATTCATCATTAAACGCCTTGGTGTTTTTAAAAACATATTTTTCCTTACAAAATTAAAGGGCTTAACTTAATATTGATATAAATATTTCGATTAAAAAAATTGTAATAAATTAAATTTAAATAAATATTGAATAAAGTGTTTTTAAATTGTTTCGATAAATTTTCACCTATCGTACCTATAACACAAATAATATCAGTTAATAATAATAAATTAATTAAAGTTAATAATAATAAGTTAATTAAAATTAATAATAATAAGTTAATTTTTTAACATAATTTTTTTTCATGATTATACGAAAAATAATCAAAGTCTCGAGTCCCGGGAATTCCCGGGACTTTAAAAATTTGGGTCTCGAGTCCCGGGAATCGAAAAAACCCCACACTTCAGAATCCCTAATTGCAATGGAGACAGTCAAACCCCACGATCTAACTGGTTTTCTGTTTTAGCTATAAATCAACATTTTTGACATGAAGTATGGTTTTGAGAAGCTCAAGTCGCGTAGTTCCACAGAACCGGATTTAATTGCTAACTTTATATTGAAGAGCTAGATAATCAACTCTTTCACTTAAAACTCCATCGTGTTTTAATTTGTGAAAATCCTATTTTAAACGAAAATACTTCCATCGATAAATTCGAACAAAAATATATATAGTTTAGGCACATCGTCAAAATTTGCAAAAAGGCGTTGAAGATGCTCGACTTCGTTATGAGGAGCGCGTGTCACTTTCACAATCGATTGCCGATTCGCTAGTTTGTAGCATGCTTTAATGTTAAAAATTAAATTATAATTGTTATCGTTTTCTTTCTTTATTTAAAATAAATAGATCTCTGCTTTGTGAGCACATCTCATAACTTTTCTCAGAACTAATATATCGGAATTTTAATAAAAGCTATATTAGCTTGTAAACAATATCATTACCACAAAAAATAGTGTAATAAGTTTGTATGAATAGTTCTTAAGAACTCTATAATGACATGGATTTCACAAAACCCATATTAGTTTTAAGATCTATAATTTCAGATTTCTAACCAAACTAATACCTAATTATGTTCAATATATTTTGTTTTTACTAGTGTTTTAATACTAAATATTGTTCCAATATATAAAATAAATTTAAATCAGGTGTCAGTGTTGGGAGGCGGCGTCAAATGCGACGTCAAGTCCAGATGAGTTGACTGGCAGACCATTAAATGTCCTCAAAAAAGAAAAGCTTCTCCAAGTGAGTGTAAGGGAATTTTTAGTTATTGTGCAGTAAAATACATTTAAAAGTATTATGCAAGCAGTTTACCAAATAATGAACGAATTTATTCTTATAAATTAACCTATGGCGTTCTAGCGTTTATTTCATCGGTAAACGAGTTTTTAATACAATAAATAAACGGTATTTTTACGCGATTTAATAAAAACTTATATTGTTTAGTGGTATCGATTGGTTATAGAATTTTTACTACAATGATTAATGTTTAATGTTTCGTTTACTTTATTAAAAGTCAGTAGCAATTTTGACTAATTGGAATGAATATGACAATATAATTTCGCGACAGATTTTAAATCAGCAAATATAAATTTAATTTAAATCAGCAAATATAAACTTAATTAATCAATCATTTTTATTCTACAATTCACTATATTTTATTTAATAAAAAACATTCATATAATACAAATCTCAAAGCTTTAAAAAAGTTTAACACTGTGCAATAAAATAAATTTTATTCGATTATAAAAATACAAATAAAATATTCATACTCAATAAACGAGAACTTATGTAATAAAAATATTATGATACAGATTAATCAACAATTAATTTTACATATTTTGATGTACAATGTACAATGTTATCTTGGCTAAAGTTTACAGTCGTAGCGGTTGAGCGATTCAATTTTATGGACGAACCAATCGGTAATAAAAGTAATGAATCGTCGCGTATATTGTGTCTGCCGAATTGTTATGGCGCTCGTAATGAGTTTGATATATAAAATAAATTATTAAATGGCCTATCAATAAAGATATTCAATTTTCCACAAAACAATATATAACATCAACATTTAGGAATAGAATAAAAATAAATAAATATCTAGTCATCCATAACATTTTCGACGATAACTAGAGTATTTTTATATATTAAAATATTTGATAAAGTATCAAATCTTATTTCTGGATGCACCTCATACAACCCTATTTTGGACAATCATAAATGGTTTTTTTTAAATACGAATAATATCCTAGCTTAAAAAAATAGTAAAGTTTGCATATATTTATAAATATATTTGGCGTTACAGTCCATTAATTTAGTTCATTTTCTGCCTAATGAAGCGCTCAACTCGCGCTTGTGTATTCTTTGTTAAGCGATTCTTGATTAAATTTCAACTCGAAGTGAGAACAGTGAAACAAAGAGAGGCCTACTTAATTTGACAGCATAATAAAATGGGCAAATATATTTGAATATTATAAACTGTCCATCAAGTCAAATGAAGGCAATTGAATAACAGAATTTACTCTAATTTATCCAATAGTTTAATATAAACCAACATTAATAAAATATATTTATATTACCCATATCAAATATACTATTTAATTATTTCATATAAATTAATATATGAAACCGTATATGTATATACCGATAATTATAATAATCAAAATATGCTTCATCAACAACAATCGATCAACTATCAGAGGTTGTGAAGTCGTTAAAAGCATTTATAATAATATGGAATTTCATATTTCTTATAAATAAATCTAAATGTTTAAAATATTAGTTATCTGTTTTAACTCGTACAAAAAAATAATAAGCATATTTTTTGTCAATTCCAATATCATTAATAATACAAAATTTAATTTAAAATATAGAAAGCTAACCACAATTGTGAAAAAATGTCTATGTACTACAAGAATCCAAGTTATAATAATATATTATTTAAATTCATGTATAACTCAAACGTAGTTATCAAAGTTCTAAGAGATATTTAACCAATTTAAATGATTAGAATGCTTAAAATTCGCCCTGTCGAATACTTGACATTTAATACTTAAATACCCTATAGATCTGTGAGTCAAATTGCGCACATGCCTATTTTGGTACATATTTTATTCCCATCGAATTATATGTTATTAAATAACTTTGCGTAAATATGTTTCACGTCAAAGCATTTACATCATAGATGCAACAACCACTCAAAATTACTACTAACATGATATACAAAAGGCGATACGATTTTTTTTATTAAATAAAAAAGCACTCCACCTCAACATCCGGGACTCGACTCACAAGATTTAAGTCCCAATTTACTCGCATGGTATGCCAAGGCTCCACCCCTTCGATGTAATGCATAATGTACAAGTTGCTTGCGTTTTAATGCTGAACATTGAAAAAAGAACGTCTCTCTCTCTCCACCCTAACGAAATTTGCAAGGCCTTTACCGGCGCCGTCTTGCACCCCCATACCCACCCATAAGCACTTTAATAAAACATTATTATTGCGCTCAATTTTATAAAATTGCCGTCTTTGTGATTAAATTAAAAAATAACACTTGGTGTGGTAGAAAAGTTCACGGACACTTTAATCTAAAAAAAAACATAATTTTTTATTCTAATTGTCTGCTTCGTAATGCAGTCGATCTTACATTGTGAAGAATTAAGGTTAACGACCGATGATTTATCACAAATCCAATCAAATGTTTTGTTTATAAATAACTATAAGTATGAATGCGTCATCTCGGTGCGAAAGACAAGAGATGTTATGTGCAGGTTGGTGCAACTTGGTGGCAAGCATCATCTAAAATGATATCTCCAGTTTCCCTTAGAAGATTTATACCACCTATTGTACTGGTTAATAATAAATTATTTAGAAGGTTTTTCCTGAAAGAAAATCAGGAACATTGTACTGTAAAGCTACAATTCCCTGATTTTTATCAACCTAACAATGTCATTAAGCGTGCCATTTCCCCAAAACACTTATTTTCAAACACGTCCTACGCTTGAATAAGCAACGGGTCCACCATGACTTTTTAATACGTCAAGAGAACAAAGACGTCACACGCTACCGCCAGCAAAAGTTGGGTCACCCGCCAAAGGACCGCGGGCAAAGTAAGTTAGAGTCGGTAGCCGAACTCGGCCATAACATTGCGAAGACGTCTCTGCACGTACCGAACGTACGAGCAATAAAGTGTCTGCCTCGTTTTATTGGTCCGAAAGTTGTGCACGGCGGCCATAAGGCCCGTCCGAGAATGTACTCGCTATATAATAATGGTATCGCCTTTGCAGCTCCGCAATCCGCGAGTTGCACTTTTGTTCCGTCAAACTTTGATGAGGCCGAAGTAATCTCGGACCTCGTATGTGGATATAGCGGCGGCATAGAAAAGTTACCGGACTTATTTTAACTTTATTAGTAAGACACCACAGAAAAGAATTATATCATATAATTGGCTATTAAAAATATCGTTTCTCTGTGAATGCACGCTATTCGTATAAAGCTTCAATTGGCCAGAAGATAAAATAAGAACTCAATTGATCCAATACTTTCAAAATTTTAAAACATTAATTTAAATTTTTATTTGACTAGTTTTCAATTTAACTCAAGTCCACCCCCGACCACTTGAGACGACCAGTTTAACGCATTTTAATTAGCTGTATCTACGCAATCAATGACACTTATGAGAAAATAAACATTCAGTCTATGATGACTTTATGTCAAAATGATTAAATTAAATATTACATTTATATTTATTTATTTATATAGATTAAGACCATGGTGACCTAACAGTTACGCCAAAGCGATTCCAACCCATATATATTCACCCTATTTTTAACTATTAGTTATTCGAATATTTGTCAAATCATTTATTAAGTATTCGGGATAGTCGCGTATAATAAGAATCAATAGAAATGCTTCCACTTTTGGAATAATTTTTAATCATTGCTCAACATTTAAGGGTTTTGCTCGCAATTACTTTTATAATGAATGTAAAGGTAATATATTGATTAATAATCTTTACTCTGGTGTCATACTATAAAAATAATAAATCTTAAAATATTTATGAATTATATAGTTTTAAGAGACAAAGGTTCTTAAGTTTTATTTTAAACAAATTTATATTAATATACACATGACGAGACCCGGCAACACTTACAACCTGCAATTAATCAACGGCCGCGCATTGATCTAATCGCTTTGTTTGTTTGCAATGAAAATCGTGTCGATTAATTATATTTTTTATTATCTCAAATCTGACGATCAGATATAGCACAATGTCTTGTTTAATTGATGGCCCGCCCCCTTTGCCTTTCATTTGCGGCAGTATCGCGCCCTGATCGAAAGTGATTTATCATAAACTCGGTTTCTCAGTTGACAGACACCGCTCATTGCACGCGAGGGTCGAAAAATCCAATTACGGGATGCGGAAAGGAGGAAATGCGAGAAGTGGTGATGAAAGAGAAAAAACACACCATCTCGAGTGAGTAATAATCAATTATTCGGTCACGCGATGTGTACATTACGCGGCCTTTGCACGAAACCGACGAAATAATCGCCACGTGCGAATGCACCCTTATAACTCCAAGCCGTATCAAATGTGAATGATAGTGATATGAGAAGGTGTGTGATGATGATAGGTTTGGGTTTTAGTGGCGTAGTGTTAATTACAAATATATATGATGACTTTTATAAGTAGGACTACGATAATAAATCAGAAGTATTAATATTTAATGAAAAAAAAACTAGGTCATAATAATAAGCTACCTTATGAATTGTGTGCATTATTATGAATTGATTTTTACAAAAGCTGTTTTATTTGATCTTTGTCAATCCGATGCACATAACGAAACACATATGAGTCTGAACAAATGCGATTATCAAGTTGAAAATATTGAATACACTTGCGAGCTACTTCCAGGTGGTCTTTAATCAGTGTTTCTTCCAAAAATTCTTTTTTGGATTTTTTTTAAGAAAAATGTAAAATTAAATTTCTCATTTTTCGAGAATTTTTCTATATATTTATTTTGTTAAAAATTTTAATAAAGGGTGGGTCCGTGCGAGATGTTTTAAAATATACATGTTTTTTAAACTTTTAAAATTATTTTATTATAATAATATATCAGATAAAAAGAAACTGTTTCCAATAGGAATCGGCAGATTACAAAAATATATGGGGACTTTCCACAGAGTTACTCCATAAAATTTGCCTGTCGATGAATTTATAATAAGATAAAACTTGTTTATCTTTATCCTTCATAAAATATAAAAAAAAACAGCTGTTATTGATAATTTTTCTACGATTCGGATATAAATACGGAAGTCAAAATTTTTTCGTAACTCGACGCTCCGTAATCAATCAATCAAATAAAAATATTTACAATAATATACTGCATTATTATAATCACTTATTGTATTTTAAATATATTTTTTTATTTATCAAAATTTCTCAAAAAATAAAATCTAAAATAAAAATTCTCCGTTCTCTAGAAATAAAAAATATGGAGAAATCAGAATACCTATATTTGACGCAACTCCGACTAACATAAATTCAGATGACAACGACTCGAAAATATATAGCACTGGGATATCTAACCTTTAATTATTGATTTAGGAAAAGTGAAGGGAAACAATTGACAGGCCCTTAAGTTATTCATTCTGGTGCATTTAAAAAAATGCATGACCATATCGCACGCGTATGAAACTTTATCGTATGAAAAATTATAAAAGTGCCTTGTTAATTATAGGCCAGTGTCTATTTTATTAGCAGCAGCCAAAATATTAAAAATCGTTATCTATAACCTCATACATTGATACTCAAACTGAAACAATGTTTGTATTCTATGCCTTGACACTATAGTGGCTATAAATTATTATTTTAAGAGATTATTAATTTACATTTATAGGATAATAATTAATAATTTTATAACGAACTTAAAATATTATAACTCTATTTGAATGCCGTCAGCAGCATTGAAAAACTAAACTATTTATATATCTTTATTTTGTAAGCAAATATTCTTACATTTTTAAAACACTATGCTGCGATAAATGTTAAAAATTAATGTTTTTTTAATTTTGATGGCTATTATGCAATACTGGGTGCTCTCCGCTATTTTTATATTCATTGCTAACGCCAATCTATAATGGTTTTTTTGTGCGATTGTTCATATATTTTATAACTAAAAATTACCACTAACGTAATTATGCTAATATACTAATATATTAGTATCTAATTTTTTATTTTTATTATAAAGATATTACATTTTATAAATACCGAAAGAAAATTTTAAATAGCGAATATATTAATATAAGCTTTGCAACATCTGATTTAGTAACAGACCAAAATTAATTAATTAATCAATTGAAAGTGGGGCAAGTCCATATTATGTTTGCGTTTGAACTGATTTAAAAATATTTATTAGTAAGCAATAATAGACCTATGTTATATTGTTTACGGTTTTTTTCATAAAAATTTCATTTTCAATAATTTTATTCATGTTAGTTAAACAAAAATCATGTTTTTATTAAGGCTCAGTGGACTTATCTCATTTTCAAGTATTGATAAAAAATATTGTAATAAGAAAAAATAGAATAATTTATTTCTATACTTTTCCATTTTATTTCAACACCTCATTCGAATAGGTGCATTAAACAAAAAGCTTAATATTATTTTATAGAAAAGATAGAACAACAAAAATAGAAATATAGTGATTGTATACATAAAACACAACAACACAAATACAACATAACAAAATACCTAAAGGAACATATACTATTATTCTTTTTTAATTAACAGCTTAACGCCAGAGGACTCGTATACGAGTCCTGAAAGAACATTGTTTAGTGCCCATGAACGCAGTTGCATTATGCGTTTTATTTTAATAAAAAAATACTCGTAAACCATTAAATTTGCCTCTATATGAAATCTATATCAAAAGAAAAATAAATCACATTTTACTTTAAATTTTCGTAAAATAGTCGTCTTATCCCACTGTGACGCAATGCAATAAAACGTCACCCTTTTTGGGGCACGTGAATTTTTTTTATGAAATGTATGAACCATAATTATATATTTTAAAGAAATAAATTTAAAGGTCAAACTGTCTGACTAAGTAAACCTAAAACCTATCCAATCAAAAGAAATCGAAACATCCCGGTTGATACACAGGTACACCTAAATCTGTATATTATTGAAAAATCATAAGGTAAAAGTGTTACGGTATATGTAAATAAATTAAATAACACAGTAACCAAAGAACTTCCAAAATATATCACCCATTAACGGATTAACTTAAGAACATTTTTAACGGGAGTTTCTTAATTTGAAATTACCTCACCATTTGCAAAACCGCAATAATTCACAGATTAAGAAATCAAAAGAAAAAAGCTACAATTATCGTCGTTTGGGTTTATTGTAAAATATATGAAAAGAAAAATTAGTGCGTTTAAAAGAATCTCTAAGAAATAAAATCACGAACGAATAAATACGTATTTTTCATTCCTAATATTTTGTGTAAATTGAAAATGGATGCAATGGTTACAAACCAGTTACTTATAATTTAATAATATGTATGTTCAAATACTTCTATAAGAAAGTATATAAACCATTTATAAAAAATATCCGTTTATAATAAAATATAATTTTCACTCACATAATTTTTCGGCGTCCTTTTTCTGCTTACAACTGTCACGGACACATATTTTTATCACTACACTTATTGCCCACACTATATCACTATTTATATTTATTTTTATTATTTACACTTTTTTATCAATTTCAATATTTTTTGATGCGTATAAAAAAATTCGGCACTATGAAGAGGAATTTCACATCTTCTGCATGTTTCTTTATTCTATGTGCAGAACAAACACGACACTTTCTTCTCACATATTTCTCCCCTTTCTGGGAGATTAACGGGCTTAACGGGCACGGCAATATAGAAACTGGTGAAATGTCATTGGAATCGATAGATTTCACTGAATTCTGCATCCATCCTTTAGCCTTACTATTTATTTTGCTATTACGAATAAAATTTTGATAAACAACTGAACGAATAAAACAATGCTTATTGAAATAAATAAAAAATAACATTTTTTGTTTATTCTTTTGTTTTTCGAAATATTATGTAACTAGGTGCTGTGTTGATCGAAACAATCAACACCTCATATTATAAAAATAAATGTAATTTTAAATGTTTAACTAACATAGTTATTTCCATATTACCATAAAAATATATTTAATATCCTAAAGATTACTATTTAAATACTACTCTGCTGAAATATATATATATTATAAAAAATATGATAGCAAAAAGCTTTTATAGTGATTCAATATATTAATAGCTTTCGTGCGTTTTATTACCACAATTTATAAATAATATATAAATTTTATATATTTAATCAATGAATTACTTTCGGACGTTCGGGCTGTAAAAAATAGTCCATAACTCACATAGTCGATCTAATGTGAGTTAATTAACATTTCCGTTACTTTGGTATTTAATTACACGAGGCATTTAAAGTAGATGACTTTAAGGGGGCATTAAATAACCGCACAAGTAAAGGGTGTTTAAAACAACACTCGGTTAATGCTGTGGCAAATGTTAGCAAACACTCAACCAAGAACCTTTTGCCTAATAAATGTACTTACACTATATGTATATTTATGTTCATAATATTTAATTCAATTTAATAAGTTAATATTTTCATTGTATTAATTAATTGTTTGTGTATTGTAAAATACAAAATTGCAGGTTTTTATCTCTCGCTATAAGAGGTAACATTTCATATAATTATTCAAGCATGAGATTTATTGTAAACTTTTTTCAAAGGTCAATAAGTATAATTAGTTATCGAAAAAGGTTTTCGTTGTTACGATTCAGTCATTAATATAATATTCAAGTTCATTTTTGTCTGCAGATTTGTTAAAAATTTCATTAACCGTAAGTTATTTTAATATCGGCAGTGTATTAGAGTTGAATTGAAAATAATCTCATTACAGACCGATCCGTTTGAAATCTAGCAAGCGTCTAATGAATGATTTAGTATTCCCTTTAAGAAAGAAAGAGGAAAGGTCTTTCCGTAAAAATGGCACGATTCATAGCCGGAGATGTCTGCCTCTATCTCTTTTTCTCTTTTGAATATTCATTTCTATTAACAGTTTAATTAACTTTGTTGAAATCTGCGCTTTTCATCACATTAATATTGCGAACGCTTATTCATATTGAAATCGACGCGCAAACTTTACAATTTTCTGTTTATCGACTCGTTATTTCGCTTGTCCGAGTGAAAAGTGTTGAAAGTTTTCATTCGCTGGACTCATTTCAAATACGCCATCCTGTGCGACCGTCTTTAAAGAATAAATTGTCTAATAATTGCAGTTGCTGAATTATTATACATAAATTTATAAATATTATCAAGTTTGAAAGAATTGTATTATATTACTTTTCTGACTATAAAGTTTCGAGGTAAATGACAGACTGACAGAATTAAAAAATGTTTTTTATAAAGGTACTGAAGGGTATGACTAATTACTGTTTTACCTTTTTTTGATAAGAAACATAATTATTAATCGATTGTCAATTTATTTGTATTATAAATAATTATAGCTGTTAATGTTAATATCAGTAACAGTAAGAAACAGTCACTTAAATCCAGTTTTTATATATTTCTCCGCAAGTATTGTTCATTGACTTGATTATCATATGGACTCATAAAATTATATAAATTTTATTGATACAAGAATTATAAGTTCAATTTTTTTATATTCTAAGATCGACAAAATAATTTTAACTCGAGAGTCAAAAGGTGGATTTATTGGATTTGGGTAAAAACGAAAGAGGGGTTGAGGGTGAATGTTTTACGCCCCCTGGAGCGTGTAAATTCATTAGCAGCCGTTTGTATTCCGTTCTGTCGCATTTTGTTATGATTGAATTCCAAGTGCGAGACGAATTCCAGCAAATGAACCCAATTGATTAATTAATTCGATTCTATTGCGGTACGCTATTGCTATTGTCGACGATCATCCGGCGACGATTTATACGCAATGCTCATTGAGTATTTCTCTCATAAATTAGGTCCAAAATTTTATCTTCTTCTTCTTTGAGTCAAATACAAGTATGTATTGACCTACATTCAAAGTCAAAAATATAAAAGCTTATTTTAAATATAAAGTGAGTTCTTCTGTAAGTTTTTCAGATAGACAATATAATCAGAATTAGGAAGTTACACTACGCAAACATGACGCAATTTTGTGAAGCAAGTTTAGAATAAATCTAAATTAATGTGATTATTAAAGTTTTGATCTTTAGTATGGTTTTATAAAATTGATGACTAAACAATGTTTAAAAAATGCAAAAATTTATTGCACATCCACTGTTGTATGTGTTCAACCTATCAGTAATAACAAATAATACTTTCCTCAATGTATGGAAAATTATAAAAGTTTATTCTGTATATAAAAAATGAAACAAAAATCATTTGCAACTATACATATAGAATAATGCTTATTTGATCAACAGCATTTTTTTGTTAAATCACGATTAGTAGCAACGAACCTTCTCTGTTTTTCCAATTCTTAATACTTCAATTTAAGAAAATGGTCTGAATTTTTCCTTAATATTTTTTACTTATTATTTACATAGGCTAATTCAAAGCAAATCAGTTCAAAAAGCTGAAATTGCTGCATTGACCATAAAAAAAACCTTTAACGGATTAAGAGCAATATTATCCTAGTGCGGACCGTACGTGACAATAGCCGAAATGAACCAAAAGCATCACAACAGCCTTTCGAGACTTTCTGCAAATGATATTATCATACAACAAATAACATTTTTAAATCCGTGAATTTGTGTATGAGAACCACCACTACCTCAGGCTTGCCATATATGTATATAAAATTCCACACAGCGTTTAAAACTTGCTCCCGAAGACACATCAATAACTTCCATTTGAGCTAAACAAATATGAACTGCCGATCATTAACAGACGAGATCAATAAAGCAGCCGCTTCCCTCTTCACGTTAACTCTAGGATGGCCTGACATTTAAATCCAAAGCCAGAGTCATCATTTCGATGAGGGATGATAGAAGCATTTGCTTCCCTTTTGAATTTGTACAAAAAAATGCATGACATTTAATGAAATACTATGAATCTTAATAAACCCCCCCCCCCTCTTGAAAAATATTGAAATGACGTTTCTGATTCTAAAATATAAATTATAGGGTTATCCCTCAAAAAAATCAAAATATGTCATTTCAGTAAAATCATATCGGAGTACGATTTCACCGGTAGATATATAATTTTACAAGTGTAAATATAATTTATCTGGCAGGGCTAGTAAAATTAATTGATTTCACCCTTTTCTTATGTAGTAATATATATATATATATATATATATATATATATATATATATATATATATATATATATATATATATATATATATATATATATATATATATATATATATATATATATATTTACATACTTATTATTATTTATTTACATGCGATATATAAATTTTACAGATAAAGCGTATTTTTCTGTGAAGATATATTTTCAATAATGAAGTCAAAATACATTTTCACCAGTAAATATATATTTTTCTACTAGTAAATTTTAAATTTAATAAAAAATAATGTCATCCATACAAACTTCTCTGATTCGCACAAATTACATAAGGTGTTAATTTTTTATGATGGCAAGAAGCTATTCTATTAGGAAAACCAAACATATAAGAAAATAAATAATTACGACTTTCGCTCATGAAGAATTGAAAGTATTTCCGTCGAATTTAAATAACAAGTACCGTTTCAAAATCTGAGGGCAATCAGCTAATCAAGATTGCTCAAGATATCGCGTTATTAAATTTTCCCTGCTCTAGAAAAATAAAATAAAATCACTTCATAAAGTGCGGTCGGCAACAATTTAACATCGTCGCGCTCTTTCATCTGGAATGCACGTCCTCATAAATTTTCATGAATACCAAAGCCTTTTTCTTCTGCGGGCGTCCCAGAAAGGTGCTCAGAAATTTTATATTATCTTTTTTTCGCGATATTAATGCCCCGGAGCCCCTCCGCTAGTCATAAGTCAAGGGGGGAATTTAATTTAGCCACATTTTCGTGATTGTGCCCGTTGGAAAATTTCGAATTAAGACCGAAAACGAAAGCCGTTTTCATATTGAGATTTTAATCAGCGAATATGTATCACCAAAACCCATCCCCGGTCCTGTTTGAATTTTGACGAATTGTTCACTGATGCCGGATTCGAGAGATTGGATCGAGATAAAAATATATAATTTTGGGTGAATGTATATGTATGTATGGCGTAATAAGACTAAATTGTGTTTTAAGTAATAAAGAAGAGCATGAATGGAGGGAATTAAATTTTGCAGTAAAATATTTCCCTGGTGATTTTTTTTTATTGCTCGTGCAATTCTCTCGAGTGGAGGGAAGTACGGAAATAATTGTCGTTTTATATATCTCCGTCCCTTAGGCCTCTAGCGATTTCTTGATAAACGACTTTGTTTTATTTAGAAGTTAATGTTGTAAATAAAACGAACTATGAACGCATAAATAATTTGAGACACAAATAAGCTCTCTTATAATTTCACTCGTCGGTCGTAAATAAAAAATATTGTAAATATCTACAAAATATTTATTTGATTAATGAGTTGCTAAGATTTTACTGAATAATATAAATGTAGTTGCTATTCAACTTATGATAAATACTTTCAAAAGCTCTAAAACGATTTTATCCTTTAAAGTCACAATCTTTTAAGTGTTTTGCAAAATTTAGTTACGTTTTAAATAATTTACCATATTCTTTTCTACATGGTCTGTCCTAACAAATTTCAATACAAGTAGCTTACAACGTATTAAATTATCCCCTCTCTATAAATTACCAAAAAATTATATACAGGTCCTTCATTATTAAATATTGATTTTTTTATTCTTCAATGAATATATTGGCTTAATGTGGTGCATTAAGTAATAATGTATTAATATATTTTTGGGTGAAAGATATATTTTAAGAATTAGACAAAAATTTAGATTTTCGTTACAGCTTTTTAGGTTTTTGATGTTTTGTTAATACCTTAGCACAAATACAAAAATTTTAATTTTTAAATATTTTTAAATAATATAAAATAAAATTTTAAATTTTTAAATATATAATTTTATTTTTAATATTAACTATTTTTTTAAGATTAATCGTTTTTTTATAAAAGTTATCATATAGTATAACCAATTTACTTGAAATTTAATTATATCAAAGGCATTAGCTAGACGTATACATTTTTATATAATATATGGTTTAAAACTAAAACGATGCAATTTGCTTTTTTTAATTTTTTTTGCAGAAATAATTTTAAAAAAATAAATATTTTTTTATTGATGTTTTGCTTAAATTTATTTAAATCCTAAAAATAGTTAACGATTGTCTCAAACAATATAATATTATTTGAGTTTTATTACATGTGATAAGTATTTTATACATAAGTGCATGTATAGCAGCACCGGCGCATATAGCATGGGCGTGCTTTAAATTTGCTTTTAAATTACATTTCGATAGCATGTGTTTGAGGACTTTTATAACAAAAAAACTAGCACAATTTACATAAAAAACAAAATTAGTATCGCGAAAGCAGATTTCTAAGAACTTTTAAAACGGCTCAGTGTTTTAATCAGAAAAAATATAAACATAAGAATAAATTTATTATAATTATCACAATAATTTAATATGCTTTAGCCGTAAAATACTAAGTATCAAATATTTTGTAAATTTTATAATAAAAAAAGTATATAGTGGCAAATAGTATTTTTTTATTAAATTAGGCAATTGTAATCCTTTCAATTTTTTACAAAATTATTGTGATATACTAACTAGCATTTAAATTTTTTAGTAAATCTTAGACTTTATTTTAATTATCAAATAAATATAAATATAAGTAAATACTACTAAAATAATTTAAAAAACTAATTCTTGTCACACACTATAGATTTTTTTAATCCTTTATTAATAAATATATTTAATCAATATCTATAAAATAAATATTTTAATTTATATGGTTTAAATAAAATTTATCTCTGACTGTCTATGCTTAATGTTTTTGTCCAAAAGAAATTAAAAAACAAAAAACTGGAATTTGAGTCATTAGTATATGTGCATTTAAAAAAAATGATGCAAAAAAAAGTGTTACTATATTGTGTTAAACGACAGAATTTTTTACATGTCGTTCTTATACAATATATTAGTTAAAAATATTTTTATTTAAATTTTATTGACTCCTTAAATAAACTTGAAATGGAAATATTAAGAGCTAATATTCCACCGAATATATTAAAAGGCCATATAACTTCATGGTCCTACTTTTTTGTTCATCCATTTAGAGTCTTATTTAGATAGAGACAAGTAATCTGTCCCTATCTACCACGAAACCTCTTTACGTATATATGCTCCTTGTGATCGAAAACGCTCTAGCGCACCACAACTCGGCAAAATCTCAAATGAGACATCCCTTAACAGAATCTTCAATTGTTATGTAAGATAGAAAAAAGTCAGAAAGATGAGACTTTTTACATTGCATCAATCTCGACTGCGTCTGACGCTGCACTCGAAAAAGAGCGCGGATAAAAATTCGTAGCAGAATCGCAAAATTTAGTCCCGATAACGTCGTTACACGCCCATTACGGACCCACAAAGCGAACGGCGAATAAACAGTTTCCACGTGGAGTGGTACGGGACCGTCTTCAAAATCCGATCCAAAAGCTTTATGAGTCGGATGACAAGACAAGTCGCTCGCATTACGCGCGCACTGTTGCACACGTTCGGGAATTTAATTTAAAAGAGACCTGCCTACTTTCGCGGAAAAACCTGACACAGCAATACACTTTACTTATACCCTATACTTCGGACCTGGACAAAGCTCGTCAAAGTCGTTATTAGGATTCCTCACCGGAAAATCGACACAATCAGAGACGTCGACGACAATCGGTGCCAGCTCCAATACCCCGACCTACCACTGAAACTCACCCTTCGAAACGAGAAAATTTCTCGTGTTTTTAAAGCGGGTTTGGTTATTAAAACTGAATCGCTTTTATTGTACTTGATCATTCTTTAAACGATGTGGTGATATGACAGAAACAGATATTTCAATCATAAAAGTTTTCAAATCCAAATCAAACGCTGGAAAATTGTTTTTACGTCTGTTTAGTTTTCAGTTAGAATAACCTTTGTAAAAAATGATAAAAAATGTGAAGCTTAAGAACCTAAATTAATAAATTTTATACCACAATATTTATTTTTTAATATTTATTATGATGTAAAATAGTTAAAAATTATGTTTGCACTTTGTCTGTTTTATTAAAAATAAAATTGCAATTGGCTATTTTTGCCATAGCTCCCTTTTTTTATTTTTTGTGACCCCTCCATATATCAAAGTTTGTGTGCCTTGCACCCACTGCACCATTTTTGAGATTGTCTCTGAGTGTATATAATTTATAAAATTAATAACACGTATACCTTAATTTAAATATGATACTATTTTAAAATATTTTGAGTTATGCTAGGTTAGGCTATGTTAGGCTACAAAATACCGTAACCTAACTTAGCCGAACCCAAATTGATATATAAAAATTATTATTTTTGTATTTATATTTATAAAATAAATAACAAATTTAAAATATTTCACAAAAAAATACATATATACCTAAGTTTTGAATAAAAATGTGAATTTTTTGAACTTAAATAAATAAAATTTATTGCATAAAACTTAATTTTTAACCAGTAATTAATATGTCAAACTGTTTTAAGTAATAAAATATAAAATTTAGATTTTAATGCTTAGTTGAAAAATTGTGATATAAATCGTTAGTTTTGTCACAATTATTTCTTAACATTTTTTATATCATAAAGTCTGTGTGCCTTGCACCCGCTTCCTATGTATATGAATTTATAAAATTAGATACAACTGTACCTAAATTTTTATATTTTTTCTACATATTTAATAACTAAAATATGTTGAGTTAGGCTAGGTTAGGTTACGAAATATCGTAGCCTAACTCAGCCTAGACTAAGCTGTTATATAAACACTTGATTATTTTATTATTGAAATCTCAAGATTCATCACGATTTAAACATATTTTTCTATATTTTGCCTATGATACTCTAGCCTTGGTCACAAATTTTCCGGAAAATTTGTGACCATGGCTGAAGCATCACAGCTGAAATATGGAAAAGTAAGTTTAAATCGTGATAAATCCTAAGATTTCAATAATAAAAATACTCGCAAACCTCTAAAAAACTTTATTCTTTTTTATTTACACATACACATGCATTTATTTCATTCTTTAAAATAATATATCTGTTAAATTTGATACAAACGTTCATAATTTTATAAAGTTAGGAACAATTGTATCTAATCTAATGTATAAAGACAAAATTTTTTTAGGTAAACGTAAATATGTATAATAAATTACTACACCACTGGCATGTATTCGAATTTTTCATTTCATATTTGCGGATCGCATTGCAGATAATCGCATTCGATTACACGGAATGCCAGACAGATGTTCGTTAATCGAAACACGTCTGTTACTAAACCAGTGTTAATTTATTTGAGCCTGCTGAAAATGAATTTGTTGTACATCAGAGAAAATTAAAATTAATGAAAAACATTTTAATATAAATATATTTTTAATTCATTATTTATTTAGATAAAACAGATAATCGTTTATACACTAAACACATAATCAAAATACACATATCAAATATATAACATAAGCATAAATATAATATAAAAAAATACTTAAATAATATAATTTATGTCTTAATGTACAAAGGTGTTTTTCATACCATTGAGGAAACCTGCTACATTAAAATTTTTGCGGATATCCCTGGCCGTACTCGTTTTCTTATACCTTAATTTATAATAAACTTATATATAAATACTGATACATATATTAACAGTAAAAGAATTACATTGTTATTAGGATATTCAACATGATTTGCTTTTACATTTAAATACAATGAACATAATACGTATAATTTTGATCATAGAGCAATGCATCAATTTAACGTCACACATCAATGTTGATCAAATTTAGATATTGCACACTGTAGTCGCTCTATTGTATTCGATTTATTGGTCACTATAATTGGTTGTTCAGCGACTGTTATGATCCTGAACAACATGCTATATTCAAAGGGAAACTCGTCTACATTATCATGTCCGTATGCATTATATCGCAAGCGCATTTGTGTCACGGTGATCATAAATTACAAACACTATGGACGATTTAAAATACAATGCAACGAGCGACTGACAAGTGTAACAAAATATTAGTAATACAGAATATAAATTGATACTTTACAAATCCAGTAAAAAAAGCGCCCAAATCGCTTTGAAGATAGTTGCAAATCTACGTGATTATTATATAAATACAAAGTTTATTATAAAATATTTTTTAATAAATATTTCTGTAGTACTGTGTCGTCAAAGTCGTTTTAAAGATTATGTTAAACTTTTGTAGATTTGGATCTAATCGAAATATTGTAGTAAAAGCGGTCTTGGTTAATTCAGCGTAGCTCTATTTAGTGCGAGTTCATCTAAGCTCTCTATTTTATGAAATGGAGAATTAAAATTAATCAAGACAAAACAGAAGCAATAATATTCACTAAACGTAGACAACCCTTGCCTGCACCCATTAAAAGTGAACAAGGGCATAACATTGAATGGAGAGCGAGCGTTAAATATCTGGGTATACACCTGGACTCCAGACTAAAATTCAATAAACATATAACTGAACTCCGGTCGAAAGGGCTCGGCGCCATTGCAGCTCTAAAATCAATATTTAATAGAAAAAGTGCGCTTACAATAAAAAATAAAATTCTAGTCTATAGACAATTAATCAGACCTGTTTTAACTTACGCTTGTTCAGTGTGGAGTAACGCGAGTAATAGTAATTTTAATAAACTTCAAGTAATTCAAAATAAAGCCATAAAAATAATTTATAATACACCGTTTTATACTAACCTTAAAAAACTCCACACCAAACATTTAATTCCTACCATTAAAGAATACTGTTATTATCAAACCGAAAAATACTATAAAAAAATCTCGCGAGACCACGCAAACCCACTAATTTCAAGAATCGGTGATTACGACAAAGCAAAACTTAAATTTAAATACAAACATAAAATGCCTAAGCACATATTGCTTTGATGCAGTTAAGCTCATCACAGTGTCATCAGTTTCAGGTCTACAGGGCTAGGTTTATTTACCTTTGTATGTGTTTTATTTTGTATATTATGTATTCTGTATAATTTGTTTTTCTCATCTGCTTCATTCTTTTCCAAAATATTTTTTTTTTTTTTTTTGGATTTTTTTTTAAATTTGTAAAAGGTTTTATGTATTTTTCCTTTAATTTAGTATATTCTCGTATAATTTATTATTCTTTTTATGTTATTGTATAACTTAACAATTTGTAAACAATGTAAATGGTTATGAACCAGTATTGTGCATTTAATATATCTGTATGCTATTTTACCTATGTCTATTAAAGAAATAAACTTTTATAAAAAAAAAAAAAAAAATCTAAGCTCTCGTTATTCTCGCTATACTCTCGCAAATCCAAGTCATTGTAGTAATTATAATGATAGTCCTGATAAATATAATTCAGTACAGTAGTGTTCTGGTTCATATACCCTTAAAAAATAGGGGAATATGAAAATATAATCTTCCAATCATCAATTCTCTGACCAATGCCAAAAATTTAAAGCGGGACCAGAATCTATGTTTTTGTGTAAAACATATTTTATGGCGTAATATCGAAACGATATATTACAAATCGGCACACTTAGCATC
Source organism: Plectrocnemia conspersa (assembly GCF_051122295.1). Classification (NCBI taxonomy): domain Eukaryota; kingdom Metazoa; phylum Arthropoda; class Insecta; order Trichoptera; family Polycentropodidae; genus Plectrocnemia; species Plectrocnemia conspersa. The sequence goes on from NW_028277174.1 coordinate 24,285,369, forward strand.
ATAAATTCATTGGTCCTTTTTTGTTAAAATAAGGTGTAACAATTTTAATTCACTTGTGCAGAGATCTATTTCATGAAATTCAATCATCGACTTTTAAATCTTGCATCAATTAGATCTTATGTGTGTATGTAGTTTTAAGTCTTGTTTAAAAAGCTGATCTTGGTATCATCATAGCAGCAGAACGCTTGCAAGTCGACAAACATGGCTCTTCTCGTTCAGACTCGTTAACTTGCGCGACATTTTCTTTCTTATTTTTTTGTGGTCACCCGATTTTTTTATCTAACATTGAACCGGTACCCTTGAACTTTTGAGCCATGATTTTTTAAATAAGCACTCGGGAATTAATTTACACTATGTTATCGGTATTCAGCACAAAATAGGTGCCGAACTATTGTTTTTGTAAAACAACTTTTCCCCTTGTAAATCGAACCATTGCGACTAAATTTCTATGGATCAAACGCCCGTACGCAAAAATTGAAAAAACTTAGGACCAACCCTGTACTTCAATTTTCTGGATATTATAACTCTTACCCAGGCACTTTACAGTACCTGAAACATAACTTTAAATGATTCTATGACTTAAATGTTCATATGCATTTTTTTTCTAAATAAACTTTTATTTTTGTGGTACATTGTTTTCATATTTTTGTGTAATTTTATGTATTTTTATGTAATGTAATTAGTTTTATCTATCCCTATTTAGAATAAATAAAAAATAATTAAACTCCTCACTTATCGACCTAATCGTAGGAACGAAACTCGGTTGTTAAGTGAGGAGTACCTATATTTACAACTTGGATTTGACAATTAATTTGCTAACTAATCTATTAATACTACATTTATTATAAAAATAAGAAAAATAATACTGTTTAAATAGTTCATTTTTTAGTAAAATAATTTTAATACAGAAATATCTGATAGTATAAAATTATAATTAATGAAGGAGTAATTATAGATAATCAGGTTTTAGTCTGCGAGGATGGATATAAATTTAGTGTAAATATAAATTATAATACGACTATATTATGTATCAATAATAAATATATTTAGAGAAGCAGATTATATAATACAAACAGTGAGAAGAAGGCTCAATGATGTGAAACGCAGAGGTTATAAAGCATGACACAAACCGTGGCTTTCAGAGATTAGAGTGGGCCCAAAAACACCGAGATTAGACATTTTTTATGTTTTTGTGACCCCTGTTGTAGTACACATGCGTCAAAAATGTCAAAGAAGAATATCTAGCTGATTTCATAGTACCTAAAGTCAAATATAATGGCGGAAGCGTTTTGGTCTAGGGTTGCATGCCAACAGCAGGAGTAGGAAACCTGTACACTTACGAGGGAGTATAAATAGTGACATTTATATTTCAATATTATAATCCACTTCAATGGATTCTTACTGAAAAATATTTTTAAGCACAGACCACGCTACAATCCGATTCTAGCAAGAAAAGACTAAAAATCGGGAGTTGGTTTGCGTCAAAGAGTTTGACGCTTTTATAATGGTCTCAGACATAAATCCTACAAAATAGTCATCAGACATAAATCTTATAGAGCATTTATGAGCAAAAGCAATAGGAATGGTTTCCCAACACAATTGCATATCTAAAATTGCACTACGAGAAAAAATGCAGATGGAATGGAAAAAATTATCTCCGTCCATCTGGTCCATCGTCTCTAATAAAATCTATTTTTTTAATTATGTAGTTTTTTGTATCTTAATTCAATTATTTTTTTATATAAATACATATATTTAATAAAATGATCAGTAATGCTTTGAGTTATTTTCACTTTACATTGTACTCTTTTACTATTGGTAAAAACTAAATATTTTAATGTGTTCTTTATATTATTATGTTGATAAAGTAATAGTATAAATAGCATTGCTTTAAGAATAGATACATATTAGAAAATGAGTATGACTTGAATAAAATTTTATCAAGAGAAAGAAACACATTCATGTTGAAAGCTATGAATGTTTTGATTTTTCGCAATATTCCACCATTATTTATAAGTGAAATTTCTCACAACGAGGAATATAAAACTGAGTATAAAATAAAACTAAATTGAATTATACGTTACATATGTATCTACGTGCGTGTGTAAGTAAAACGTCGCATTTTTCTCACAAGAAAAAAAAATGAAAATCATCTGAAAAGAAATCTTCCGTAAGAATATCTATATAAATTCCATAAGCCATAAATCGAGATTTGTAAGGTGAATTCGTAAAGTTTCAATTCGGAAGCGATTCACTTATATGAAAATTCATAAGTCGGGGTGGGTAAGCGAGCAGCGGAAAAGAAGGAACTTTCGCAGGCGCGCAGTAAGGTGAGCGAAAAAATTAGCTTGCGAAGACAAAAAACGCGATCGCTGACTCGTGAATTGCTATTGAATAGAAGATGGAAAAACTTGGAATGGCGTTTTAGGGACCGAATAAAAATCCTACGCTTAACTCGAAGGGGGAAAGTTTTTAAGCGACAACTTCTGCCGCGCTCCTTATCGAAGCCGTCCCTGCCTAGTTGAGATTTAAAATATGATTTGCTTTTGGATAACGGCATTATCGATGGATGTGCCGTGCGGTATGTGTAGATATTACATAAGTGTGTTATAGGCAGGGTCGGAATTTACCAATTCTAAAGAATGCCGAGAGAGGAAAATATTTTATATCGTCCAACGGAACGTTGTCGTGATGCCGAATTAGATAAATTGCTTACTAGCGTGACTGTTTCTTATAAATTTCAAAATTGTATACATATGGATACAAAAAATTGGATTTTCACATTACTTATGTAGACGCTGTGAAATGCACCATAAATTAAACTTGAGGTTTGAAGGTTGCTTCAAAAGATGTGTTTTACTATTTTTATTACCTACAGTAGCAGAATTTATATATATTGTTTGAATAAATAACAACTATATACTGCTAAATATAATCTTAACATAATAAGCTTAAGTATTAATTAAATATATATGTTTAATATTCATAATTAATATGCCATACATTAATGAGCTTTATATTATTAAATAACCAAAAAGATTACGCAGTTTTCTTCAAAGTTAAATGCAATGACTTATCACAACTTGTTGATAAATCAAGCTTTTGTTTAATACATACATACATATGTATCTTAACGCAAGTTAATACAGCAATTCTCATTGCATTGCCTCTTAATTTGTAAAATATCACTTGAATGCCTTTTCCTTTATGGGGTAATTAAACTCGGATCAAAAGCTGCAGAAGCATATTAAAATATTTTTTTTGCATTTGGAGAACTCATGCTAAAATCAAGAACTGCATAAAATGATTATTGACTTTGATAATGATTCACGTAAAGATTAACGAAACAATTCGTTTACATATATTGCGAAAAGCATAGAAGCTAAGTAAACGGGTCTCGAATACTTTGACTGATAAGAAGCTTCAAAGACTAACAATGTAGTATTCCCTTCTTAACGTTAAAGATTGATTGCTTATTTATGATTAAAATAAAAAACTGTAACCACAAGCTAAGCTGTCATCAGCTGAACCAATTCTAAACACTTCAAAGACTATTTCTCTCTAAAATGTTATGATTCGTTTAAGATGGACTGCGTCCAAAATCGACTTACTAGGGTAAGATCTGTTGTACACAACTGAAAAGTGCAGTAAAATGGAATCTAAGCCCAGATAAACGTAACTGTTTATCTGGGCTTTTATAATTTGATCTTAAATATTTTTTTTGGCCAAATTCAAGGGGGGGGAAATGCTTTCACTTATCCCCCAAATAGCTCTCTTTCAGGCTTAACATAAGTATTGTTTTCAATAAAAATAAATTAAATTGCATTATACATTTACCAACTAATGACTCACTACGTTTTTATTAATATTTGGTTTAATGTTAATCTTATAAAATACACATATTTTTTACATATATAATTAAAAAAAGATTAGTCTATTTTTGCCAAAAAATAAATAAATAAAATATGGTGTATATAAATAATTCATTGATTGGCATCAGAAAAAATATGTCCCTGTTTAATTTATTTACAAATTGATTATTACAATACTTATATCAAAAAAACAGCCGCAAATCTATCCCGAAAATATTTTTTAAAATATGTCATATCAGTAAATCATATTGGAATACATTTTCTACTAGTTTTCTACATTTTTCACTAGTGAGAATATAATTTATCTGGCAGGTGCTAGTAAAATTATATAATTTCAACTTGTTCATATGTAGTAATAAATATATACATTTACATACGTCATCATTTATTTACATGAGATGTATAAATGCCAACTTGACAGTTGCGAAACGTCCATTTGCTGTTCCAACCCAAACCTAACGATATATAAATGTTACATTAAATGTATATTTTTAGTAAAGTTACATTTTTACTAGTAAAGTCCAAATACATTTTAACCAGTGGATACAATTTTTACTAATGAAAATAAAATTTAAATTATATGCTGCTCTATAATGTCTTTGAAACTCAATTTGAAAATGTATTAGGACTTCACTAGTGAAGTTCAAATACTTTTGACAAGTAGATATATATTTCTACTAGCGTAAATATAATTCAACTGATAAGCGCTAGTGAAATTACAAAGCAATAAGATATAAAACTAAAACTTCAAGAGCCACACTTTGATAATCTAAATTATTAGCAATTGAAAAGAAAATTTGTCAGCTTTTCTTTACACAACTATCTGAAGAAAACATAACTCTAGCTAATTAATTAACTTATATCAAAGTGTATATTTTCCAAGAGTTTTATAAAAAAGTTTATTATGTAAAGGATTTTTTTACACTAGCAATAAAATTGCAGTGAAATTTTATGTAATTTATTTTTTAAATATAGTATATGATTTATATAATATTATTTTTAGCAGTTTCTAAAGTCTAAAATCTAGATCTATATGTATATAAATACGATTTAAAATGTAGAACCGATCGTTCCTACTACAACTACGACTTATTACTTTTAACATGGATTTTTAACTATATATTTATAATCAATAAGGATTGGTTGAAGTATATTAAAATCGAATTTTGGTCAATAGGAGAGCTCAAAAACAAATATCATTTCTCAGAAGGAAAAAATTCACGTCAAAAGCAATAAAATCGTGTCGACCGTCGCGTTGCAGTGACAGTGTCTGCGACGGCAACACAACTAATTATCAGGCAAATAATATTTTAATGCCTAATTGTCATATTTCGCATAAAATATGATTTTAGAAAATATGTCGAAACGGTGACTAATTTTCATATTTATTTGTAGCATGGAAAGGGTTAAGTAATATCTATAAATATATATTCAAAAAAAATATTATGATGGTAAAAATCTATAAAATGCCATTTTTGTCATGAGGGCCGAAAGCATTGTTTTCCCAGAGAGCTTGCTGTCTTTTCTCGAATCGTTTGATCATATTCTATATGACTAAATATCACATATTTTATACTCTTGATTTAAGACAATGCTGCGAATCACGGATTCGGATGGTGGTGGGTCAATTGCATCGCTTAATGTTCAAGCCTTGAAGGTCGGTAATGCAAGAAGTAGATGACAATATCTGTTTTTGTATATGATATACGCATCGCGCATTCTTTACAAACAAAATAATAGTTTTTTTGTGCTTATGAGTAGTTACGGATGTGCATTATTATGCAATTGTAGTATTGAGTATTATTTTATCTGACTAGTTTATTATTTAGATATAATATTTTAATGCCTTCAGAGTAAAAGATGCAGCTGATTGGACCCCCAAAAAACTAAAATTACGGGATATCGACAATTACAATTCGACCTTAGAGATGTCCATCAAGCAAACGTAATTTTTTAAATGCGTATACATATTTCGTTGTTCTAAGAAGCGAGTGCAACGATTGTCTGGATGATCGCTGCAAGATTGTGGTTTGTCAGCAAGCTTTGCAGCCCTGAATACATAAAACTGATCTCTAATGAAGACCAGGCAGATACTCAAAGGAGCAGAATCGGTCCGCTCACATCCTGAGAGAAACACCATACGAGCACCGTAGCAGAGAGGGATTAACCTCTGCTATACTGTCACCACCACATCAATCAAATCATTCACGGACATCATCCCTGCGCCAGCTTCTCCACCACTACCAGAGAAAAACATCTCGCTCATCATAGTCTGTCGCAATATGTAATATAATCTAATAAAATTATCAAAGGGTTAGAATCCCAAAATTATTATGTTTATATTAAGCTATTAATTAGCTAGTATCACGTAACCCTTTCTTACCTACAACCTTGCCTCATTCTCCCCTATATATAAATGGTTTCGAAGACTAATTATTTTCCAGTCTACCTATTTTCGACTACAATAACTTGAAATCGATACGTATCGAATGCTGAGCTGGACTCCAAGCATAACAAAGCCAAATAAACTTTCACACAACACAAACTCGGACGCTCTCGTAACTTTGTGCAAAAACCCGACGTTTGTGCGTCGTTTTGTTTCGATGGCGCAGAAACACTATGCACAAAACATTGACTGTAAACGCGCGGTTTATTTGGTTCTCAATGTAACAAAACGTCGCTTTCTGGCGCAGAGCGAAATTTTATTTCGGCTACAATCCGAGCGAGGATGTGTAATTCCAAAACGTAATTCGCGAACACGTTTAATGCGCTCCGCCATAATTACCCAATTTTAAGGCCGTTTTGCGTTTGTGCTTAGCGAAATTGAGTTGGCGTTTTGTGATACGGACAAAGTCTTTAACGCGATCCCATAACCCGGAATTCGCATTATGAAGTTCGCGAACTAAAGGGAACGCGTGCGAAATTTAAATGAATGCAAACTTACCTAACTACTGATCGCGCTGGTTTTGCGGGGCGTGACGTCACGTATTGGTCAGCTACACACAAACACGTAGTAGTTTTTCGACAAAACTGTATGAAATAAACGTAAATACCTACTCTAAAACAGACATGTCAAACTCGCTTTGCACTAAACATTATTTCCAAAATTTTAAGAGGTGTTTTCTACCCTACTATGTATTATTGATTATCTAACTTACATAATAAGTTACATACCTAATCATATATTCATTTAAATTTAGCCATATAACATATAGATCCTCGCGTTTAAAAAAATACTCAACAATTTATATGATCCAACCTCAACTAGGGTACAGTATATCAAAACTCGTTATCTCGACTGATTAATAGCGATCTTTATAACGTATACGCTCTGCCAATATTTTATACGTTAAAGGCAATCCTTTATATCGTGCTGTATACACGTATTTATATATAATACATATATTTCATGTAATATTTCATTTCAAAAACATTCCTATGAAATATTCACGAACAAAATGAAATTCTGTGATTTACTAATTGAAATTATCCAAAAATATAAACAAAATGTACGCATCAAAGTCTACATAAACTAAACACGCTATATCAATTCAGTTCAATGGCGTGTTATATTACAAGGCATTAAGTAAATTAATTGTTTGACCAATACAGATTACTTACGGGGGATTATAATATATATATTATCATATCATTATGCGTATTGCAATTAGTATACGTGTTTCTTGCTATTAATTATTAATTATACTTGTTAAAAAAAACTATCAAAGCTGAAAGTTAAAAATTAAAAATCGTTTTTTTAATTTACCTTATAAAAGCTGATTTTTTTACTGAATCCATAGCCCAAAAAATAAAATCTGTTCTATATATCAAAATTATTATATTCATATAGTATTATTTTAATTCCTATTTACCTATTTATATTACATAATATTCATATAATTTAACACAAAATTTTATTAAAAATATTTTTTTTTAATTTTGACAAGATTGCCTTATAAATAATGCTAATCTATATATTATATTACTTATTTTTTCTTTGTGATAGAAAATTTGAAGCCAAAAGTGTCATAATTGTTTTTAAGTCACCATAGATACTAATTTAAATATATGAATGATTATTTATTTAAACGAAACTGTTTTATTATGTGTGACGAGCCAAATAATATTTTTTTTAATAGTTTCTGATGGTTTTTTTAGACACATATTTTATTAAATTTATTATGAATATATTTTATTTTATGTCCGGAATAATCAGTGTTCGCAAAAATTGTCTGGTATATTTCATGTCCAGAAATTTCCTGTCCGCTAAAATAAGTTCGCATCATAAGATTCCCTATCGAACTCGACGGTTTACCGTTACATTCTAATTAGAATCCATTACTATTTGCCTCTCAGCCATACACCGTGGTGGTGTTTCCCTGCGCTTCTAAAGATATATTTACCATTTTATTTTTTATTACATAATAATGTTCTTTTCTTATAAAAAATACAAATATTTTATTGCTTTTGTAAACAACAATAGTAGAAACACATATAATAATGACTATAATAATTATATTTATTAAAAAAATCGTTGAAATAAAAAAATCAAATACGTAAGTAGCAAAATTATGGAATGAAGTTAGTGGTATCGTAGGTTAATCAAATTTATTCATTTAACAACCCAAGACTGACGCCGATCCCCTAGAATTAGAAGTGGGAGGGGTGTCGCATGCAACGAAGAAAGAGATAAAGCATCCTAGTACGCGTAACGGTACTTCGTCCAGACGACATGGGAATCTTATGAAACAATCCGTTCACCAAATTAGGGGGTCCGAAAAATTCTCCGCCATCTTGATTATTTTATTATATTTTAATTCAATCGATAATTTATAAAATGTTAAGATAATAAGAATCGACTTGTTGCTCAAATCCTTTATGTCACCTTTAAACAGAATTATTCGTTCTTGATAATCCTGTAAAAATAAGCTGATATGTTCCACATTTCATGGACGATTAAGTATCTAATTCATGTATGAGGATATTTGCGATTCTATAAGAAACACACTATTTTTTATTTGTAGGCTATTAATTGTTTATGTGACGCAGCGGTAAATTGCTAGCGGTTAATTTCTGGACTAGTTTTTTAAATTTATATTATGTCTGGGATATCGGAGTTACTACATAATTATAATTTTAATCGATTATCACAGATAATGTCTACCTATATTTTCCTAATCTCACGGATAAATATCATGATGGCCATAATCTAATTCTGCTCATAGAGAATATTTAAAATGTATTCTACAAAATTGCATTGCATTGTAAATCATAGCTTACATTTATCATTATTTAAATAATTGGATATATAAATGTTTACATTAAACACTTAAAATTGAAATACCGGTATATTATAAAATACCAGAATACCGGTATTTAACTAAATATAAGTTACTCACATTTTTACTTGCTTTTCTCGACCGTTTGTCATTTAAGAAATGAAATATAATAGGTAAATATATAAGCACTTCAGCAGCAACATGGTGTTCCGCGTAAAACTTGCCAAATATTTAACTCTCAGACATTTGTCCGGATTCGCTCCGTGCACTCTCTACTGGCAAAAAGGAAAACGCACTCGGTCTGGCGGTTCTTACAGCAACGAAATAAATAGCTTTCTTGGGGGCACCGGCATAAATCTAGACGAGCCAAAGAACTTCATACTTATTTCCGATATACAGCCTCTCAGCGGAACGTGTACGGATTCGAATTTACTACCGTTCTCCTCCCGAATAATACAGAAATGGTAAATGTGTGTGTGTAAATATTTTATCGATAATATTTCAGTTGAGAGCTAGAAAAAGGTTATGAAACGTCTTGGTAACTGTAAGCAATACACATTATTTACGATTTCTATATTTTCTGATAATAACCGATTCTCAAAATACTGAAAATTTATGTCCATCGGCGAATTCGTGAAGGATTTCAAATATTTCGGAGAAGCTCCATAAAAATATAATATTTGTATTTAATTATAATTATTTTTAGACGCACCTATATTTAAAACGAAATCATGCAAATAAAATAAATGAGTCATAAAAATACATAAAAAACAATAAATGAAATGTGTCAAATGTCCAAATAAAGTACATTTGATGTCATTGCACAATCTGAGTCACAAAAGACAGATATGAATAGTTATTTATTTTTTATAATTTTATTAGGCAAACTCAGTTACAACTTTAAAGCAGATTTTATCAGCCGGTATATGGAGTAATTTTCCGCCGGCTCACACTTTGACGGTGAACGTGAGCTGCTGCATAAATAAATAGGCGTGTTTTATCGAGATTTTTTATCAAGTTTTACTGCGTAGCATAAAATTTTTATATCTAATCACTATTACATTGTTTAACAGATTCAAGTGTGATGTAATTCAAACAACTACTCCCAAGCCCCAAGATATATATTTAAAAAAATATATTATATATATAAAAAAATATTTAGGACCACTTATTGTACGTGAGATTAAATTTGTCGCAATTACGTGTTAAAAGCATAATAAAACTAATTGTTATAGTTATTTATGACTTGTGACTAAAAACATTATTCAAGCGCACATATTTATTTACAGATTATGACTCTACAATATATGACATTTCCAGAGTTTAGTTAAGCTACGTAAGTCAATAAGTTATATTTGCATAACAAAAAAATTACAGTGAGCTCTGGCGTCATGAGATTTAATGTATGAATGAATGCCTAGAATGTTCTAGTTATCAATAAGAATTTTATATTTCATACCTACTATAAAAGTATTAGAATATCATAGTTAGTTCGACCTTTTGAAGAAGTTGTCCACTTTCATCGCGTCTCCAGCGATACTGCGCACTTGTATCCATGTCGTACTTTAGCCCAATTTATTGCACCGTATTATCGGATTGCATCTGGTCGCGTCTGCTCTGCCAAGACTGAAGCATTCAGGCACCTTCTTCGTTCAAAATAACGTATGATGGCTAGCGCGTCGAATAATTGCACCCGCGGGCGTCCGCCATTCGGTTAACCCGTAAAGTTTTATGACACCGCCGGAGCAGACAGACGCCATGTCCTATTTCAGGCCAATAAATCCAGTCTCAAACGTAATTTAGATTTACAAAATGGTTTATTAGACATCGTTTCCCACTCAACTCCTTGTAGGAGATTCCCTAGTATGTCTGTACGTACTGTATTGAGTGGTTAATTATGGTATGTCATAAATACGATCGAAGATTGCAAGCTGTTATGCAATCTAATTTTACTTACAAAGTCAGGTACTTTCAAGAGCATATTTCATTACGTTTGTCAGAGTATCTAGTTCTAATTTCTCTTTGGCAACTCAGTTCTAAGACGCGACAATAATGGACATTTTTGATAATATTTTACATACGAAATCATAAAAAGCAAGAATGAGCCATATGGCACAATTGGTCAAAATAAACTATTTTACGATTGATGGGGATTGAAAATACAATTTAAAAATACACTAAATCTGAAGGCAAAAGACATGAATGATTCCACAAAAACTCAAACACACGCTGAAACACCACTTCCCAGTATTTAACACTTGCGCCCGACACTGACACCGTATTTATATACATATATATATATATATATATATACAGATATTAATTATGCAATGCAAATATTTACCACATAGATTCACTGGCTAACAAAATCATACTATTCGGTTTTAAACCCCCAATCATTTATCTCTAAAAAACACTTTTTTATAAAACGCTCAAGTTGTATCTATATAAATAAAAAGCAATGTTCGTATGTATGTACTCTATAAACTCAAAAACTACTGGACCGATTTGACTGAAATTTTCACAGTTTTTACTTATTAGTGCCAGGAGTGTTTAGAGAGTTTGAATAAAATCCGACAGGTAACGCTACTGTTTTTATAGTGCTGTTGAGCTCAAAAGCGCTCGCAATATGACGTAATATCATAATATCACATCACAGCGGACGTATTTTTCTTTGTAACCCATAAATTAAGTCTTAGATGCTCGTCGCAGTTCTATAAAAAAATATTAGACATAACAGGAAATATTCAAATAATAAATTTAAAGTGCATTTAAGAATAATAAATGAATTCTATTTATATATTTACATACATAATATCTTAAAGAATGGTCTCGATTTTATTACACACTTAATCTTCTCACATGCAAATATTTAACTTTAAACCGTCGCTAATCTCATAACGGCGACAACAAAGCTACAAGTATTCTCACACGCGAAACTGGAAACCGCGCTTCATACATTCGGTTCTTGGATCACAGAGCACTTTCAATCTCGAGTGTTTTACTAGCTGAAATTGCTGGAAACGCGATATCCACCATAAGCACTAACAACTACCTAGAAGTAGAGGAACGCCCTAACTTATTTTATGTTAACATATATTTTTAAAATGCACATTGGAATCAATTTATATTGCATGGTATTTTATTCCCTTACGATTCGTAGAAAAAATATAATTTAATAAACCAACGTACGGAAAATTGCGAGCAGCTGTTTAATAAAATGTATTATTTGAATCGAGTGTGCTACTATTTTAATAGAATTCTAAATATGCATTATAGTGCAAGCGAGGTGAAAAAATCGGGCGAGCCCCGAAAGACCTTAGCCAGAGACCGTTATGAGCTGAATTATATTTATCACAAATCGAGTCTTCTTGAAACCGTTTATTTTATTACATTTTACAACAATAAATTGGTATTGTTGTAAACGTAACACTAACCGATTGGAGACGGAAGGGGACTTCAAATAAATCGTCAATAATATGTTAATGCTCGTCTGCGCGCTGTAGATTACCCTGAAGAATCGCGATCTCGTCCCTTATTCTTGACCATCGCAGCCAGGACGTCAGCTCTTGAAAACATTTCTCTTTCACGAGATATTGAGCTTGACCAACACAAGGATATTTCATAGCGATAGTCTTGAGAAGCTGCACCGTGTTTTTTTAATGTTCAATTATAAAATTATTGTTCATATAATGAGCATAATGACGCATTGGGAAAACCTGTCTAATCATGTCAATAATTGTTATTGCATAAATTAAGATGTAAGCATAAAATAAAATGAGCTTAAAATGAAAGAAAATAAGAGGAAATTTCGATGCAATAGAAAAACGTATTCATTTTATATTACTGTAATAGACATTATATATAATTCTAACTGGTTATATAAAATATACTTTCACTAATTCGTTCAAGCACAAACCCATCATCTCGGCTATGATTGCCCGGCTGATTAACCGACTCGTCATTATAACGTTATCGATATCGTTAGTCCCCCACCGCCACCCTAGGACACGCTTTCCCGTTCTAGACAATTAACCTTGCGATTCGCTACCACGCAGTACCTACCGTACGTACCAGCACATTAAGGGATTACCTAACAAGTGGAGTGGAGTGAGTGACGACGTCGAATAAACCATTTTGTAAATCTAAATTTGTAATTTAGATTTACAAAATTGTTCAAAGTTATGTTTTGTTGTTTAAAAATAGGTATGACGCTGTTGTTAATATATAAAATAGCGAGTCATGATAATGCCCACCGATGTCAGCACTTTTATGTTGTTATGACGCGTGTTATTTTTGTTTCGATGAAACTCAACGATTCTTCTCAGTTCCCAGGTTCAAGCTTAACGCGGTGAGTTTAAAATCTTCTTATTAAACTCTTAGTAACCCAGGCTCATGGGTTTATTGATTAACTTATTGACCCTACATAAAATAATTGCTAGCGCTACGAACTAACTGCGACTCGGGTAAAGATCGATATTAACAAGTGTCCAGACGGACCGTGTAGTACAGAAAGTTATATGATAATACAGCTGAGAATGTTTTGAGTGAACGTAGATTTAATTGCACTAGATAAAGCATATTCTTTAACTTCTTTCTTCGAGAAGAAGTCGTTGGGTTTACTTGTTACGACCTTGACATGAAAGGCCGTCTTATAAATGCTCACAATGCCATGAATAAATCATACAAATTTATTCCCGGTATACTTATACGTATGCTTCCCACCGCGTCCAAGCAGTTCGCGAGCCGGTAGTACAAGGAGGGCCGAGCCGGAATTTCCGCTTAAATTGGAACAAGCATCTCTTGGCCTTAAACGAAATAAATCACTTATCTATGTTGTAAATTAGCTATATTTTTACCTGTAGAATATATTTATCGTAACTATTAATTTTATTAATCTAACTCTATTCAGTTTTTTGCTAATTTTGTTGCTCTAAAAGAGAAACATTAGTAAGATATGCTTTATAAACAATGTGTAGTGTGTTATTTTTAGATAGTAAAATTAAAAATATAATTAAAAAATCTTTGTAGTTCGTTTGTGAATTATGTTTTGCCTTGTGAAACTATAAAGTAATAAATAATTAATAATTTTTTATAAACCTGTGACGAAGCATTATTATGAATCAGTTTAGAGTTACTGCAAATAATTATAGAAAAGTTGCTAGATCTGAAGCAGAAAGTTTATCAAATTGTTTGCATATATATATATATTAATTTTTTTTATATTTTATTGCGTACAAAAAATACACTTAGAATAATAAAAGCGACCGCTCAAGATATAAGTAATTATATCCAGCGCCTAACAATTATTCAGAAGTTTTAAAAGCCGCGCTCAAAGGAAATAGCGCTCTACTCTACAGGTGCGAAGTTTACGTCTATAAGTCACCCAAAGGGGACGAAACAAACATATGGCTAAAGAAAAAAGTATTTTACAGAAACAGGTCAACATCTTGTTTGTATCGATATTTAAAACACAACTTTATTGAATCAAGAGAGACAACTCTTTCCTGCTTATATATATTTAATATAAAACACTTATTGTACCTTAATAATATATAAAAATATATTATATAATATGTAATAATATATAAAAATATATAATAAATCTCATAAATTTTTATCTCGTAAATTTAATTACATTTAAAAAAATATAAGAGTGATTTTTCGATTAATAAAGTCCTGCCACTACATAAATATCGAGAATCTATATAGGTATTTCTAAAAATTTTGGTATATCCCCAATTGCACTGTTTTTTGCTTATTATTAATATTATTTTACTGTTACGTTATTTATAATATATCTGTGATATCATTGTATTGAATAAATAATATATAACATATTATATGTACATATACATATATTTAATATAATATATGTATACATAGAAATATGATATTGGTAACGCTAGTAGCAATAAAATAAAATTGTACATTCACACGTGCGTCGAAATACACAAACAATTATTTTTTATTATGCAACTAATTGCTGCCGTTAAAATCGTTCGAAAGCGCGCGCGCGCGCCGATGTTGCCAGATATAAAAAAACAACACGCATTGTTCGCGGTTGTAATGTCGCGCTGCGCACAATTGCCAAAAGTCGACAGGTGAGGGGTTAAAAAAGAAAAAACCGGGGGGAATCGGATGTAAAAAAGGGGCGAAATTGTGGCGCGCGATGAAATTTATCATCGAGCGAAATTGATTTATGTTCTGGCGCGACCGAATGAAAATGCCTTTGTAATATGAATGTGGGCGATCGATCAACTTGATTGTTTTTCATACACGGAAAGCAAAATGGCGGTGCCGACACATTTTTGCACTTATCGCCGTCGGAACGTCGCGTGTGTGACAACGCGCTCGCCTATAAATTGTCAATAATTAATTTCGATTTGATTTATTGGCCATATATAGACGGACTAATAAAAGGGGGGGTAGGAATATGATTTTGCAAAATACACATTTATAGTCGGTTGTGTTGTCATTTTTTTATGAAAATTTATGAAAAATACAACCGGAGATTTTTGTATATGAACGAAAAATGGATTGTAAAGCAATTTATATTTTTAATTAAATGTCTCTTTACGTACATATATAATAAGCTAATCTGCTGTAAGTGTAGTATATCCGTAGCGCTACGTAATTTAAAAAAACAAAAAACAAAAAACTTTTCAGAGGGAGAGTCGCTTGATCCCGCAGTAATTAAAATTTCCTTTTTTTCCTGCGCAGTTATATACTTTTACATATCAAGTGGTTATTTTAAAATATTACTTGAATAATGTAGTTAAACAGAATAAATTAAAAATCATAATAAAATTATAATAAATTAAAAAAATATAACTAATAATTATTTTTTACTGAATTAAAATTAACGATAGACCGCCATTCAGTAGATTGTAACAATTGAACAAGTTTATTATCATAGATAGTGATATGCTATGCCTACCGAAATTACCGAAAAAAATTGAAAAAATATCATTGCTTTACTTTGATCTAAAACAATAAGTTTTATGTGATTCTTAAAATAAAAATCGGTTAGACTATATAACTTTTGCTTTTGAACGGCTGCAACCTACTCAGTGATAAAAACGAGTAGCGTTTTAGCGACCTATCCAAAATTTATGAAAAAAATATAAGCCAGTGGTGTATCTCCTTACCAAATAAATTAGCACTGTAACAGGAATACAAACATAGAGATATATGCACAATTTTAAATATAAGTGAACAACTTAGAAAGGTACAGTCTTTTCCAGCAGGTAGTGAAACGTATTAAATTCCATTGGTGCCGGACTTATACAACTCATGACCCGTGTAGCAGTTAAATTATAATACATAAAAACCAAGGTTTAAATTTCACCTTGAATCTACAAGGAATGATCAAGGAGGCTGGAATTTTTTTTTAATATTTATAATTTTGATAAAAATAATATCATTACAAATTATTAAATATATTTGTAAACAATAATAAAATTATCATTGTATCGACTAATGATACATAAATCAAAATAAAAAGCCCCGCCAACTACGCGACACACGCGTATTGATGCCTGCGATCTTAGTAGCTGCTGAGTCATGCGCCGCAATATTCCGATCCCTACCAACATACATAGTAGGGATACGGCGGGACCATGTTTATAACGCAATACTAAAATTAGACCCTACACACCCGACTCCACTACGCTTTGACGCTGAGACCACTACTTTTTCGACCACGACTCCGGCTTCCGTCAGTTTTTTTATCTTAAAATAAATTTGCAGTCAACGTCTAAGCATTATTAATGTGCACTAGAGTTATATTAATATAAAAATTTGTATTATTTTCCAACAAAACGAAAAATATCGTCTCCTACTCTCCCTTGATAGTCATATCTTTCAAAATCGCCCGTTTCCCTGGTGAATACTGCGCACGTGTACAGCGCATCCAAACCTGTGTCGATGTGTTTCCAAGGAGAAATTGTGATTGCGAAGCTCTCCGTAGTATATAGACACGTCTAGTCTCATTCATATTCCGTTGGGCGCACGTGGAAGTCTGTTTAAGTTATTTCTTCCAAAGTGCCGACATCTGTTAAACTTTAGTCCGACTATGGAAATCGCATTTTCCAGTTTTAGAGCGATGGCGCATTTTCATATATATGCTGCTTCAATAGGTGCATACCTTTGCACATGCATTCACGGACGCAGCTCGTGCCATATATGACCCATCTCTCGTTTTAAACGCTTCAATTTCGACGTGCTGCAAAATTTATAATTTCATTATTATGTGTGGCATTCATGACGGATTCTGTGTATAAATGTCGCGCTGTGTAATTTTAGATGAGGCCGAATAATTATGCACCGATGCTGAATTGTAAAGTGAAACGAAATGGATACTTTGATATGCACCATTTGGTTTGATTAATTATTGACATCATCATAATTATACATACCTAACCTG
Source organism: Plectrocnemia conspersa (assembly GCF_051122295.1). Lineage (NCBI taxonomy): Eukaryota > Metazoa > Arthropoda > Insecta > Trichoptera > Polycentropodidae > Plectrocnemia > Plectrocnemia conspersa. The sequence continues at coordinate 24,302,948 of NW_028277174.1, forward strand.
AATATTCTAATGATCATTGTTTTGCTCTTGAGTCGAACCGGGTTATACAATTAATAAAAAAATCTTTTTTGCTGTAATAGCTCACCTAATTATTTTTCTATTTATAGTAGATCCAATTTTGAATGCCAAATACTGCACTATTTATTATACTAGTGCTACTTTTTTTTTAATATTGCTTATTACATAATATGGTAGTCTATGGACAAAATTAAATACTCTTCTAGTCAGCACTATACATTTCGACAATAAAAATAATTTGTACTTATTTCATATAAGGTCTTAAATTGGGATCGACCAAACTTTGCTTCGGGATCGAATCCTTGCGTCACATTTCAATTTTGTCTGGATATTTACAGATATTAATAATTTGTAATTAGACTCAGATCCCTAAATGTTTAATGGTAATCCTCGAATGAAATGATTAAATCTATTACGCTGTAACGACTTAAGATTAGATTTTCACGATCGGAGAGCCTTTTCCTCAGTGCTCTTCGAGTACTTCCAAAGTTATGCATCGACGTAATACATGCACGTGTTTATTTCCTCGAGTTGAAACTATCAAAATTTGAAGAGTAATCTCGATCGCCGCGCAACTTTTCAAATTAAACGCCAGGCGTCTAGGCAATAACACTTTAAACTTTAGCCAAACTACCCCGACAGATGGCGGACTTCCTTAGCTTGGAAGAAACAACTTGCACTAAAACTGCGATTTCACTGTACTTATAAACCGAAAGCTCGCATATCATTCAGCTGCTGAATGATCGAAGTCTAGGATTAATTAATGCGCGGCCAACCCTTCATTTCAACTAAACGTCCGACCCCTAAGAAAGCCAAGTGTAATAAGAGGGTGCGAATGTTTAAAATTTGCATGAAACGACTTTCGTTTATGTCAGTACCGAGGCGAGTTAGTTTCATTATGTTTGGCTTCTTGGTGTATTCAAGGGTTAAACTTTAAGATATCATGTCTGGGGTTCCATCTTCAATATAGACGTTTAACTTTTGATATTTGAGTGTTCGAGAAAATGTTGAGGGAGCTATATACCTTGCTTTACCATTTTGAGAATTTCATTTTTAAATGTCCATGTCGAGAAATTTCGGATTTTTCTAAAAAGCTAATCATTTCATTTATGAAAATGACGCGCGTTTCTTGGTTGCATAGCAAAAAGTTATTGTTATCCACTCAGGAGACAGCCACGATGATTTCGCTTAAGCATTTTGATTTCTCGATGATTTTCATTTCTCTAGAAATGCGAATTCTCGACTTTACTTCTCAAATTTCTCAAGAATTCTCAAGAAATTTTTATGTATGAAAATTTGTATGTATAATAATACAGTAATGTATTGCAGATACATTATTACATATTATTGACTGTTTCGTGCGCATTTTGGTCAGGTGGCGTCATTGGGCCTTATTTTTCTTTAAAAAAATAAGATCTTTAACCCTTTCCGCTCGTATGGTGCGTGAGACGCACCAGTACTTGGGTCTATATTACTCGTCAGGCGCGTCAGACGCACCATTTCAATTAAGGAAATATAACGTCGATTTTTGGGTATTTCCTGTGCATGTTTTGAATGGCGTTTTTGCAGTGTTGTAGACAAGAGTTTCAAGAGTCATACCTTATCAAAAAAATATCATTTTTACCTGAATCAAGCCGGGGAGAGCTTATTTATCGGGATAAGTCGGGGTTTTTTTGATGACTAAATTTAACGGCATATTTGCCGTAGCTTCTCCCAAAGGCAACAGTTGGCGATCGCCTTTCGGTTGACACGCGTCGGTGACGTTTTTATTACCTATTCTGTTTTCGACAGTGGCTCGGTTGTCCGTTATTTGTGTCTAAGTGAAACTATATATAGTGACTGATAATTTTGTTTAATTACTTATTTTGTAATTTTATTGTGAAGTTATTGTAAAGTTATTTTTTAAATATTATTGTGAAAAAATAGTGCTATGGTTAAATATAGTGATTGTGAAGATATGTTTTGTAATGATAGTGTATAATCGTATATTGGGCGACAGTCAAATGGGCGATTCAAAATGGGCGACAGACAAACGGGCGATGGTCTTTTGGGCGATACAATAATAATGCATTACAAATAAATGTGATGCAAATCATGATCTTATAATTAATTAAATAAATAACGTAATTAAATACATACGAAAATATAAGTAATATTTTTTAGAAAAGAATTAAAAAATGAAAACATTATTCGGTCTAAGCAAAATATAATATACCTACATAAGATATATGTATATGTATATTTACTTATCATTTGTGCATATTTAATCATAAAATGAATCACTTAAACAGTTTGATTTTTGTATTCAAGAATTTAAGAGAGTTACTCGATATCATAAAACACTTAGGCTAAAGTCGGTAATTTTATTATAAATACCTACCAAAAAAATGTTTATAGTGGGACCTTACGCGAATTTTTTTTATGTTTTGAGCCTTGGAAACTACTGTGAGAACAAACTTTTGGAATTCCCAAAAATCGCATATTTTACAGTTATCTATTTTAAATTAGATAGGATTGTTATATATAAATATAATAACACAGAACTAGCGCTGATAAGTGTTTATCGTGGAGTTCGCCCTTTACGCGATTTTTTTATATTTTGAGACTTTTAAATTACTGTGAGAACAATCTTTTGGAATTTCCAAAAATCGCATACTTTACCGTTATCTATTTTAAACTGGATAGGGTAGTTATATATAAATATAATAACCCAGAACTAGCGCTGATAAGTGCTTATCGCAGATTTTACCCTTTACGCGATTTTTTTATATTTTGAGAATTATAAATTACTGTGAGAACAAACTTTTGGAATTTCCAATATAATTTTTCGTTTTAACTCTTTATAGGACACATATTTTTGTTTTATTTACATTTTTTAAAAATGAATTAATATCTTATTTGTCGTTTTAGTCTGCAATATTCTAAATTAAGTCAACTTTATATTGAATGGTAAACTGACCTACCAATGTACGTTATCACGGGTGCTCTTGTAACATTAGGTTCATTATTAAAAAAAAAACATAGGAAAAATAAACCTTAATTTTGGTGGTATATACATGTACCACTTTCTTCAAGGTGTCCTCTAAATAGTTAATGTATATTTTAATAATATTTACAATAAAGCAAGGCGTGCAAGTTTTTTTTAATTTCTGTCGCCCAATAAACCATCGCCCAATTGACAGTCGTCGTCGTATAAAATTACAAACAAATACATATTTACCATACAGCTATTCATTTATAAAAGTTTTGTCTATTTTTAATTAAGAAATATATAAAATAATATGACACTAACTGCAACGTTCCATTTGCCCTTCGATGGGGCGATGAGACTAATATTAGTTTATATAAATATAGATATCTTGTGGGTTTCTTTAATTATGGAAAAAACGTACAATTTGTAATTCTGTGAGCGATGTAAGCTGGCTTCGTTCGCAGGTAGATATATCTAAACCTAAAACCGAGCGACATATTGTTATTTGTGTATATTTATGGTTTAAACATTTTTCGGTCCCATAAATATTTTAAAAAGGGTCGTCACCCTATTGTGTTAATTTATTGTTATGGATTGCCAACCAATGGTACTTGAGAGAACCAAAAAAAATTAAAATGTAATTTAGAGAAATGCAAGTATTTGTTCTGATTTCTTCGTTTTTGATATTAGTTTATTCATAGTTATGCTCTACATATATAATTTTAATTTTTAAAAAGAATTTAACATTTTTCATTTTTTCCGAGCTGGCGACATACCTAGTACGAAAACGATTACGAGTGCAAAGGGTTAATACCGATTATTTTTGGCAATAAATAGAAGATTGCGGAAGATGCGGAAGACACGTGGTTCCATCAAGACGGCGACTTTCCACATATCAGGTGCAACGTTAGATGTTTTACGTGAAAATTTAGTCCGCATTATTTCACGTTTTACTGACTTCAACTGGCCACCAAGATCATGCGATTTAACGCCATTGGATTTTTTGTGAAGTCGTGTATACTCCGACAAACCCGAAGCATTGAAACACCTAATAACCAACATCCGACAAGTTATAGCCGAGATACCGCCCAAAACGAACGAAAAAATCGACTGCAGAAAAATGCCCATAGGCGACCATTTAAATATATATTACATCAAAAAAAAAGATATCCCTAAATTCGTTTTTTTTAAATGTTTGGAAACTGAAGTTGGATCATCTTTAGACAGTTTAAACTTAAATTTACGCATATACTACTGTTTTCAGACTAAAATAATATTCTAAGGATGGGGGAACTAGGAAGTATTATTACAAAATAAGATTAAAACAATATGTTATTAACATCATAAATAATATTTTATTTTAAATGGTTTGGTTAGTTGGAAATCCAATAAATTCACACAACCACATCAACTTAACACATATGTATGCATCAATAGAAGAAACACCCTGCTGCAGGAACTAATCACAGACTTGCATGTTACATTGCAATTTCGCAGCCTTCACTTCCAATGCACTACTTTGTTTCACTCGTACAATTCAATTTCAATTTGTACACAGATGCCTTCTAAATCAAGCAAGAACGTGTTAATTAATTACATCATAAATTGTAAACTTTCCCAATGTAGCACCGCCACTCCGACTACCAAACAGGAACAAATCAAATATCACTTTTATTTAGTAATGTTTATTGTAACATTATTTCAGAAAAAATGTATATACACTAGACAGATATGATATATGTAATACACAAAATTGTGTAAGACTACATACTATGGCAACTATGATATATAATAATCCATGCAAATTAAATTTGAGCGTTTCAAAAAAAAACATCCATTTAATGGATTCATATATCTTGTAACACTTCACAGCCAACTCAAAGCCATTTATATACAGCATTCACACAAACTATTCTAAAGTCAATTAAACTCATGTTTAAAAAAACTCAAGGTACATAATTTTGGCTTTAAAATAACTGTACCATAAAAATGCACGTTTTACTTCACTACTAAATTTTATTAGTCATGTATGGATTATAAACCAATTTATGAATTCTCCTCTTTTTTGCTAAAAATTTGGTAACGATATCTCATGTATGAGACTTTCATCCTATCCCACCAATTTTCAAGAGAGTCCATTGCGGGTCTGACGTCTAGAACAGCAAATTGGTGATGTTTATCAACTTCGCCGCCGTCGTAATAATCAATGATGTATCGCACATCTTTGCCGCAACGGTCGACAATCCAATCGTGTCTATCAAAAGGCAACTCGTATCTATAAAAAGTAAGAAGAAAAAAAGATCAGATGAGGAAAAGCGTTTAATCTCTCGCTTACAAATTTATGAATTTAAATTCATTGATATTTTCTATTTACTGTACATGTCAGTTGTAAATTAAAGAGTAATATTGCAAAAATAAAAATAAATAAGTAGACTTTTGAATGTGTCAATAGCTTCATAAGAATCTTGTAAAGGGATAAAAATATTAATATTGTTGTGTATCGACCTTCACTAAAATGTAGATAGGCCGCTGTCCGAATAAAGCCTTTCCAACCGTCAAGTTAAATTAAAGCTTCATTAGTTGGATGACGTGGCGAGATGCTAATATATCTGGAGCCAAAATCTGGATTAGATTGATGCAGGAATTAAAGAGATAGAGAAAATTCTTGAAGTACGTGAAAGCCCATTCTGAACTACAATAAATATATTATATTTGCTATTACTGTTAATCACCTCAGATTAGCTTTATCTAAACTCGTGAATATCGAGGTGATTAACTAAAATCGATCATATATGTATGAGCACTTAACAGTTAAGTGCTTTATTAATGAGCTAAATGTAGCTCATAAGAGTACTTTGGGGCTCGTATTTTTTGAGTCAGAATTTATATTACATGAGTCAGAATTTATATTTAAAAGTCAGAATATAAGCGGCCAAAATAAATATTAGATGGTCAGAATGTTAAAATTTGTATTAAATGGTAAGAATCATTTTGACAGATGGTCAGAATTATTATTTAGTAGATCTGTCATGCGCATATCGGCAAAGTGGATTTATTAATAAAAAAATATATACACTTTTTCTTTTTTTTATTTTTCTTTTTGTTAGTGTACTGTGTAACGTACACGTTAGTGTACTGGGTTTGAACAGCAACGTTTCGCAACTGTCAAATTGAATTTCATAGACATTTTAGAGCAGCATATTAGCGCCTATCAGTTAAATTATGTTTTCGCTAATATCTACTGGCGAAAATGTATTTGGACTTTAGTATAGAAAAAAACTTAACGAATATATACACATTTGCTGTAACACTTATATATTGCATGTAAATAAATAATGATAAGTATGAAGAGTTGAAATTGTATGATTTTACTAGCACCTGCCAAATAAATTATATTTTCACTGATAAAAATATATATCTACCAGTGAAAATGTATTCCGATATGATTTCACTGAAATGAGAAATTTTAAACAATCTTTTCTGGGTAGATTTAAGACTTTTTGACCCCGTCTAACAGTTTAGGTACGAACGAGATATTTCTAAAATAAATATTTTATTGCCCATTTATATTTATAAATGTTATATTTTTTTTTTAATTCACATTATCGTCCTATTTTATTTCTGATTATCCTATATTTTTATTCTGATTGTATGCCATTTTAAATCTAACCATTCGATATTTATTCTGACACTGAATAGTAAAATTACGATTAGACTGTTAATAAAATTTTAACCAAAATTATATTTTTGTTCTGACCCAAAGTTGATTTAAATTCTGACCATTTAATTATTTGCCGTACTTTACTATGATGCATAAAATTACAGCTATCCTTAATTTACTGGAATAATAAAATGGTTTACAAAACAATAATGGAATTCGTTAACTATTTTTGATATTTTATATCAACTACCCAAAAAACACTTTTCAACCACTTCCAAGGTAATTGATGAAACTCCAATAAACAACAGAAATAATAAATCACTGACTAAAAAAATTTTTCTTTAAATTGTATAAAGGTTTTAGTATTTTAGCCTAATCTGTATAATTATTCAATGTATATTATATATAACATTCTTCATATATTGTATTTATTTCTCTTGTTGTAAACATGATAATGGTTAAAAGATAACCAGTAACATGTGTTATATTTTATATTTTATTGATTTAACAACTGTAAATATGACTGTAATAAACGATTTAAAACAAACTGACTAAAATAAGTCCAAAACGAAATTTATAAAAACACCGTTCCAAAAAATACTTGAATATGATTTTTTTTCACTGGGCAAATTTTCAAAAAACTTTTAAAACTATTTTTACACTGCCTTTATATTGAAATGGAAGATAGCTAAAGTGAAATTAATACAAAACAAGGAAAAATGTTGCTTCATGCTTCTTCCAGTAATTTCCAAGCAATTTACGAAACTGTTCCTCAAAGGCTCAAAACCAAGCAGGTAATTTCCTCTCATGTTATTGATAAGACATTTGAAATTTATTTAAGTTAGTCTTATATAAGATAAAAACTTTGGCGTTTATTATAGTACCTCAAATATGCTGGGACTAGTACTTTGTAAATATAGTATGTCTAACTTTATATAACTTACCCTAATAATTGTCTAAAACGCGCACGAGGACTATATTGAGTCGCTTTACCACCGAAGCTCTTTAAACGTGGATTAGAACATTCACTGTAATGAAGAGCCTCCCATTTAAGTACTTCGCGCCAAGCCTAAAAACATTTTAAAACATATAGTATCAACAATTAATATTTAAACTGCTTTAACATTAAAATAACCTGTTCGTTATTAGCATTATGGATTTTAATAATAGCGTCCATATCCTTTTCTTCTATCACTTCGTCTTTCCACCGCCAACCTTTACGTAGCATGGCATTCCAAAACATTTGCTGACTAGGATAAACCCAGTTTTCACTCGTACCATCAGGCATAGCCCGTGGAATAGTAGATACTTGGCGTTCTGTCGATAGCGGAAAGGGTTGATCGGGAGCAGGTTGCTGATTAGCTGGTGGCATCTATATAAATATGTATTTAATAATTATCCGATAATAACATCCTAAATTTTATATTAAACAATACTCACCATATTATAGGGGTTGATATCGTCAGTCTTTCCATGATTTACGGGACAGTCGGACAGTTTGGGCTTTTGTGGTGCATTTTCAGGCTTGTGCATTGGACATTCAGGCGGTGGCGAGACCTTAGCGGCCTCAGCTGATGCGGTGTTCCCCATCGTATCTGATAGTGGAAAATTTGAGGTTAAGTATTATGTAAGAATTTGACGCAAGGTAATATGAATGAAAATCGTGTTATTATGAGCAAAATGGTAATTCAAATGAGATTGTATATACGTAAAAACCTTATCAAAGCGTTGCACCAGATAAATACAGAAATATAACTTCGACCTAGTAACCTAAAATATCTAGACTGAAAATGTTGCCGTGATGAAAATACATGTCTATGGATCTGTCAAAAAATATTGTAGGTACTAATATAAATAAATTTAATAATTAAATATGACTTTAAAATATTGAACTAATACATCTAAAATTCATTAATAATATATAACTGATTTTTCCATCGTAAACCATTAAGGTTGTACCTATTACCTAGTACCTTAAATATTATACATGACGGAGCATTCAGACCTTCCTAAATTTATGATTTTTTACGGATTTACTTGACTAAAAGTTTTGAAACCCAGTTTCTCGCTTTGGCATGGCAAAATTTGTTTATTTACAATCCCCCGTAAAAGTTTATTATCATTTTTTTTTCGCTCACATGTCTGTTAATTATAAAAAGTATTATATTATCTAAAGTAACTAGATTTACAAAATTTCAAAGTAAAGCACTAAAAATAAAAGCTCATCACGGAAATTTTTGTTCAATAAGGACAAAGGAGTGCAAATTTTGACGGCGCCAATGCTATAAAACGTTTTGCTGCTAAACATTAAACAGCACGTCAATAAGACAGCAAGCTCCTCAATATGGACAACTTGAAAAGTCGGCTAAAGAGGACTGAGTCCTTCAAACTGGTCTAGTTATCGTTACTGAAACTTATTTACTATTAGTGATTGTGTAGTGTACAACAGCAAACTTTTGGTCGCCAATGGATGAACATAGTGTTTGAAACACAAATTATTAAATATATTAAATATAATTGTTGGTCATAAAGATCAGTTTTAATGTTTGAAAAAAGGTCATTTCGGAAATTTTTATTCATTTAGAATAAATGAACAAAAATTATTATCTGATACCTACCCTACAAGAATTATTGCGTAACGAGTATTATTCAAACAGCTGGAAATGTGGCAACACTGTCACTGAGCACTTATAATACATATACTTACTAGGCACATTGAATGGAAAGAGCATTATATTATATTAGCATCGGCGCCATATTTATTTATTAAAATCCATTTGTGAGTGGTCCTAATCTGCCCAAGAATCCGATCTGCACGCGCGCTTCTATATGGCAGTGTGACTAATAGTTGTTTTTAACAAGTAATGAGACAAATTTAGTCACATTCCCAAGGGATAGCCATGACACATAAAAACGTTTCGCTATGTACCTAAACTTTGCTGATAAAAATTTGCGCTTGTGTTATATTGTTAAAATAATAATCAAATTGTTTTATTATTATTTAAATAAAATTCATTTGGCTCGAACTGCGTATTATTTTAGAACATCGAAAATATGTACTGTTTTTAACGGGACTCGATCCCGTCTGTCCTGTAGTTTCAGTAAAAAAAAACATTTTTCGCTTTGCGATAAAATAAATCGCATCATTACTAAGATACACAATGGTCACTAATCAGACTTACCCAATACATGTCATGGAGGAAAGAATATATATTGCTATTTTAATATCTGGTAAGCTTAGACACCCACTAAATGAGTATACAAGTCACACAGTAACTTTGAGCTTAATTTATGAAGACAAAGGAGAACAAATAATTAGTTGAGCATTCAAATAGAGCAAGCTCTATATTATAATTTGCCATGAGCATCTTGGGGTTGTTTTAAATATAAATAAAATTAGTAATAAAAAAAGTATTTATTTATTCACTTCCAAATCAAATACACTTTCGCCGGTATTGCGTATTATAAACTCATATCTATAATCAATCATAAACGAAATCATGCTTTACAAAAAACATATATAAGCTATCAGTTCGATTATTACGTATAATATGCGTACGTTCTATAAAAATCATCTTACTCAAATTTTAATCTTAAAAAATGTTCATTGTGTAACTTATTGCAATAATACCTTGAAACAACCATATGTTCGATTTTTTACTTTACATGTGACAGTATAGTTTCATGATCTTATTTTAAAATCAACCTACAAGTGTAAATTATATATATACTGCACACATAAACAAATACTCGCATAAAGTAGTATGACTAAAAGTAAAGTAGTTTTATTGCAAAATAACTTAAGACACTAGCACACTGGGTATAGTATAAAAATAATACAAATTACACTATAGTCATGACAAAAATTAATAGCTTTAAACATATAAAAAATAGTTTCTAATGGCAAAATCAAAAAAATATATTGTGCATTTTGATTCTGTAAGTTTAATGTTTTCAAATCAAGTATTAAATTATTATTAATATTTAATCACATTAACTAATACATAAATACATAATAAAGTAGGCATCTCATTTTGTAACTGAAACACTTAAAGTGAGTAAAAGAAATAAAAATACAATAAAAAATATTGCAATTCATAAAGTAAAGGAACACAACATTTGTAACATTGAAAAATATGAGTATATATTTAGTAGATGCCTTAAATTATACTCGTTCATCATTTCTGATTTCCGTTACCTCTTTTACCGGCATACAAAATCAAAAAAAGCAACTTTTTACCTAACAAAAACATATCTGAAAAATAAAAGAAGTCTTTATCACATAACATACTCAATCATAGTCACATACATCCTAATATGATAATCTAGGGTCGAATACATCTTCGTTTTATTGCTGTTTAATTATCACGGAAGAGTCATCGATGCATACTATTATATAAATTGACGCGCAGAGTAAATTCTGGTTAAACACCTACACGAAATGTGGCATTTAAAAACATAAAATGCAACACAGCACAGCCATTGCGGAGCGAATCATCGATGAGATCCATGTCCAAACTTATCCAATATCATCATTATACTTATTAGATCGAATATCATTTATTGACTTAACAACACTGTGCCCCATAAATATATGTATATATTGTACGATCAACGATCCGGTGGAAAAAATGCATATTAAACGTTAATTATCAAACTATCAATTAACATAAAAAATCATATAAATAATACTAGGTACAACCAAAACATCTTATTGGCAGAAGAGCTAATCTAAATAACACAAATGAGTTTTACGGTTTTTATAAAAAACATTATGCACGTCGATACACATAACAATGGCTGTCAGTCTGAATCGCTTTCCTCGGCCGTAGAGGATTCCGTCTCCGATATATCCGGATGCTGTTTTGTGATCTCTATACAGTGATCCATATCCGTCAATCGTTTGAGAGAGCGACCTTAAAATTTATTTGGAATATGTTTATTTAATTAGATCTTATCTTAATTTTATAGAGTTACAAGATATTACCTGTCAGTGTGGTTAACAATCTTATATCCTGACTATGCGTAGAAGGAATTGGCGCCAACTGAAGAGCTCTCTGTCTCGCACGAATGCTACCAGTTTCTGAATAAAAAAATATAATATATGTATAGATGTAGAATATATTTATATTTAAAAATGTAGAATAAAGACTATGAAGAAAGACATTTTCTACTTTATGAAAAAATATATACTGTAACAGACAAATTTCCAGTCTAAATGGATCGGACACCGATATATTGCGCCTCGCCTTAAACAGCCCTATAAAAAGGCACACGCGGCCCTCAAAACAAGACTTTATCTTACCTCTGAACAGAGTGTTGGACTGGTTAAGACCTGCTCTAGAACTAAGCAAGTCTCATTAATAACCAGCTTTGGTTGGAATTTTAACGGAGAAGTGGGCTGGTTAGACCTGCTCTGAAGCTAAGCGTGTCTCATTTTTGTCTTCATAAAACTCTTGAATATGGAGCCAATGCTCACTCCACTGACACCTTAGCCAACGACGCACTGAAGACAAACTGTGTGGAATCGTCGCAAGGTGTACGTTGAGGAATCCGCACCCTCACGCCAGTCTTTGACTACTGCGAGAAGTCACATTAGAGAGGATGTTCAGGAATTCATCCCCGCTCCATGATAGTTCACAGAAAATTTGTGACCTTTTAATATATACATATGTACTTGGTAAACTTGTATCTTGTGAAAATTAGTTTTTCTTGTAAAAAGCAAGTGAACTTTTTTGTTAATGACAATTTAATTTAATTTTAAAATTATAATAACTAAAACGCCATAAAACAGAGGAACATACGAAGCACTGTTCAGTATTGACAAAACTTGTCTTTCATGAATCAGTTTTGTTTCATTTAAATATGCATTAAATACAGTTCACTTACCTCTAGAAGTATCAGGAGTAGAATCTTCTTTAAACGAAACATGTTCAGTTCTGTACTGTCCGCTTACAAGATCCCAAACAAATAGGCACTATAATAATACAGAATAATATTTTATAAAACCTAACACTTATTAAACCACGTTTGTATTCAATCACATACCTCAGCGGCGTATTGCTTTCGATGAATCATACAGACCGAGTTGCGCTCTTTGCATGTATGACAATTAGAAACCACATTGCTACTCTCTTCTGCCTCTTCCTCGGACGCCCACAACCACATAGCGCAAACCTTTAAAATGTTAATAAATAAAACATTAAACTGTTACATAAAGAATAATAGATTCGGTGATTTTTCTGGACAGGATTATTCCGGACACGAATTTTCAAGACAGATTTTTGGAGACAGGAACTTTCCGGACACTGATTATTTCAGACATCGATTATACCGGACAAAAAAATATTTTTAATTTTTCATTAAATAAAAATTAAGGTAAACATTTGGATTTTTAAATTTTTAACTACCGAGCTCAATGTAGCAAGCAACTTGAATTAAATCTAATAAAAAATACGCAAAAACAACGACAATCCCAAGCTTGTCTTAGTTAATTTTTCCATTATTGAAAACGTAATTTTTGCCTAAATCCGTTCAAAAGGATCTTTATAAAATATAATTGTAGTGACATGTAACAAAAATAATTTCCTCACGTAACTTTAAATAACTTTTTTCTATTTCCATTACTACATAGTTTTACGTTACTTTTATGAAATACACTTTTTATGAAATTAATATTTTATTATTTTATTATTTCAAGTAAACTGTTAGGTTTGGGTTTGACAGCAAATGGACGTTTCGCAACTGTCAAATTGAGTTTTATAACAGCATATAATTTCAGTAGAGCATATTAGTTAAATTATATTTTTGCTAGTAGAAAACCGAGAATTTCTGTTTTAGAATTAGGGACATCATTTCAGCTTTTTCCAGGGGGGGGGCAATAGTTAGTCTGTCAGTGGATATTTTTTAATATTTTAATTTCGTTAAAATTCATAGTATTTTATTAAATGACATGCATTTTTCTGACTAAATTCAAGGGGGGGCAAAGGACTTCACCTGCCCCCCTCAAATGACGTTCCTGCCTTTAGCAATCAAACAATATTTTTATCAATTACTCCTCATATACGATTTTGCAAAATTCTTTCCCAACACATTCTCATAACAATGGATCGTATTGTTTCAACAAATGGACTACATTCTAATAAAATCTCTATTTCCTGTTGATTTAGGCGTGATCATATAAAGCCAAATTCTGTTCAGATAGAAATCTTTCTAAATTATTAGTTCTTAAAACTAATGATATTTAACTTAAAATAATAAAAGATTAATTTCATAAAAGAAACGTAAAACTGGAAATAATAATAAATAGAAAAAAATTGTGTGAAGTTACACGAGGGATTAATTTTATTACATGTCACTATTATGTTTTATTGCGATCCTTTCGAATGGATTTACATTATAATACTACATGTAATAAAAATAAACTTTGGGCGCATATTTGGAAATAACTTTGTCGATGAATAACAATCCACAAATCAAAGGGTAAAAATTTAGCTCGCATTGAGTGTCTGCAAAAATCAATGTCCATAATCTGTCTGCAAAATTTGTGTCTGGAATAATCCTGTCCGGAAAAAATCCGAGCAGCAAAATAATAACAAGACACCTACCCCACAGATACAACCGCTCGTTTGGCAAACGTTTATAATATGGCAACCCCAATCGAAGCAGTAGATGAACTTCTTTTTGTTCTGTCGGCAGAGGCGGACGCACACTTCATTGCACAGCAGTTCTATATCCAACGACTTTTGAGATGCTTGCAGCACAGGGGCGCCGGTGCGCATTTTCTCCCATGCGCCCATCGAAACCGGCTGTAAAGGCACATATCCCGCACCATGGGCGAAGAGCGGCAACGCCACATGATAACCGGATAAGCAATCATCTAAAAATACACATGATTAATACTACAAAACTATACAAATCTAAATCGCACTCCAATACTCTTACCTTCAGAGTCAGTTATTATTGACGTTATATCATCATCACTTTCGATGAATCGCCTCTTGAAATGCTTACTGCATTTAGAGTTTTCAGAATGCACGAGGTAAGGATCTTGGGGATGAACGGTGTAATCGGACAGAGTCTTCGATGAATTATCGTGAACAGCAATCGTCTTTAACGAGCCGTCCTCTTGCATGGCCGTTATCCTATATTCAATTTCGTTTATCGGCTCTCTGTTCTGAAAGTGTGTAATAACCGGATTGTACTTCACTTCGGCATTTAACACTGGTGTGGCCGATGCGATTTGGTTATGAGCTCTTAAAACGGTGCCCTCGGAGGGCGATTTAGCTCGCTTGGGCTGCCCTCGATTCGAATTTCCTATATAATACTTTCTATTGCTACGTAAGACTCTAAAAGGAACAATGTTTTCGCTGTTATCCTCGGAGAACTCGTACTTCTTATCGGCTAATCTCCGCTTTCTAAATATGCTCAACTTTTCGCACTTGGGCTCCGTCTCTTCGACGAACTCGTACGTTTTGTCAGCAATACGGTGCATTTCGTTGAATCGCGAAAGACTCTCAGCAGGACGGCGGCTCGGCGAACGCAGCGGCGGACTAATGAGCGTTCTGGGCGACGGGACGGAATCCCAGCAGTCTTCGACTCCAACGTACACCTCGCTGCAGCCGGCCACTGGTTGGGTGCCGCGAGCAGGTTGAAGGCAAATTTCATGGTTATACATATCCGGTACCTGTACGGCTCTCATGATTGTCGGCGGTTCCATTTCTACGTCGGAAAAGTCTGCCAGGATACTTTGTATTATCTTATCGGCGGACGAGCACAATGAATCTAAACCTAGAATAGGCTTCGCAAAGCACGCCGTGGCTTCTTGCTTCTCTTCCTGATTCGCCTCCATCTGTATCTGATCCGGTATTATTAAATCTATCTCTAATATATGAATATAATCTGTGTAAATAACTATTTGATTGTGGTATGCTAGTTGAACGACAGGCTCACACATCGCCGATTCAGCGGCACAATAAAACTTTGTGTGGATTGCAAAATTGTGTTCGATGCAACGTCTTCCGCCACAATCGAGAACTGCGGAAGAAATCGATTTTATCAAATCAAATTAAAATACACATACTGAGTTAAATTAAACTAAATAAACCTTCGGTTGAATTTGATAGGGCCGAACATTTCCGACAGCCTAATCTCGGAACTCCGACTACGCTCAAGTACGAGTGTTCGGTTGATATCTCACTGATGATGAAAAATATCAGCATTACAAATTGTCTATTTGTTAGTTTATTTAAAGTATATTTTTCTTACGCTATTCCGTAGACCACTAACAGAGACGGATTATGCTTCCACTGTGCAATAGAGACGGCTACTCTATTGTCCACACAATCGTCGTCAAATATAGGTACAGAGTGAACTAACTTAGCTTCTTGACCAGGCGCCCAAGATAAAAAATGTAACCTAAAATTAACAAAATAAAATTATGCAAAGTACAGTTGAGTTAATTACTAGAGTTGGAAAATACAATCTTTTATATATTATAAAGCACTGGCTTCAGCACAGTAATATCGCTTTTATAAATTAAGGAGTGATAAATCTCCTATAATAGCCGATAAATCGATACCACTAAAGCACAGCCTACTGCACCTCTTTGTTAAACCTGAAACTTCTTACCATCGCCTCTTTGAGCAGTCCAAAGATTTGAAAATTATGTTTTTATATTCGACTGACTTTTTTGTTCCAAGAAATAGTTCCCAACGTATTTTAAATTTGGGTGATATGTAGCCAACTCTAAATGCGAAAAAAGGTCTTTTCCTTCAATGTTTGTCAATCTTTGTTATAACTATTTTAAAATTCAGAACATGAATGATTTTAATAACATAATATTTTTCGTGTAATATATATTAATTTTGTAACTCTTTGATTGCTGAGCTTTTTGAGATTACTATATAAATATCAATATATTTTATAACAAAAAAATATGTATGAATAATATTTTCGTTCCAGTTCAATTAAAAAAATATCAGTTCTGGAAAAAATAGCGTTTTTCTCGGTTTTTGGTTCAGCTCCGAGTGATTAACATTTAAATGTTTTTATTTGTATTAAAAAAATATTTTCTACCATAATTTAGAACATTTTATTCCTTATTTTATAATATGCAGACTATATGAATTGATACAATAATATAATATAAATGATAATAATTTATAATTCATTAAGATATAATAATTAGAACTATAAGTATATAATAAATTATATAATTTATTAAACGAAACAAATTCGTATATTCATAGTTGAAGTATACAGGATTCTTGAGTATATTTATTTATAATTAAAAAATATGAAAGTTACCACTTATTATTAAAATATCTTCTAATGTATTTTCATTTAAACTATTTCTACTGTCTCGTAGAACAAACTTTAGACCGTAGAAGGCCCTTTTAACACTAACTTGTGTTGCTAGAGCTCCTAAAACCACCATAACAATTTGGAATAAATGAGGATATGTACTTTATTTTCCTTTCAAAATTCTAAAACATATTTTTTTGTCTAATTTTTGTACATGGTTAAAGTTATGTCAATAGGGAATATATTGCCAATTCTTTACTTTTAAAAAATCGTCTACCTTTTCATTGGATGTTTCACTAGATCACATGTGGCCTTTTGACTGACGCCAGAATTTATTTATTTGTTTTTTTTTTTATAAATAAAAATATATTTCCTTTGATCAAATATACGCAATGATATGCTCCCAGCATTTCTGGTACTAATTTTGAGGTCATCAATTGAAATTTCTTAAGTGCGGCCTTTTTTGTTTAGAACTAACTTAATGCGGCCTTCCAACGTGAAAACTGTGCTTGTACATTTGTGATTGAAATGGATTTCTCTAAAAATTGTAATTTATTCCAAATATTTTTTAAATTTTGAACAGCTTGTACTTTTTGCTCTAAAATCTCTATGAGGGGGGGGGGCGGTGCTCCTATGTGGAAATACACAGAGCAGTAATAGTTTGTTATTCTCAAGTTGTCGAGATTAATATAATGTTTATCACTATTTATTCTAATAATAAAATCATAATTCTTTTTATTTAAATGAAATTAACAAGTTAGTGTTAATTTATTATTATGTGGACCACATATGCTACACCAAACAACTTCCAGAAAAAAGAAATAAGAAGTGACTCATGAATGTAAATTTTAATAAAGGGAATGCCAGGGATAATAGATTCGAGCTACGGTCGAAGAGACACTTTATTGCTCATTAGCTGCTACAGATAAGGCTTACGGTTTTGGATCAGACGTCAGGGCTTCGCCCTTGGCTCGTTGAGCCTCCACATTAGTCCCAAGTAGTAGGCCAGTACAGCAGTGTATATAACATAGATAAATGTTACTTTGAATTTAAAAGGCTGAATTGTTTCTTCTTCGGTACCCACATGTAGGTAAACCAAAAATAAATTATGATTACTAAATGTATTGATTTAAAATTAGTACTTCGCTGTTTTGAATACTTTATTATAAGTACTATTTTGAAACTCTGTTTAAATATAAAAAATAAATTAAATGAGAAACAATGCCAAAACATTTGTGAGTTTTTATGCTCTTTTGTTTGTAAACAAGAAGACCTCTAAAAAATAGCCAATACGTAACCAGAAATCGTTGACTTACAAGAAAACAATTTTAAAAAGCCTTCTTCTAATTTTTATTACGACAATAAAATTGACAAACTTTCAAATTTCAAATGTCTTTTTTTCCATCAATTCTTTTAATTTTTCTATTCTTCAATTCACTGACTCTACTAATTTGACGCCCTTTCCATCATTTACCTAAGGCAAGCGCCTCACTCATCCACTCTAGTACCGGCCCCGCTAGACTTAAAATAATTGCATTACAGTTAAACAATGAATACATAAAATTTACCAAAATTCATAATGCAAAATACTTCAACCATTAATATCATTTTGTAAATGACATAAATTACACTTTTGTAATTAGATTTTGTTTTTGTACCTTGAAATTATTTTAAAGCCTGCATTTAACATACTGTAAAAAGCATCTATATAATTATACTTTAAAAAATGTGTAAGCAGAGGGTGAACGCAAACTCGTTTTTAAAATAATCGATACAAACGAAAAATTTCAATATTACATTTTATATAAGATTATATTAGTTGCACAACGAAAATGTTTAATTTTCTTATTTATGTCTAATGAAGGTGTAAGAAAAATATTTACCTAAATGTATATCCCTCACGAAACTCTGCTCTAGGAGTAACTTTCAGATGATAGGTAAAGCTGAGGAGAAACTGTCCACACTGTGTGAAGCCCATGAATATGTGATTGCGAAGAAAGCTCGTCGGAACAATATCCATCAAAGAAAACCTGAGACGCAGTGGTATCTTTTCGAATATTTTCTTATCGTTGCAATTGGGTTTACCGCAGAACGAACCATACGTCTAAAAATAAGGAAGTTTTACGATTAAATTGCACAAAATATCAATATTGCATAATAGTGTGATATGTATCGATTTATATACGAGTAAAGTCGCAATTAAATAAAATTAATTTCCAAATCAAAAAACAATAATATTGAATTTTCCATGTTTTTTTTTTGGTTGATCTCATGGATTGGTTGAGGCGAATTTCGCGCAATTATTTAATATTTTTTAACCAGAATTGTGTGAAACGGTCCGTAGAGGCTCGATTTGAATAACTGTGGGTTTAGGGGTAGTTTGAGGGGTAGATTAGGGTCAATGGCTCACCTCTCGGCGCAGCACCTTGAGCGGCACGCTAGCCACTCGCGAGAGCACCCCCATACCGGCCGCGGCCCCCGGCTGCGTCACAGGGCCCACTTGGATCCTCGGCCACACTGCGCGTCGGGTTCTAGCCCGCGGCCAAGGCTCCTCGTCATATTCCTCGTCAGAGGACGTCTCCATGTTTGTTTCAAATTTTCATTTGACAACTCCGGTACAATGCTGCCAGTGGAAGAAAATGCCGGCTTCGTTATTATGTTTAGAAAATAAACAAAAAAATAATAACATGTCTTATTATTTATTCAAACGTTATTTTGCAGCTAAAAACATTTTAAAATAACAAATAGTATATGTAGTATATAAGATACGACTATTAAAAAAAATCTTAAAATCAAATGTTGGAACTTATTGTTTACGTGACAAAAAACTTTTAGATTTTTCAACCAGATTTTTTTTATTGACCATCACAACTCATAAATGTACGTTTCACTTATAAACTGTACTATTTTATTTAAATAAAATGGTAAGGATTTTGTTTGTGAATCATATTTTTTCTAGGCAAAGGTGATTTTGTCGCGCAGTGTAACTTTCTTAATATTTCATTTTTTTTCAATAATATAGATATTGCAAAATTACATTCATATATTAATGACGCACAAAACATCAGCAATACAAATATTGTATTAATAACGTAGTTAAACTGCAAAACCGCTTTTCTTTACAGTTTTTGCAATTCTCGGGCAATAACATTATTTAATTATGAACAAATAGGCTTTTAAATATTATTCCAGTAAATCTTCAAATTTATATATACATACATTCACGCGTGCTAGAACCGATTTAGAAGAATAAAATCGTATAAGTTGCATGAAAATACGATTGTATGTTGTTTTTGTTTCTGCCTGCGCTGCAATAACAGGTATTATCGGGAAACTGCATTGTATCTGCATACTTTAGAGTGTTTTGCAAAAATAGATAATAATTTTACACGTATGATATATTATTTAAAAAACGCAATTAAAAAAAATCAAAAATTATGCATTGGAGTCGCTACACAAATAACTTTCTTTTGTACACAATCAAACAATATCTTCTTCACACGTCAGATGCATTATGTGATCATTAATAACTAGTTACATCTTAAGCATAATCCTAAGCATAATTTGTAGGGAAAATAATCGACATGCTTTAATTAATCGATTAATTGACTTTCAGTGGCAAATGAAAAAAGTTTAACGCACCGTGAAACTGTAGAAGCCGAAATGGCAAAACAATATAATTGCTGTGTTAAAAAGGTTCACCTAAACCTACATCGATAGCATATAAAATTGAGGGTTTTACTAAATCTAATCCCATTCGGTATGATACTTAATAACTTAACTGATAGTCAAAGGATTTATTACATTTGTATTTTTTAACTTTTAGTTTTTTATCAGCAAAATAAGTTTTTTTATAAATTATCTTTAAGGGTAAACCAGCATAGGGTTGCTATTTTTTAAATTTCAATATAAAAAGGTTATTTCTAAAACACTATACTGTTTGCAAAATATATTTTAATGTAAAATCAAGTTTTAAATGAATTAAGACTATATTCAACGGTATTAACTAGCCTAATCTAAATTAAAATATGAAATATTTTTTTAAAAAAATATTGAAATTACATTAAAAAATATACACTACTACTAAAATAAATAAATGCAAATAAATTAAAAGCTATTTTATTTATAAATTTAGAGTTATATTAAGTTTAAAATATGATAAATTGTTAAAAAATATGTAACAGATACAATTACATCTTTGCACAATTATTAATATTTATACTCCTAATAAATATTTCTTTCGGATTTAATATAAATAATCTTATCCCTTTTAATAAAACATGGAATCTAATAATCAACGATGATTTTAAAATAAATTAAATAATTAAAAAAATAGTTTTATTAAAAGTAAAAGTCACGTGTGTATGGGCACAGTTTTCGTTCTTATAACCTTATGTAAAAATGACAGAACCGAAATAGACGTCTGTTGCGATGGACGAAGCCCCTAGATTGTTTAAATTGAGGTCGTTGTTAGATTTTTCCACGGAAAAGTGCACGTTTTGTGAAAATGGAAGAAGAAAAATATTCGCCGCTTCGAGTGCGGACTCGCTATACTTTTGTTTGATAGAAAACAACCTACTGCGTTCTTCAAAATGCATACCCTGGGACATGAAAAGTTCGCCTGTCGTAGACCTGTGCTTCGACTCTTCGGGATCTTGGCTCTTGCTCTTATGCCCGACGGCTTTACACATAATCCCGAGCTTAGCATTCTTGGATCCGACCCTAAAACATGATCTAAAATGGCCCATAGACGAAATATCATCATTTCCACTCGAAGCAAAATTGGGAAAAAATGCAACGGCGGTCGTCTGGTGGCAGACAAAAACAGCCGAACCTGTAGCTATCATAGGAGATCAAGTTTGTACCATTAGTATATAAATAGAATCATAAAAATGTAATGCTTATGTTTAACTTTATTTTTATAGACAGGAGGCTTAACATTTTTCTCGTTGGATACGTCCAAAGTTATGAAGAGATTATATATTATTGGTAAAGTTGTTAAATTGATTATTTATATCGACGATGAATTAGACTGCGTGATATTATTGGTTAGTATGTTTAATATTTACTCTCAAATATTTTACAAATTGTCATATACATTCGGCAGGTATTTTTTCTTCATAACAAATGATCTTCTAAAATTCTCAGGAATACTATAATTGATAGCAATAAAAAATAATGGCAATAATTCTCAAATTAAAATTTACATTTTTTAACATGCGTTCACTCAAACACGTTAGAAGCTTAGAAGCACTGTTTTGGATCTATATTGTGCTTAATTTAATAATAAATATCTATGATTATTTTAGATTAACAGCAAGAAAAACAGGCAATGGAGTTACTTATTAGAAAATAGATCTACAAAAGATCCAAAGAAAGTTTATTCGACAGATAAGGACAAAAAGCCGTTCTTAGAATTCATAAATTCAGCTATGGCAAATATGATTTCGTCATGCAGCTCAGGTATACCATCAGTACCAACTCAACTTTTTGAGTGTTTATTGTGATTTAAATATTTTATTAAAGCAGATGTAAAAGTGATTTTATTCATTTTCTGCTGAAATTACTATTAACATGTTCTTGTCTTTGAATCCATATACAACAATCATTTATTTTTATTACAGATTGTAACGATTCATATAATTCGATGGTGTATTTGAACCAAATCAAAAATAATCCAACGCCTGTTTCCGTAATGTTGGCAAAAATGGTTCAGTTTGACGATAGTAGCACACCGAAGGCTAGCGAAGAATCGGATTCAAGCAGTAGCGTCTCTCAATGGCTCGTGAATCCTCAGAGCGCAGATGGTCGTCACTTCCTATCGATCTTAAACACAAATCATAACAGTTTCACTGTAATATATCATGAAATGATATAGATATTACAATAAATATAATTATTAATAATACAATTTATATTGTAGCTTCACAGCAAATTAGATGATCAAAATCCAATGTATTCCTACAAATTTGTGAAACTTCCAACAAACTTCGTAAACATTCTGTGGCAACAGAAGATAATTTTCATATTAGGCTCAAATAATATCGAAATACACAGCTGTTTCTTCTCATCACAAAAGGTTAGATTAGATAATGTGATAAAGCTTTATATTTAATAATATATTTATATTGTTAATTCAAAATAGGAACCCGACATTCATTCTTCTATATGGGAAGATGAATTTGAAGACGACGAGATTATATTAGACGGCTGGACTATGAATCAGTCAAATGCTTCAGCCAATATAGACCCAAAATGGACCGGAACTACCGAAATAGAAGAGCTTATTATACCTCGTTTCAACTTAGGTTCATGCTTGATCGTTACAAATAAAAAGATATACGTCTTATCCACCAGGTATTTATTATTGAGTATGATAGGATGACGTATAATATATTGTAATATTTTTTTAGCTGTGATCCATCAGATTGGCTCATCGAACAATTAGTGACGGAGCAAGGAGGTGTCGAAAGAATGGCAGCTGCGTTAAAAGTGCATTTAAATCCAATTATGGTGGCAGCTGGAGACTTGTTATTAGCTAGAAAGAAAATTAAAGAGGCGCTGAACATCTACAATATGACAAAAGTAATTATGATTCATTAATTATTGTTTGAATGAGGAAAAGTATAGGTCAACTAATTCATGTTACAATTACTTGTATGACTAATTTGAATGACTTATGAATTACTTACCTTAATGATTTTAAACGTGTTGCTCAATAAAGATTTGGTTTAAGCAAATATATTTCTTATAATATAAATCTATTGAAATTATTTTCGTAATGTTATCTATTTATTTACCATAATTACATAACTTAACCCTTTGTTGCCCAGCCTTTTATGATTACTATCTAAATATAAATGTATTAACCCTTTCGGCGAACGAATATGGCGACACTCAATGGATCAAGACCAAATTTTTCTATTTTACGTTTATAAATTTGATTAATTTATTACTTATCCCGACAGACCTATCATTAGAAATTATCATAAAAATATTTATTTTAGTAGAAAAAATCGTAAAAATTGCGAATATTATGTATATACTGTTTTATTAATATTTTCTAGTAAATGTTTGTAATTCTGATAAATTATTTATTTATCTCGGCGGTATTTATTTATCAATAATATTTAAATATCATTCGTTTTTGGTGAGAAAAATACGTATAATAGACGTATTTTACATGCACACTCTAAATCCTTTTATGTGTTTCTTGGAACCGATACCATCAGAATCACAGATGTTCTTTGAAGATTCTAGACCCAAAATTGAAATAAATGTTGTGTTCAATATTTTTTAAATAAATTTAAAAAATTCATATTGATTTTGTTAGCACTAGTATTCAAGTGTGTGTAAGAATTGTAAATGTAAAAATATTATTATGAAATAATTATATGTTTACCTAATATTATCTTCAATAGGTTTCCAATACGGACGATTTGTTATTATTATATTATTGAGATTATTGGGATGACTCGAACGCATCACAAAAACAAGAAACATGTGTTTCACATTTAAATTTATGTTTCACGCGTGACAAATTGCTTTAAGCTACACAAAAGAAATTCACGCGTATAAATTTTAGAATGTGTTTTAGATGCATTGTTTTCAAAACTATTGTTCTTTAATATCGATTTTTTTACTTCTCTACATTATCAACATAAAAATAACTCGCAATAAAATGTTAAAAACTTACCTAAAAATGTTGAGAACCACTGAATTTACTTTATCAATAAATCAAAATTTACTTTAATATTGTGTATAAGTAAATAAAATAATCATAAGTTGATAAATGTGAGACATAAATAATAAAAAAGCTTATAATAAAATGTTGAAAACCACTGAATTTGATTCATCAATAAATATAATACAATAAATTTAAAAAAAAAATTAAACAAAACTCACTCCCATGATGTATATGCTTTAAAAAAATAACTTGCTAACCAATGGGTTAATAAAAAATTTTATACTTATTTTTTTATTGATGACGAATCCGGTAATTCTCGCAAAGGAGAAAATCCAATAAATCGGATTTTGGCAACCAAAGGGTTAATCTAATATTTAGACGTATAAAACAAATTAAAAAACCACAAATTCTTGTTGCAAAAAATTATAATCTATAATAAAATATTAACATTAAAATAAAAACTAGTTATTTTTATATCAAACATTAAAATAAAAACAAGTTATTTTTATATCAAAATTTTACTACTTTTACTTAAAAGATTCCTAATTTTTATAATCTAGAGCAGGTCTTGGCAACCTTTTTTGGCTGCGGGTCAAAATAATTAAAATGTGACTATTTAGAAGACTATTCGGATCAGTGGATATTTTTGGTCCTTACAACCACATATGTGTCTGGTCGTAACATCGTAACAAATAATCCGGCACATGCATTTATATTAAAAAAAAATGCTATTTGCAGAACTCAAATGGATCAAACGAGTCACTTGGTGACCCGCGGGTCATATGTTGCCGAGCCCTGATCTAAAGTTCAAATATAAACTTTTTAAATGAATTCAATATTTATATTATATCATAGTATAATATAATCAATTTTAAAATACAAATAATATTTTTTAAGTGTGCGTATCAATAATTTCAAAAATAAGATCAATGATTTCCATAAATCAAGACTTTTAGAATAAAGTAATCATACAGCTTGTAATTTTACATTTAAATTAAATTATAATTAGAGCTAAAATTTCAACAAAACTAATAAATTTAAATATTAAGATGTGCTGAAAACTCATGTGAAACTACAGTTTTTTAAATATTCATTTTACTCTAGATATCATCAGATGAAATTTTATTACGATACGGAGCCTCAGATTTATATTCTGAAATATCAACGAGTGGAATTGTCCCTCAATCATCATATGCGGCTGATATTTGTCTATTGAACCATATTTATAATACGTTACAAAATAAGGAACAGTATCCAATATTGTAAGTGTTAAATTAGAGTCTTTATATAAACTGAATTTTCTGTTACTAATTTGCTATGTGAATAATTTCAGATTGGAATTCCTCAAGTCCAACAACAGCTACACTGTGCCATTTAATCTCAACCTTTTCGCACAACTCGGACTATGGGACGCCATAAGTATAATTCACTCCAAAGGAAACTATTGGCTGAGTTTCTACAGTTTGGTGTTCCAACGTTTCGATTGGCCGTGTCGCGGATTTTTTTCTGTCGTCCTCAACAAGCATTACACTCCATTTTTGATAACGGACGTTGCCCATCAGCTTCTTAAATACATTGACAAGAACTGTGGAATGTTTGATATCACATTGTTAAAAGCACGTTTTGTTTTTACAATTGGAAGAGTATTACTCGCTATTGTATTTCTTTATCGTTTTGTTTTGACTTATAGAGAATTTGCGTTTGGATGTGTCCTTTGCAAGACTGTTTCAGGATATTATTCAAAGCTTTGTCTACGGCCGAGGCTAATTCACACGTATGTTTGTGTCGTGGATGTTTTACATATATACTATTCTAAATTGATAATATTAATTTTTCAGTTGAGCGGGATGCGCAGATTGATTAGATCGTTCTTCGGCGTTATTTCAACATTGCACGCTAGGATTTCGATGAACACTGATACAATATTGATCCCCACTGATAAACCTTCGATCAGTAATTTGAACAAGGATAATAAAGAGCGTCATTTGCCATGTGCGTTGTCTTGCGGGTACAATTTTTGGGGTATAACAAATGGCGGAAAGGTGAAAATCACGTCGAGTAATGGATTCATTTGCTATACAAACATTGATACGAATCTGATTGGAAAGGCGCTCAGCATATCTTGCGGAAGAGATCATTTGTTGATTTTGTCTGAAAATGGGGTATGTTTATATTATGAAATTGATTATCAGTATTGAGTTAGGTGAATATTAACCCTTTGATTGCTATGATGCTTTTTAAAAATCCTACTCTGTCACATATAAATCGCTTTATGCTACACAACAATCATATTAAATATAAAAATAAAATGTTACAATAATTAATTTGCCTTTTCGAACTACACGGCATTAATAAAGATCATTGTTGGCATTTATATCACAAACAACGGTATATATATTATATATAATATCTAAAAATACATGACAGATTTGAAATCAATGGTTGAAGGTTTGCCATGCATTTTAACGAAACTATAATGCATGAACAATCACGAGTGAAATAATAATTATTTCCTAAATAACTTTTTTTGTTAATCTATGTCTAGATAATTTTATTGATTCTAGATCTTATTTTATAAAATATAATAGTTCATAAATATTTAGTGTTTGAGTGAGCTATGTAAAATGAATAAATGTCCTTATTAACAGATATAATACTTTCAGCTGTATGCAATGGGCGATAATCAATATGGCCAATTAGGAGTCGGCTCTGAAGTATCTGTTTGCTCTCAATCGTTGATTTTGGTCGGAGTCATGGGAAAAATGCATTATGACGGAAGTTTCGCATGGTACGGAGAAAAAGTTGTACAAATATCGGCTGGACAATATCACTCGGCTTGTGTCACAGATAATGGATCTCTATACACTTGGGGGTATTATTGTAATTGTAATGCTTTAATAAATAAAATATATTATATTAAAAAATATTATCTTACAGCTGGGGGGTCCATGGACAATTAGCTCACGGAATCATTTATAACGAGTTTATACCAAGGAGAGTTTCTACAATGAATTCTGAGAAGGTTTATATAACAATGGAGAAATCTTTTATTATATTATAAATGTGTAGTTAATTATTTATTTAATTTAAGATAATATTTGTCGGATGTGGATGCTGTCATACTGCAGTCCTAACACAAAGCGGATTTGTTTACGTGTGTGGAAACAATTCTTTCGGTCAAATCGGTGATTCAGGCCGTCAGAAGTCAAATATTCCTCTGAAAGTCGACCTCGGTAGTATACCAGTGACTAAGATCACCGTCGGTTACTTTCATACCGTGAGTCTATTTTATTAATCAGATTAAATTTGACTGTAAATAATTTAAACTCTTTTTTTCAGTTTGCTTTGTTAAAGAACAACGAGTTGTGGACTTGGGGTTCCAGTCCTCAAAAATTGCGTTTAGGCGTCAAGAGCGCTAAGAGAAAAGCTACAGGACCTCCGACTGAATCTCAAGACGATTTTAATTTGCCATCGTCTCCTATCATCGAAGAGAACAATCATTTGTATCCGACACAAGTTGACACTACAAATGTGAAAGGAAAGATAGTGGCAGTGAGTTTATTATATAGTATATAGTACTTAAACTGACAATCAAAATTAACTGCTTTTTTGTTTTTAGATGGCTGCTGGAAGACTTCATTCTTGTCTGATCGACAACTACGGTCTTCTCTACGTGTGGGGTCTTAATTTAGATTCACAACTCGGTAATATTAACTTATTAACGTTAATATTATATAAGGATTAATAATACATTCTTTCATTCAACAGGAACCAATAACCGAAACGAGATCTTCATCCCTACGCAAGTTGAAGTCGATCCACCGCCGTCGACTACAACACAAATAATCAACTATAATAAAAAAATGCTGCCAAATGTTGCATGTGGAGACTACTTCACTGTTTACGTGAATCCTAATGGCAAAATTTATTATGCAGGCGCTTCATATGTAGAGGTAATATATGTGCTTCTTGATTGTTATAGAACTAAAATATAATATTTTATTTTATATTCAGGACAATCCGGCGAAGCAAGGCAAGATGTACTTCGTCAAATTCAAGAACAAGACAACAAAAATCAGATTCTCTAAAAAACACAACACCATTGCTCAATTCAAACACGTGTCTGAAATTGATAATACGAGTCAAGTTATACAAAATCGGACGAGTATCGAATTCAAATGGCCGCTGAATCCAATATTGACTTTGGATTCCTTCGACGATCCCAATTGGGCCAGTCCGCTACTGAGAGCTCTGCATCAATTCATCGACGATGACACTCCGTTGATGGATAATCATCTGAGGGCTTTACACGCAAGCTTAAGATCCGATTATTCTGAAGCGCTGAACATCCATCTGAACAACTTATTTGTAGAAACTCAAGAAGATGCTCCTTTATATCTTACACACACTTATAAAAACGTCAGAGGCGAACGGGAAAAGAAAGGCAACGTTGAAGATCTGATGATTCATTTGCAAGAAAAAATTAAAGAGATCAGTAAATATTGTTTGGGAGAAGAAGTCGAAAAGAAGTTGTTTGATTATAAATGTTTATGCACCGAGTACGAATATCTGACAGAGGTCGATGCAAATATTAATCCGAAGAAAGAAGATGTGTCCGATCGAGCGATTTACATCACGAAATCCATATTGAGCTCGTTGCCTCCAAATAGCGAGGCTTGGACGGAGTGCGTGAACGAGGCCACTAAGTTTTGGCTTCATTGGAAATTCAACATCGAAGATCTAGAGAATGTCTTGAAGCACTCGATGGCTAACGGTCGTGCCGTTGAAGTGGCATCGGTGGTATTCTGCTCCAAGGACAGCGTAGATTATCAGAAGCACTTATCTTCGGCTTTCAACTTGGAACTATGCGATAGTATACTGCAATCTTGGTAGTTTAAGATCCTGTGATCTTAATCTTGGTAATTCGTTGGTGCTGATGTTACTCGATGAGTTTAAAATGATCCAAAGAATGTTATTGAACGTTGGTGTATATGTACGTGTGGTTGATTCCTTATTATTATTATTATTATTTATGATTCAATCATACAACCCATAGATAATTATTTTGAAATAAATTCCATATGCACCAACATAATACGTATTACGTTTTAATAAAATAATATACAATTTAATATTAAATATTCTGATGAAATTATGCATTAAAATATTTATCGATCAAGATATCAAAATTGTGATTGATTTGTTTGTTGTTTGATAATGTAATTATTTTATCTACCTAGGACTAATGAAGTTTTATTGTTTATTGCACTTATATATTTTGTTATTTAGTCAATTTGTTATTTTATATAATTGTATTGTATTATTATATAAACCAAAGCTTTTTTTATATATAATATGTTTATATCGATCATTTTATTATATTATACGCGTATTTAAAGTGAAGGAAAATTGCAAAGTAGATTGAAAGACATAGAAAGACTGATTTGCAAGCGTTTTCAATTTTTTCTAAATTTATAACCAATTACCCTAAAACTAGAAAATCTTATTTAATATTCAAAGATATTAAAATATCATTTTAATTTAATGTACTCTATGTATTATATATTTTATTATTAATTGATGCAGAAGATTTAACGTATTTATTTTTGCTACGATAATTTATTTATTCCATCTCTACAAAATTTTGTTTGTTTCAAATCTGATAAAACGAGCAAGGTCTCGAGAATATGGTGGATACTTATTCACATCAAAATGTAGTGTGTGATTGTGAGACAATCGTATTGCTTAGTTGCTCTTTTAACCGTTTTGGATTTTGATGGATGATTAATTAATAATTAATACAATCCTCAACGTAATCTCCTAAGCTAAAAGGTTAACACCTATTACAACCTTTAACTTGTTTCATGTCTCTAAAATCTTTTCTGCTTTATTTTATCAGTGAAGAAATAATCCCTAGATTGATATTTTAAAAATCTTCAGTCCATCGAAGATATTCAAAAGCTATTCTATTGCATAATAAAATATTTATAAATACGTCAAAACTTACGCATCAACATATTATTACATATTAAGATCTCAAATCATAAGGGTTAGAATCAAATTTATTTAAAAGCGACTGAAAATACTTAGACCACAATCATAATAATTACTTCACTTATTTTATGTTTTTGAAATACTAATGTTGTGACATATCCTAATAAAACGGTTTGATTTATGATTGTAATTTATTCTCGAATTAGTGTGTTTATATATCAGTGAAATAAAATGATTGTTTATCAATATTTGTGTTGTTTTTTTAATCAAATATTTGTTTCTATTACGTTTATTATAAATATGTTTTAACAAATAAAATAAATTTACAATAGTATAATTTAAGGGATTCTCGCGCAGAATCTAAGATCAATAAATAAATATATATTATATTTATATACTCCAAATGGTATAACAAATTTCAATTTTCGCTAGAAAATATCTAATCTAACATACGTGTTTGTGTTAGATGAAATATTAATTGTTCGATAAAAATAAAAACATACAAAATGCAAGTGTATAAAAAAATCATAATGATTTTCTATACTAAGAAATTATGTCACTGTTAACATTCTCTTACATATTTTAATTAATATGTACATTTTTACAAAAACAGATGAATTTTTCATAGAAGAGTGCAGTTCCTAAGTTTAGAAGTTGATAGGTTTGCCGCAGTAAGCCATCAGATTCGCTTCTCTCAAAGCCTCAGCGCAAGTCTAAAATATTAAAAAGTAGTTTATTTATAACGGACAAATCTTTCATGAGTTTAATATTAAATATACTAACGGGATGAGCGTGGCAAACTCGGGCTACATCTTCAGCGGAAGCTCCATATTCGATCGCTAATACAGCCTCGTTAATCAATTCTCCGGCTCCCTAAAAAATCATATTTTATTATATAAACCATATTTATAATACATAATAAAATTATTATACCGGTCCAATTATGTGCGTTCCAAGGATCCTGTCTGTCGCTTTGTCAGCCAATACTTTGACGAATCCCTCGGTTTCACTATTGGTTTTCGCTCTCGAGTTAGCCATGAATGGGAATTTACCTACTTTATAAGCTACTCCCTATAAAATTGAAAAACAATTTATAATCGAGTAACTCTGTATTGAGTCTTTAATATTGCAGTAATACATACAGCTTTCTTTAAATCTTCTTCGGATTTGCCTACCCAGCCAACTTCCGGATGTGTATAAATAACTGAAGGCACGCAATTGTAATCGATATGTACAGGCATTCCCTAATAAAATGTAAATAAATTATAATTATATTATATAATACTGAAATTGTCGTTTTATATTCGAAAGACTTACAGTCATGCCTTCTACGCAGACGATACCCTCATCTTCGGCTTTGTGAGCCAGCATAGGTCCGTGAATACAATCACCGATGGCATAAACTCTAAGATTTGTATTCATATTATTATTTTTAAATATTATTCTATGTTAATTACGTAAAGATATTCATAATGATTAGTTATCAATATAGCTCACCCGGAGACTATTGTTTGGAAGGTTTCGTTAACGGGAATCCTGCCGCGCGCATCAGTGATGATTCCAATCTTGTCAAGACCCAAGTTTTCAGTGTAAGGTCTTCGTCCGACACATACCAATAATACGTCGCATTCCAACTAAAATAATAAGCAACAATGAAAATAAAAAAATGCTTCTAAAACACGCTTCATTCAAATTACCGTATCTTTCTTTCCATCCTTCACAGACTCAACATCCACGCTGATAGTATTTCCTGATTTCGTGGCACCGGTAACTTTAGTACTCAGTTTGAACTGAAGGCCTTGTTTAGCTAAAATCTTCTGGAAGCTCTTTGCAACTTCGCCGTCAATTCCGACACCTAAAATTCAACCCAAATTAAATAACCAATTGCAATAACATATTAAAAACACTATTATAAATCACCTCCGATTGAATCTAAGAACTCGATAGCTGTGACTTTAGCGCCTAATCTTTGCCACACCGAACCGAGCTCAAGACCAATGACTCCAGCTCCAATTACGACCATATGTTCAGGCACTTTCTTCAAACTCAACGCTCCCGTAGACGAAACAATGGTTTCTTCATCGACCTAATAATTTAATATCATATTAATAATGACTTCAATATTTACAAACAAATAAATCTTACTGGAATTCCGGCGAATGGTGTGACTTCCGATCCGGTCGCGATTAAAATGTTCTTGGTGTTTACAGTTTCTACTGTTCCGTCAGCTTTCTTCACAGATACTTGACCCGGTGCAATAATTTCTCCATGACCGTTCAAAGACGTAATCTAATTTTTAAACATGATAATATGAGTCACACTTCTACATATATATATTATATACAAATATATCTAATATTTGCCTTATTTTTCTTAAACAATTGTGCGATACCGCCTGTTAAAGCTTTCACAATATTCTCTTTGACGTTCATCATTTTATCCAAATCTAGAGTGACATTAGATATGTTAACTCCTCTAGCGAGAAGATCGCCCCCATGAGCCATGTGGTAGTAATGCGAGTTGTTTAATAGGGCTTTTGATGGAATACATCCAACATTTAAACACGTTCCTCCTAAAGTCGGATCTTTCTCAACTGCCACTACCTAAAATAAGTAAAAAATATTATTCAACTATCATACAAATAGATCAATGATGCTTTATTACCTTCATGCCTAATTGTGCTGCTTTGATTGCGGCTACATAGCCACCGGGTCCTGTTCCGATTACAACAAGATCGGCATCGTGTGTGGTTGAGAAACAGCGTGAACTCAGTATGCATGTTTTCTATAACAAAAAAAATATTTAGAGAGAAATCTATAAATATAGACTAAATAACATAATAATTTAGATGAAATGTTATCGATGATTGATTGAGGACAAGTTTATAAATTTATTGATGACACGTGATATTATATTCACATAAAAACTGCATTAAGGCAAGTCCAATCAATAATTACGATTTCAAAACAATTTTGTAACTACGTAAATTAGAAAGGTATAGTTAAATTAAAGCCATTAATAATATTAATATTTTATTTTATGCTTCTAAAAATATTGTCAAAGGATTTATAAATCGCAACTTAATATCTGACATTGTAGAATAAAATATATCATTTATCATCTGACCCAGACTAATTTTGTTATAAAAAGAAGTGATTACAATTACTTTTTAATCTTTCTTTGAAGATTTCTGTATTTTCAAATACAAAGTGACTCCTCTTCAATTAACAAAAAAAGAAAATATACTTTCAATCATTGTAACCGCTTTCTCGTTAATTAATGATATAGATTTAGACCAACACGGTCTTTTTTTGCCAATCTTTTGCAATTCACGAATTTGAGAAAATGTCATTTAGCATAGAATATTCCTACGATCTCGGTGGAAACGTTGTCGAGATAAACTTGCACTAAAGATCTCGGAATCACTATTGAGAGCAGGTGGAGGTTGTCTATACATGTAAACGACGTCTGCGAAAAATCTATCAAGATGCTCAGCTTTGATATGAAAAACGCGTTTCACTTTGACGATCCGTCAAGTTATTTGTGTCCTCTATCACATCTTAGTTCGCAGCAATCTTGAATCGGGATCTATAACTTGCAATCCTAAGTAAGCAATCTAAAAAGTTTATATAAGAATATTTGATTATTATATGTTCTTGTATCCTAGTGTTTTTTTTTTTAGTAACGTTAGGATGTGATTCGCAAAAAGATGTACATTTGTTGCTGAGCATTGTTTTAACCGCTTCCCAGTCATGCCCGAGTTAACTCGGAAATTTGTATTTGTGAATTCTTCTCCCAAAAATCAGCAAATTTCTCGAGAAAATTAGTATAACCTTTTTTTGTTAAAAATTAATTTGTACGAGTGTTTTTAATTGTTTTACAACAGCCCCCGCGGCATAGCAGGCATTAAGCCACTGCATTGGGGTATCCTGATAGATCTAATAAATAAATCTATAACCGTTTATCGCATCCAAACTTATTTAAATTCGCAGTTAAAAAATTGATGGCATAAAAGAGCCAATAGATAATAGTAATATATGGATTGCCACTCTCTAGAAATAAACACAAATAGGGGACGGGGATTAACCAAATAGCCTAATTGGTCGAAATAAACCCATTTACCATTTGTCAAAACTGCTCGCAGAAACATATAAAATTTGCAAAAAAATTGACTCTACACACTCATTCAAAGAGGGCCAAAACATCAGCTCTTCAAGAACTCACAACTGATATTAACTTGGCGACTTACTTGACCGCATATCAGTATGCATGTATCAATTGTGCAATAAAAATATGTCATAGACAGATCCACCAAGTGTCTCACTGGCTGACAAAGTCACACCACTCAGACCTAAAATCTTTAAGTTATAACATCTAGCATGCATTTGAAATGTTATGCTACAAGTACAAAATTAGAAGTTGTGCTCTGAAAATCACATAAAACTCGCAGAATTAAAATTTTGTTCAATTGCCAAAAGCACTTACAGTATAATAATATATAGGCGTCAAATCCATTTAACCCTTTGAGTAATTTATACACATTTGTTAATTTGTTTAGTATACACCCGGAGCTAGTTATTTTTATGTATTTTTCCATAATTATTTCTATTGCTATTTACTATCATTTTATATTGCATTTATAGTAAATTATAAAAAAAAATCAGTGATTCTCAACGTTTTAATGTTTCGATTTATTTTATTACTTTTTTGAATTAGTATGTTTTAAACACTTTTCTTTTATTAAATTTCGTTAATTTATTTAATATATTTTTAGTATATTATTTGACATTTGTGGATTTTTTTTATATCAATTCAGAGGCTATCTATATTTTTTGTTATGTCTATATATTTAGTACTCTTTAATTTATTGGTATTATTTTGTACAAAAATAATTAACATGTATTATATAAATATAATGTTCTTATTTCTTTAGTTATATATGTAAATATATAACTATCTGGGGTACCTCAAAACCGTACAAGTAAGACGATACCGCTCAAAGCGTTAGAGCAGGGGTTTTCAACCCCGTGCCTGCGGGCGCCATGGCGCCCGCGAACCGATTTGTGTGCGCCCGCCACTATTCGACTGCAATAGAATTTTTTTCACAAACACTAATTAAAATTTTTAATTATCTTTAATTATTTGTTATGCCTCTACTACACTCTCTTGAAGTTGTCCGAACCGAAACTACAACTGAAATCAGCCGAGATCACCGACTTTTTTCCGATTATAGGTCCTGTAAGTGGCAAAAAAGGAATCTTTGACGAGTCAGGTGGTGCCCGCCGCCCTACCGATATTGTTAAATGCGCTCTATTACACAAAAATGTTGTGAGCCCCTGCGTTAGAGGGTCAACAGTGTGAAAAATCTAAAAGGAAGCAGATATGCAGATTCATATTTTACTATAATGTTTCTTTATATTAAAAATACGTATTGATCTGTTTCATAACGTTTATGTGACTAATATTAGTAGCAGTTTAAACATACATTGGCTAATGAGTTACGCTACATTATTTTGTATAAGCTAAGATTATGAATTATGCAATGTATACAAACTAAAGTAACACATATTTTACAATGATTACTTAAATATTAAGAGCATTTTAATTGGTGAATACAAATATGTATACAAACATTTTGTTTATTATTTAAACATTGTATGTTTATCAATGTTTATTGGAAAAAATGATATTTATATAGCAATTAGGCAAAGAAATTGATATGAAAATACGATTTATTGAACGTCATATGAGCAACTAACCGAAGAACTTGAATCCACGAACCGAAGGTCGAATAAACGAAACTAGTTTTGAAAACAATCAGCAATGTCACGGAGGTTAACAATTGGTTATCTAACGAAAACGAGCCGCGGTCATATGGGCATATGGGCTTGTCATTGCATAATGAACCGGTATAGAAAATCGAACCCTGGTGGTGCGAACGACGTGGAGCAGCTTGGAGGCCATGGTGCCGTTGCGTTGAGCGACGTCGGAATGAAAAGGACAAGACGGGGGCGACCGGCGCCGGCTGAGGCTCGACGACCAACTCGATTGTGGATTTAACAAATTGATTCGCGACCATGCACGTTCTATGTAATTGTTTTTTTTTAATTATTTTCATGCTAATGAAAACTTTATTTGAATGTAAATGTTCAATAAAATTCGTTATTTATTGACTTAAGTACTGGGGTAAATTTTTATGTAAATGTATTTTTCTGGCTTTCAGTACACAGTCATGGCCATTATAATGGGACACCGCAATAAATGTGTTATATCATTAAAAATCGTGAAAATAAAAAAAACGATTAAGGTTGTTTTAAATGTTTATTTTAAGCTTAAATGTTTATTTTAAGCTTTTAATATTTTGTAGGCCCATTCTTTGCTTTAATTACAGCTGCAACCCTTTTTGACATACTGTCAACAAATGATTTGCAGGTGTACGAAGACAATTTTTTCCATCCCATCTGCAATTTTTCTCGCTGCTCAATTTTCGATTTGCAATTGTGATGGGTAACATTTCCTTTTAATTTTGCCATCTATGTTGTATAGGATTTAACTCTGATGACTGTGTAGGGCACTCTAAAAACGTCAAACCCTTTGACGCAAACCAATGCCTGTTTTTTAGCGAAGTATGGCACGGAGCGTTTTCTTACTGGAATAGGGTGGTAGTGTGGTCTGTGCTTAAAAATATTTTCCAGTAGGAATCCATTAAAGTGATTTCCAACTTTGCAATATATATGTCACTTTTCATATACCCTCGCAAGTACACCGGTTTCTTACCCCTACTGCTGCCATGCAACTCAATATCGTCACGCTTCCACCACATGTTCACAAAAACTTTAAAAAAATGTTTAAAAAATATAATTATTTTTTAAAATTTTAGAATTAATTATTAATTAAAAACGTAATTAATTCTAAAATTTTAATTCATCTAACCAAATGACTTTTGCACACAAACTAATATTAGTTTAAAATAACCTCAAATTTGGATTCATCTAACCAAATGACTTTTGCCTAATCTTCAGATGTCCAAAATCGGTGTTTTCGGGCTAGCTCTAATCTTCGAGTTTTATTTATTTTTGAAACCCACGGTTTGTGTCGGGCTTTACAATCTCTGAGTGGCACATCGTTAAACCTTGTTCTCACCATCCGCGAAAAAATGGATAGCTCTTCGCTTATAGAGACCACCAGTCAACTTTGAAAATGTTTTTCGACGATTTTTACGGAGCTCGCGAAGCAACGTTCGATCTTCCTGTGCAGTTTTCTTCCAGTTTTTGGCATTGATTTGTAAGAACCACGTTCGTTGAATTGTTTCAAAGCATTTTGGACAGCGTGTCGTGAGCAATTATTGTGTTTACTAATTTTCGATATATTCAGTCAATAATATGCAATATGCGAATGCAATAAAATTATTTTTGCTCTTTTAGCTTCACATAATTTGCGTTTTTTGCGATTTTACAATTTTTTATTAAATATTTAAAATAAATTATCAAGTAAAAGAAGATATAACGACAAATGAAGGCCAAAATCACGCAACTGAACATAATGGTCACTTGAGCGAGACTGATTAATTAGACCTGCAATCCATTTTTAAAACTCAAGTTAGCAATTCAAAACAAAAAAATCCTTTGTATAGTTCTCAAAATTACGGCTAAAACTATCTGCTAAAATGTACTTGTAAAAAATTACACCCCGTTTTAAGGTGTGCTCCACTATTATGCCCAAGGCTGTATATATTATTTTATAACTAAAAATATTTAGGGCTTTTTAATTGAGCATCACATTTATCATACATATACAGTGGTAAACAATCGTTGAAATCCGAAACATTACGAGGCATGTAATTGTATTATGTATTAACACTCGCAATCAATAATAAAAAAGCACAAAGCACTAACATTGGCAAGAAATGGAATTGTATTGATAGACGGGTGGACTAGATGATCACACAACGAGAAATCTGAGGCAACCGACGAAGACCAAGACAAATTTTTCGCGGAATAAAACCGAAACCGACGAAAACCGAGGTACCACTGTATATTGAATTTTAATAACAATTTTTGCATGTTCACATCTTATCATTTAATTCCACTAAGAATTCATTTTTAGGTATACAACGTCCATTCTCGTAACGAATTTTGAAAGTGATTTTTCTCAACTTAGCTATCATACAATGTTTTACTTATATTAGTAAGATATTGTACAGAAATATTTTTATGTGATAATATATGTAATATTGTAATGCATGTAAAGTCTATGATTATAAAATATAATATAAATATATTGTTTCGCATTTTTTAATTTCCAGTTGTCAAAGTGTTGTCC
The DNA here is from genome assembly GCF_051122295.1 of Plectrocnemia conspersa. Taxonomy (NCBI): domain Eukaryota; kingdom Metazoa; phylum Arthropoda; class Insecta; order Trichoptera; family Polycentropodidae; genus Plectrocnemia; species Plectrocnemia conspersa. The sequence goes on from NW_028277174.1 coordinate 24,341,906, forward strand.
CGTGGCAACACCGGTTTGACGGTCACAAACGTCGGGCGGCTGTTCAGCTGTATGTCGTCGAGAGGTGAACCCGATTCGCCGGGCGGCTCGATGAGCCAAGGCACTCAAGCTCCGGGCGGTTGGCCCCCGGGACCTTTCAGGCGAGAGCTGTCCCCCGGCGAACCCACGGCCTCCAGCTTCGCGTGCCTCGATCTAGGGGACGGCAGAATGGTCAAAACCGAAGTGCTGTACAACGACTCCGCGAGGCGATCGCACACGCTGCCCGTCTACAACAGCTACGAGCTGTTCGAGAACACCCAGCGCAGGCCTCCGGCCCCGCAGCAGCCGATGCTCCTAGGTTTCAGCCGGCCGATACAATCTAACTTGTACGGTTTCGGCGATATGAACTCGCAAGAACCCGAGCCAATGGCTTACGAACCGTTTCCCAGACAGGACGCGCAGATACACAACAACTTCAACAACTGGGGCGGCGATCAATCCGGCACTTATAACCCGTTCGGACACAACTTCTTGACGCCCGAAATGATATATAGACCTAACGGTAACGGTCAATACGAGCCGGAGACGTTCGACCGCACGTTCAAATCTGAATACGAGCGCTTGGCCAACCTCTTGAACAAAGAGGCTGAGATTCCGCCTCAACCTCAACCTCAACCTCAACCTCAACCACCTCAACCGGAACCGATCAAAAAGAGGATCGTAGCCGAAGTGAAACCGATGCGACCCTCGTATTCGGACGTGCTAACAAAAACGCCCAAAACGGAACCCAAGATCAACTGTAACGATCGCATCAAGACAGATCCGCAGGTGATTAAACAGGTCAAAACTGAAAAGATACGTACTCCGATTTTGGAGAGACGCATACAAGAAGACAAGTTCAAAAAGATCGATAAAAAGAAGCCGGTAGTGTCGCAACAGTCGTCCGGATCCGAAAGCGGTGAGAATATGAACGAATTCAAAACTAAAACGTCCACTAAAAGCGACGATTTCAATAAGAAAACATTCGATTCGAGTCCTATGAACGAACCGAGTTATTCGGCTGCTCCCGAATTCGTATACATCGATCCCAACGAAGACGAAAAAGCTAAGAAGAAAGCTCAAAAGCGAACCGTGAGTCACAAAGACAGCGATGATAACGATGAAAACGACGAGGACGACGATAAGATGTCTTTCGAAGAAATGGACGATAGCTCGTACAGGGAGCAGATCGTGGAAACGGACCGTATGAAAAAGAAAAACAAAGATAATCGCAATAATTCAAGAGCAAACGTCAATAAAAACAACGCTGATAAGAACAAGCGTAATAATCAACCCAAGTCGAAAAAGATTAAAGGAAATTATTACATAAGTCTGATTTGGCTCTACTTGGACGTATGGATCGCTTTTACCATCAAATCCATGTTTTGGTTTATAAATCTTGTCATGGATGTATGCAGGATGAGCGTACATCTATCTGTAGATTTGTAAGATATTATATATTATTTATATTACATATTATATTCGATACTAATCTTATTGTATTCAATTCTAGATTTTCTTCTATGTGTGCCGAGTTTTGTTTTCGATCTCAAAACTTCCTTTCCATGTGCAAAGAGAAGGCGACTTATACAAAATGGCTATCGGATCTAGGAACGCAAATCGACAATAAATTGGGTCATACCTTCATCGGTTTTTGGCGGAAAATGAAGTGGTTCAATCGGAGCGGTACGAAACGTTGCATAATAAAAGAAACCTTATAAACTCAGCGACGGTATGTTATTAAATAAATCTTTTCCAGTAAAAGCCGAGGTCGAAAACGAAGGTCAGAAGAAGAACTATACTAATATTCCGCTGCCGTCTACCGGAGAAGATGCCATGAGAAGATTATTAGCATGTAAAGGAAAAGATCCTTACAGGTGTGATTATTTGACATGATTTACCATTTCGTTTATTTTATTTGGTTCGGTGACCATTGGTCACTTTTCAACCTCGCATACGAATATTGCTCACACAGTTTAACACTAGATTTACGGAACCTGATTTAATTTGTATCAGACAGTATTTTTCTGGATATTTTTACAACTTTTTATATTTGAACAATGCAAATATATTAACACTATTTTTATTTTATTATTATTAAAAATCTGTTTACTATATACCTATTTTTAATGACACCTGTCAAATTGACGGGTTTATACCCGTAAATCTAGTGTTAAGGAAAGGTAAGTTTTTTAATGAAAGTTATTTAATTTCAATATTAACAGCACACAAAGTGAAAAAAGTCAATTAATTGAAATAAGATATTAATACACTATTTTTTAAATAATTTTATCTGGTTTTACAAGAAAAATATCTGCATTATGGCAATTAATTATTACATATTGATAATTTTAATTATGAAAGCTGCTGGTTCGTTAAACATAATATATCAATGAATGGTGATAGATAATAATATATATAATTACATAATTGCTGATTGTGTAAAAAATAAATTAACGCAATGTACTTAATTATCATATAGGAAATATTTTTTTTAAACTGCGCATTCCCAGGTGCAAAAGAGCCGACAATGCGCTGAATATACAATATTTATTTTTTCAAGGACACTTGATCAGTTTCATTGAATTCGACAGAATTATGTGGCGCATATGGTGATATAATTTCCATTTCACTCGCTAACGTATTAAGTGACGAGAGTGAATGAGAGATAAGGGTGTGCGGAACGGATGTAACGCACGTTCTTATCTCTCACTTTCGTCACTTAATACGCGAGCGTGCGAAACTATATGCATATTGGTTTATTTTCAATGTTCAATTACAAAAGTAAATAAATAATTTTCCCAAATTTATAAATAAATAAATAAACAACAACAAACGTTTCAAGATATTGTAAAGATATTACTATAATAAATAAAAATTAAATCAAATCAAAGTACAATTAAATAAACAACTAAATATATGTGAACTATGATAATAATTGTAAGCAAATTAATGTAAATTAAAAAACCTATTAAATTAATATATAAAAAACGTATCTATAGAGAAAATAATAATTATTTAATAATATAAAAATATGCAAAAAATGAAACACCAATAAAATGGCAAAAAAAAATTATCAATAGGTTGAGGTCCATAATATTTATATTTCGATTATTTTTTATTTAGATATTAAACAACAGGTATTGCCATTGACTAAAAATATTATTTTGCCATTGGTATTATCAGGTTTGTTGTGTTCAACGATCAACTGTTATATAATTATGTTTATACCGCCGTTCATTGATATATTATGTTTAACAAATCAGCAGCGTTTACGTTTTCATAATTAAAATTATCAAAATGCTTTCGATTTTTAATCAAAAGTACACAATTGCCACATTATTATTTGACCCAAAGAATTTTCTCATAAAACCGGATAAAATAGCTTAAAAAATAGTGTATGAATATTTATTAATATCTTATTTCAATCAATTGATTTTTTTTTACTTTGCGTCGTGTTAATATTGAAACTAAATAACTTTCGTTAAACTGTGTGAGTGATGTTTCATGTGAGCAATGTTCCCGTGACGTATGTTCACTATTTTATTTATTATACAATGAAAATTGCAGTATTTTAGGTGTAGGTGTACATTGTACTGACGATGACATAAAAAGGTATTATCGACGACAAGCGTTTCTCGTTCATCCCGATAAAAACCAACAGCCCGGTGCTGAAGAAGCGTTCAAAATTTTACAACACGCTTTCGATATGATCGGAGAGCCAGTTAGTATATTGTTATGATAAGTTTGAAATGAAAAACTTGTATGTTACCGTTGTTCTTATATCTTCAAGGAACGCAGAGAAGCATATGAACAAAGAGTGCTGGAATCACGGCATGCGGAAGCCGCTAGATCAGAATTAGCCGACTTGGTCGCAAAATTGCAAGAAAAAGTGCGCCGAGTGGCATCGACCATAAGATGCAGCGGCTGTTCTCGTCGGCATCCGAGAACGCCAACAAATAGACCGTGCTATGCCGCACGATACTGTTCTCAATGCAATATTCATCATTCGGCTAAAGAGGTGCGAATACTATTATTTAAGTGATTCTAGTCCGAGAGTAAGTTCGCCGAGTAATTGGTGATATAACCAAGTTTCACATCCTTTACATGTACTAGTCTAGTGTTTCCCAAAGTGGGCGGTAGCAGATTTAGGCGCAATTGCAGGCGATGGAACGATTTAGAGGCATAAAGAAAAAAAATATTGGAAATTGATGAAAAACTTTCGCACTTGTTACATCATTTAATCTGTTGTGTAACATACAATTAAAGTCATAGTGATTTGTTTTCTCGATGAGTCAACTTTGCAAGGAAATGAATCCTTATTTTTAGTATATGTGCGATTTTAAAAAGACGAGAAAAATTGTCAAGAGTTCTTATTTGCTAAAAATATGTAAACTAATAATAGAAAAAAATCGATATTTAATAAATCGAAAGAGTTTTAAATAAATAAAAATATGTCTGAGTAATATCTTGTCGGTTGTTATTCGTGGGTGCTACAGGGGATTTCTGGCATATTTTAAAAAAGCAGTGCTGAATGTACACCGTGTCAACGTTAAATTGCCAAAAATCTGAGTGAAAGCTGTGAAAACAAAAACAATAAGGATATTAAAGTATAATTACATAAAAAATTGAAACTCTATCTTTCTGTTTGTTGATAAAAAAAAGGTAGATTTCTAGGGGTCAGTAAGCTAAATAAGTTTGGGAATCTTTGTACTTTGCCTTTGTGGAGGTTTGGATGAATGGGAGAGAAGCAAATTTAGAACCAATCGTGTTATTGTTTAGCTCTGTTTCTGATCCATCCCTTAGTGAAAGCAAGGTGGCCTTTGTAGACGACTGTCTGGTAATTACAAAGGATAAGTACAACAATGCTTACTTAAGGCGAGACCAGGAGTATTTTTCTTAGACGTGTCTCGAAGCTTATGAAAAAAGGGTTTAAATTATCTCGCAGTACTTGACGATAATTGGTGCAATTCTTGGATGTTCTAAAATGACAATTTCACTAATGTTTTGTCTAACCAAACCATTTCTTGTATCTTTTTAGAGGATCATTTTTGTCCCCAAATTATTCTAGGTGATCTTACATTGTCATGTTTCAGAATATATTTTAGATTATTTAGTAAAAGCGATTTTTTAACATCTTGTGATGGTCTTGCCAGGTTATAATAATTCATAAGAACTACTCCCAAAATGTTCCACTAAACACATAATAGGATATTTTTAGGTTCATTGTTAGTCAAGGGATGAAAAGGATACTTGTTTTTGAGAAAGCCATAATTTTTTTCTCTTCCGATTGTTGTACAAAACCACTGTTAATCTTGAGTAGCAATCCTCAAAAATTTCTACTGGGCAATTATATAGTAACCCTTACGATATGTATTAAACCGATCTAACATCACCATCGAATTTATTTTCAGAGACTTAAATTAATTTGCAATTCAAAAATATTTTTTAGATTTAAGCTGTTATAGCAATCTTCCAATTTTTTTAGGGAGACATTTGGGCAGAATCTTCTTGCTGGGGTCTCATCTGGATGTATTACGCTTGCATGGATGGAGCAGTTTATCAAATCACACAATGGGCTTCCTGTCAAGTAAGGATCAATCGATTTTAATACTGTTTAACAATAATACAGACTAATTTGTATATTAAAAAATTGCAGAAAAAGAATTTGAAGCATGTTAAGGCAAACACTCATCACGTGCAATATAGAATAGTACTCGGAAATAAGCCACAAGGGAACAAGAATCCAAAGTAAGCTTGAAAACAATATTAATGAAGAGCTGTATATAGATGTGTTATTTAAAATATTTATTATTTGCAGTATCAACAATGCGGATTTAGAAGACTTCCTCAACAATCTGTACTCGAAAGCTAAGCAAGCGACGACGACAAGCACAACCAAGAACACGCCCAGCGGTCAATCTTCAGAAGTGCCGAGAAGCAAACGCAAGAATAAAAAATCTAAATAAAAATTTAGACACTGTTTTTAAAAGTATTTTAACGCATCCACCGAAATACCGAATATTGTTTTCAATGATTGACTTAATCTTTATATATATTTTTTTAACCGAGGGAAAAGATAATTATAGATTTTTATGTATATGTGTGAGCTATATTTGCCTTCTTTTCTCTTGCTTATGTATAGAATAAAATGTGAGGTTTCTCTATGATTATCTTTTCCGAAGGTTTAACACTTTTTTGGAACAGCCTCAATCGATAGTAGCTTTCAATTATTTGTTCCTAATAAGTTTTTAAGTATTACTAATGTACGCATATAATTGTTGTTTATGTTTGTTTTATTTCTTTAGTGTCCTCTTTTCAGTCTCAATCTTAGAGCCTACTGTGTTTACGTATTAAAAAAATCATAGATGAATTAACTACAACAAGATTTACTGCTTAGTGCCAATTTATACTTTTGATAAATTGTCGTCGAATATAAATCGGAAGATATTTACGAAGAGATCATCTCACAATATTCGTTTACATTGCACTTATGTCTAAACCACTGAATTATATGAAATTTTTTCATTGAATCTCAAATTTTAAAAAGTTGCATTTTTATTTACACTACGAATAATATGATGATTTCTGTAATATCTTATATTTGACGTCTTTCCAGAAAGAACATGTTGATTGACAAAAATGTAATTTTGATAATTTTAAACGTAAACAAAGAGTTAATCTATGCAATTATGTGATATAAATCCAATACATTCTAACTGTAGATTGTTGAAATAAAAAAGAGTTTTCCATCTCGATATTGGTTTTATAAATTGAGCACAAAATTGAACATGTTTCAATTATGGTGGATGTATTACAAGTCTATTCAATCGTTTTAAGTTTGTTTGTGAACACTAGCCCTCAAATGAATCGACATATATTAACGAAGTTTATGGCACTGATACTATAAAAGGAAGAACAAGTTTCAAAACGGGAATCGAAGACGATCCAACAGTACTATTGTTGAAGAAATTAACTAGTTATTTTATGCACTGAGAAAAGACTAATACAATATCAATTAACATGTTCTTCCCGTGTTATTAATAAATATCATAACACTTAATATATATTTATGCTTTCAAACCACTCATTATCAGTCTTCCACAATCAACGTTTGATATTGTATTTCAGTATTAATAATCGCTACATCACTGCCTACGAATGTAGTTTATAAGATGTTAAAAATTCGCTTTTATTGCATACATAAAATATGTATTATTTTTTTTATTAACATTAATTCTATTAAAGTTACTAGCCGTGTTCTTAAGCATTTAACTTGACCGTATAGTACAATTATAAAATAACATATGTTTGTATAACTTTTAATAAGTAACGGCTTATCAGTATTTTTATATTGTTATGGCGCTTTATTATCATTGTGAATTGCGTTATGTACGCATACAAACATGCGTATAATGAGATTGTTTATTAAACATTACATTGAGATTAATAATGTAAAATTATGCAATTAGCTACCCGCGTGTTGTTTAAAACTAATATCGTGCTATTGTCAATGTTTATATGTGAATGTGTTAACAATCTTAGTCAAAGTGTTAACGGAATGCTCGTGTAATGACTGATACGAATTTATTTATTTTTGTCGATTACTATGACGAAAGTCGATTCCTGTCATAATAAATTGTGTTTCCTAACATTTTATTTTTTTATTTGTCTCATAAATAATACGATTTAATAAAAATATAAACATTTATTCCATTTTATCTACATTGTTCGACATAGGAGGCATAATCCATTCCTCAAAAGTCCATTTGGGAAACACTCGTTTATACAAACTCAACAAAACCGTATCCTGTGATTTTAACTGACTGTCAAAAACGCATTTCATATGCCCGTGAGTACCTAAAATATAATAACGATCAAACACACGTCCTTTTTATTAATTATATATTTATTAATTCATACCTAATGGTTCTTTTATATGTCCTGTCCTTCCGTATTTCGTACGTAGTTTACACGGCTTGAAATACAAAATATCTTCACGATTGAAGAACATGAATCTGATGACGGCTGATCTTTTATTGACCTAAAACATGTTTATGAATTAATCTAATCGAGCGAATGGATATATGTATGTATATACCTTGAAAGGATGTCCTGATAAGACGATTCGTTTGATGATCAATCTATCCGGATTGCAAGATAATACGCATCCTGTGGCGATGAGCTGATGAGGCATATCATTCTTTATTGTATAGCACAAAATTGGAAGCGGATTGAATTGGATCGGAGCGTAAAATGTAGCTATGGTCGTCGAAGCCGGTTGGAAGAATCGTTCATACTAAAAAAAAAACATTAAGATTAGTGAGAAAAGTAAAAGATATTTATTCTCTTTAATTTGTCATTATATGCATAGCTACGACTAAATAAGAACATGATTTAATGTTGCATTAACAAAAACAGAACATCAAAACAACCATATGTAATGGCAGATTAAAGTAATTAAACAAATAACATTTTCCATGGTCCGGCGTTTATAGTCATATATTATATGTACAATACCAAAATGTCTGATTTTATAAAATACAACCATATTATTCGCATGCATTGAGTGAATTTCATATAGTATTTTTAAACTTAAGTTGTTTTATCCTATTTTTAGGTACGAGATATAAACTAATTACTTTGTGTTTTCCTCCGCTAGTGTGTTGACTGAAAATCGGAGAGACGACGTATCTTCTAAAACCTGACTGGAACATCAGCTTTTCTTTACTCTTGATCGGTTCATTGCTAATTCCGGTTCTTTTTAATACAATGTTTACAACGGACATTTTATGTTCATGAGGCATCAATCCGAACACGACCATAGCGTTCTTCGAAGAATAGTTCTTTGTTTGTGTGTAAGCTTTCCACGTGACTTGAGGTACGTTGATTATCCTTAGAGTAACGTACCACCCAGGCTAAAATATAAAACATATATTAGTTCAATACATTAACCCTATGACATCGGTAACAATTTTGTAATCGGTATATGCTTTGTTTCGAGAGTATTAATTTATAATTTGTTGCCTTGATAATATTTCAGTGATATGTGCTGCAGTAACGCTCAATCAGTGATTCTCACAGTACTTCCCCCCTAGCAAATTATGTCAACAAATAAGAATATATAAATATCTTACCATCGCACCATCTTCATCGTCGGCTTTTTTAATCATACGTCTTCTAGTGTGATCGAAATTTTTAAATTGAAATATTTTGGAATAGTCTTCTGGTAGATTTTCTTTTGTATCCCAAGTGGAAGTCCTATGATATAGAAATCAATGATTAAATAACAATCTCTATCAATATTTATTTACAACATACCTGAACGATTCCAATCCCCTATATTTATCAAATCTCTCTTTGGCTAAAACATTTTCAGGAGTATCAATTTCGTCAGGGAACATTTGTTCATCGCGTGCCGCTTTCATCTTTTGCAACATTTCTTGTTCTTCGTTGACATCCAATGTTTGATCATACTTATCGTCGTTGATGCCCATCTCGGATTCTGTCACCGTTGCAATATCTTCTTTATCATTTTCTTCATCAGAATTATCATCATCGCATGACATGAAATCTTCTCGATCCTAAAATGAGCACACAGAATCAATATTTAATTATACTTTAATAAACAAATTAGCATACATCATCTCCGCTATAAAATGAATCATCATCTTCTCCTTCGTCAGGTATCCAGGTAGCTTGATAATCCGACATTCCTTTAGGTATCTTTTTCATTTGTTTAGTCTAAAATCGAAAAATTATAAAATCTATATTAGATATAATTTTATAACATTTAAAATATACATTTAATACAAAAACCAACTTCTTTCTGTGCATTTTTAATTTCTTCTTCGTCAGGCCACGTCTGTTCAGCGTCCATTGGATCGGGAATATTTACTGATAATAAACTCTCTTGTAAAATAGGATTTGCTACTTGTAAAACTTTCAGTTCAATATTTTCGACATTCATATCGACATCCTTAGCTTCTTTTCTGTAAATCGTAATATATAATAAAGCTTCCTTATCTTAATAAAAAAATAATACAATATCTAAATATTTACCTAGCTTTTTCCAATGGATGTGGATCATCAGGTGATAATATATGTGACATTTGAAAGTCTCCTAAATATGGTATATGAACTAAACCGTTGACGTTTAAAGGAACTCCTTTGAGATATCCGGTCACATCTAATGTTCCCATATCTCCTTCACTATTCGGCAAATAACCATAATTTTCCACTAACATATGCGCCCTTTTCTCCCTATAATGAAGATACTTCTTCTTTTGATTCCCAATCCGTCTTAACAAATTCAAAGCGTCCGAGTTCTTATCGAACTGGAAGACTTTCTCTTCGGGTAACCATTTAGAAATCATCTTCTGTACGTTCTGTTTTTCTTGAGTTCTCTTCTTGGGATTCAAACTTTCTAAATCCATCAGTGCAACGGTCGGAGTTGGCATACCTTGTCCGATAGCCGAAGCCAAGATTTTCTCTCCCATTTCATCAATAGGTATATCCACAGCCGAAGTTAGCAATAAAACGGAATCGACGATCTTTAATGCATCTAAAACTTCAAACTCATTCTCTAATTCAGGACATATAAACGAAAATCGCTGCTTGAACGAAGGAACACTAAAACATAACATATTTTATCAATACAAAATAATATAACTATTAATATATTTCAACAAATACCTAATATGTACGATGCCATTAGGCGAATAAGTGACTGTTGCGTCCTCTTGACAAGTTGTCAACATAGCAATAGCCGATTTACTATCTAATTGTCCGTTTAATGGCAGTATACAAGTCAAATACGGCGCATTTCTACCACCGGTGCCTCTTTTCTTTGCAATAATCTCTTCCCATTTCGCCCGTCTCATCTGTGTCGCTTGATACCTTCGTTCATCTCTACTAGGAACATGTCGCTTGCGTCTCGAAATCGTTCTAATGTCCACTTTGCCTAAAATGATAAGGTTTAATTCACAAATAATTCGAAACGAGCGTCAAGCAAATCAAATTTATAGGTTAGGGGCGCACGTGACTTACCACCGTCTGAGAGGGCCCTCGCCCTATGTCGGCTTCCTTTATGTGCTTTGTTAGTTTGTTTCAAATGGCCCGGTCGATGTGACTGCTGCATTTTAAATTATCTAACAGAAAAACAAGTCTTAACCAAGAAACGTCAAACTGAATAGCGCTTTTTTTAAATAAGTATTGGCCGTAACTGTAAAATATTTGCCAATAACGAGAAAAAATATTGCACATAAATATCCTGCACATCTCTAACCTATGATAAAAAGCTTACGTATTTATAACGCTGAATTTTATATCTAAATAAATGACAAACGTTTTTAAACATATATGTATAAATATTGCTTATATCACATTTTTATTTAATACTATTTTGTGAACTACCACTTTTATTACGAAAGAAGATGTATTACATTTTAAGGAAAAAGTACTGTGGGAGTCTAGATTTGTTATGGCCAAAACTGGTCGGCACTTGAGTAGCACTGGCGTGACGGCTATTTTCTACACTGGCATTCTTCCGGACGTTCGGACGCGTCATCTCGCGTCCGCTTCTTATAACCATGTAGACAACACCGTTAATCTTCAATAAAATAATACTGCAGCGGCTCAATTTGTGTCTAATTGCCACCCGTCACCATCCCGTTGCCTAAAGTACATTAAAATCTCCATTCACTATTTTTATTTTTATTTTTATTAAAAATCCACTCTTATAAAACATAAATTACACTGATATTATAAATACTGCACAATATAGCTTTTTAAGGTCTTCTAAATTCAATTTTTATGCTATATACACTTAGCATTGCTGTTCGTAAATTATATTTAATAAGATAAAATTTAGAGAAATTTCTTTCCGCACTTATTACACTAACATCAAATGTTAACAATTTTTAGTACGGCAAAGTTAGTTTAGGCAAAACAATCTGGCGATGGGAAATGACGGGTGGCAATTAGACACAGATTGAGCCGCTACAATAGTATTTTATTAAACGATTTGTACAGTTACATGCTAAATAATAACGGGGAGCGGGCCTGCAACCGCGCGCGTGCGAACGCGCCAAAGATTGTTAGCGAGAGAGTCTTGGCCATTACAAAAACTTAATAAATACATATAAATATAAATAGACCTCTACAAATCAAAAAAAAGTTTTTTTAAATTACGCGAGACATTAATTTTATTACACGTCACTACTAATACGTTTTATGAAGGTCCTTTCGAATTGATAACAAAAATGCTGCTTTCTATAATGAAAAAATGTAACTAGGACGCGCTTAAGCTTATCATTCGCAGATTCAATACATCACAATACTTTGATTAATGTAAGTAATATACTTTGGGCGCACTTTGTCGGTAAATAACAAATCACAAATTAGAGGGAATTATTTTACCCTGCATTGAATGAGATATCTATTATATATAAATCTATTATTAATAGAATATAATCAATAATATTTAATAAATACATTTTGTAAGCCTGTCTAACAAGCGTAATGGAATATGGAAAATTTTAGTTTTTACCTCAAGCGTTAAATAACTTGGAGAGGGTTTTATTGACTTACGCCATTGTGTTATCGAACTGATGTTCTAAATGCAATGTGCTAAAAACATACAATATTTATTACTAAATTTGATTGATTACAGATTTCTTATCTAAAATTGTAACCACACCTCTGTGGTATTTTAAATTTTGTTAAGATTTTTTACATAAGAATCTTAAGGCTAATTTTTTTACAAAGAGTAAATATATATTTTTAAAACAGCGTAATCAAAAATAATACATATTAACCTATTAAAACATAAAAGAGTTTTTTTTTATTATTGTTATTTAGGAAAAAAAAATATCGAAATTAACTTTAAATGCGTGCTAATAAATTGATGATTGTGTTTTGTGCTTAGTATTAATTATATTTAAAATAATGTTAGCGGTTAATTGGATGTAGAGCACGGATACGCGAACGCGCCTCGTGTGCCAGGAACGCGGTGAGTTGTCATGGTGTACGCGCGACGTGTGGCAACCCAGCGTCCAGCGCAGCGGTCACGTGACGTGACGTGGGACGTGTCAGCGGCGGCGGCGATTCACTTGGGCCGCGACTCGTGGCCAGTCGGCTGTCAGCGTTCAGCTTCGAGATGGCCAGTAAGCATTTTCACCCTCCTACTTCATCTCTTCGATTCGAATCAATTCATCTACCCTCATCCTTCGACCCCCGACGCCGCGGCTGAAAAATCTCATGAAATTCGTTTCGTTTCAGTCAAATTCCTAGAAGTCATCAAACCGTTCTGCAGTATCCTGCCGGAGATAGCGAAACCGGAGAGAAAGGTGAGTCGCATGTTACTTTTCGAGGGGGTCCCGGTGCCGATGACGTGGGAGTGCTCCCGTTACGTTTTAACCTTGAAACTCTGTCGGGAAAGGGCTACGGAGCCCTAAATATTGTGACTTTCTGTCATCCGATTATGATCGAATCGATTTTCATGTAATACGTCTCTTACGATTGTTCCACATCAACGTATTAGGTCATATTTTCGCGAACTTTCACATTCATGTTGAAATTTAAACAAAACTCTTACTGTAAACTATCGAGAATCTCGTTGGAAATACACCAATATGTGTTCTAAAGCAGCACTTGTGTCATATTTCAGATCCAATTCCGGGAGAAGGTGCTATGGACTGCAATAACTTTATTCATCTTTTTAGTATGCTGTCAGGTAAATATGCATTTTTTAACAACAATTTTTTTAATAATAATTTTAGGGGAGGTTGTGTGGCTCTCAATTGCTTACTGTACTGTTCAATTCTTATATGATTTTGAGATGAATTCTCATGAGATAATAACACTTTTCTTAAAATTTCAACTTAAAATATTTTACCTCTTTGAACCTTTTGAATTTTTATTGGGTTTTTAATTTTAATCCTTTGATACTACGAAGAGGTGAGATTTATCGTCGTTAACATTAAAAACCCCATCAATTATACTTTTTAAAACGTAAGAATTATATCACTTATTAAAGGAAATTCTATGTAATCTATTCACTTTGTATGAAATTCAACAATTGTAGGTTTATTTGAAATAGAGAAGTGAACTAAACGAAAAAACACTTCCATCATAAAAAATATTTTACACATTAAAGGAAAAAAGCCAATTAATTAAATGGCTTTAGTTGGACTAATGAAAATGACGGAAAGCCAATTTATTTGGTAAAATTCTAAATTTGTATTGCGTTGAACAACTCTTTTATATGAAATAGTTAGAAAGTATATTGTGATATTTTGATAAATATTAAATGTAAATGGGTGCGATTTAATAGGGAATTATTTTATGAAAGAGGTGCATTTAAATAAATACTTAATTAATTACAATAATAAATAATTAGCATTAGCCTTTGAAATGCGGCTGGTATTTATGTGTGCCATTTCTAAATTTTCTAATATGCTTGGAAGCACCTATGTATGCCGTAAGTTATTTACATATTTTTTCAATAAATTAAGTGTTTTTCAACCTTAAATTATACAAAAAAAAACAAAGCTTAAAGGTTCATGAAACAATTAACTGCCCAATTCATACTGGCGATTATCTTAATGACTTCTATAGGTGTCATCCGCGGTTTCTGGGTTAAATAAATATATCTATATTCAATAAAACAAAGATTGAGAAACATTTAATTTGTAGTGTGCATTAAAACAAATGATTTGTGCATTAAAATATTTTAAAAAAATGAAAAAATAATCATTCATACTATTTAAAATATAAAATCACTGTATCAGTTACGGAACATTTATTTTCTGTTCAAACCCAAATCTAATGTAAGGAAAGTCAATGATTTAAAAATATATTGAAAATAGTTTTAATAGTTAATAGTACAAATTAAGAAATTTAAAGATTATTTTTAAATATCTATAAAATAACAAGTCACAATTCTTTTAGTTGTGCGGTGAAAAATCTTAGCCTTAAACTTTTCTTGCAAATCCCTTTTTACTCAAGAAAATATTTTATTTCTTATGGCCATGTAGAGAGAAGTCTCAACTTTTTTACCTTTTTCATTTTATAATAAATATCAATAGTTAAACAACAATTAAATAAAAATCAAAATATTGTCATATTTAATAAACATACAATATCTTCTTTTATATTTTTGTTGTTTTATCGAGCGATCGAACTTCAAATTAAGATGAAATTATGAAAAACTAAACTAACTTTCTGATAGCTTTGTATTATGTAAATTATATTGTAAAATATAATAAAAATGTAAGTTTTCACATTTCGACCAACACTAAGTCATTACATGAATATGATATGATATATTAGAATAATAAATCATGATGCCTTCTTTTTTAGAGATTTTTATCTTATTTTAACCTTCTATAAAATTTCAATAGATATACTAGAAATATCTGTTTATATATTTTGTATTATTATTATTATTATTATTGTCATTTAGGCTTATCTTTTTATCTAGTAAGGATTAAATCGATAAAATGTCTTTCGACTAATCACAAATAATTGAAACAAATTGGAGACGTTTTCTTTTAGTGAATGGAATATTCGCAATAGTATTTTCTGATCGAAATTACGATTATTTTTTTGTCACCTTTCATTTAATATTCTGCAAATTCAACTCGAATAATTTTATCCAAAATGTTTATAAAAATTCAATTAGATTTACTCCAAAAGATATAGACATATCACTTATAAGAATTTAACAATGAATGTTATAAATAGCATGTACTCAATATAATCATATTTATAATATGAACAGTATGTGTGAAAATTATAGACTTAGAACTATGTCAATGAAAATTTTTATTTACATTATGTATGTCTATTTCAGATACCTCTATTCGGTATTATGTCATCGGACAGCGCGGATCCCTTCTACTGGATCCGTGTGATCCTCGCTTCAAATAGAGGTACTCTGATGGAATTAGGTATATCTCCAATTGTCACGTCTGGACTGATCATGCAGCTGCTAGCCGGCGCTAAGATCATCGAAGTCGGCGACACGCCAAAGGACAGAGCTCTCTTTAACGGAGCGCAAAAATGTCAGTTTTTATATCAATTTATTTTTAGAGTAGCCCTAATAATTTTTTAATTATTTTATCGATTATTTCTTTCAGTGTTCGGTATGGTGATAACCGTTGGCCAAGCGATAGTTTATGTAATGACTGGAATGTACGGCGAGCCAAGCGAAATCGGAGCTGGTGTTTGTCTGTTGATCATCATCCAGCTGTTCGTCGCCGGTTTGATCGTCCTTTTGCTGGACGAGTTGCTCCAAAAAGGTATTATAATACTTAGTTATAAACATTTTAAGCAATATTAGATTTTTTGAGCGATATAATAATGATGTATCTCTGTTTAAAGGTTACGGTTTGGGATCTGGTATCTCTCTCTTCATCGCCACAAACATCTGCGAAACAATCGTCTGGAAAGCTTTCTCCCCGGCCACCGTCAATACTGGTATATATATAAATTTATAATTAATGTTACATATGATATATTAAACAGTTATAAACAATATTAATTTATTTCAGGACGCGGAACTGAATTCGAGGGTGCTGTCATTGCTCTTTTCCATCTGCTGGCCACGAGGCAAGACAAAGTCCGTGCTTTACGCGAAGCCTTCTACAGGCAAAACTTACCAAATCTGATGAACCTCCTCGCCACCGTTCTCGTTTTTGCTGTGGTGATATACTTCCAAGTAAATAGAGATTTATTTAAATAAATTAATCGTTCTTATAGTTTGCAAGATGTATAATGATCTTTGTTAATCAACAGGGCTTCAGGGTAGATCTACCGATCAAGTCTGCTCGCTACAGAGGACAATATTCGTCGTACCCTATTAAACTCTTCTACACTTCGAACATACCCATCATCCTTCAGAGCGCCTTAGTGTCTAATCTTTACGTCATATCTCAGGTGAATATGTCATTTATTTATTTTAAACTGAAGTTGATATAACGATTCTGTTTCACATTTAGCAGTGATTTCTGTATAAAATAAGAGAAATCAAAGATGATGTGATATATTAAAGTCTCGATGCTTAGAGGGCTAGTTTTAGTTGGACTAGTTTTCTTGTGTAATTTAGAAACATTTTTAGAAATACTGCATAAGTTATTTTTTGTGATTTTGTTTATTGCATTGTGATTAAATTTAAAAAAATCGTTAGGAGCCGATGACGCAAATATGCGTGATTTAAAAACTAAAGCAGAATTTTCATGTTATTAATATATTCCTTCTAATTTTGAAATAATGTTACAACTTTAATCATTTTGTTTTGTTATCTTACTTTTGTGGTAAAAATTTTGTTGTAAAGTGGAATCATATGAATATTTTTTTAATTAATTTTTCTTTTTTTTTTATAGATGTTGGCAGTTAAATTCAGTGGAAACTTTTTGGTGAACTTACTCGGAGTGTGGGCTGATGTGGGAGGCGGCGGCCCAGCTCGCGCCTATCCTGTGGGCGGTCTGTGCTATTATTTCAGTCCGCCGGAGTCAATAGGTCATATTGCTCAAGATCCTGTTCACGCAGTACTCTACGTGATCTTCATGCTCGGATCTTGCGCCTTCTTCTCAAAGGCTTGGATCGACGTATCTGGATCTTCAGCTAAAGACGTAAGTTCTAATATCTTCATTCATAACGTTAACGAAACCATTAAAAAAAATGTAAATTTACAGGTCGCCAAGCAACTGAAAGAACAGCAAATGGTAATGAGAGGTCACCGAGACAATTCGATGATTCATGAGTTGAACAGGTACATTCCGACGGCTGCCGCGTTCGGCGGTCTCTGCATAGGCGCGCTCTCCGTTCTGGCCGATTTCTTGGGTGCCATCGGGTCCGGCACCGGTATCCTCCTGGCCGTCACCATCATATATCAATACTTCGAAATATTCGTCAAGGAGCAGTCCGAGATGGGCGGCATGAGCACGCTGCTCTTCTAAAGCGTCTCCTTTCGCTCGGACGCCGATGGTTGAACTCGTACTCGAACATCATTGACATTATGGGGTTGTGAGTGAGAAGTGTATTTATATATCAGTAAAAAAATCAGTGATGTATGTCGTTCGACTGTGACACTGTGAATATTGTGAATCAGGGTCCACAGGGCGAGTCGGTTCAATTAACAGAATGGACACGTTGACAGTTTCATATTTTTTTCTTGCATTTTATTCTCTCCTCTGGTATTCATCTCTTCAGTCATCACTCACGTAAAATGTGTCTGTTTAATTAAATTATATTTATTATACTTGCGACCGTTGTCGGTTGGAGGCTTAAGTTTGTAATCATGATTGTTTTTGTTTTTAATTTATACTTCAGCAATATGAATAATGTTCAGCAGGAGCGAACAATGACTTTTTTTAATTGGGGAACATAGGCACCCTCGGCGCCCGTTCTCCGTCACTAATGTTATTGATATTTATATAAGAGTTTTGTAATAAGCGATGAAATTATTCTAGATGTCTAACTTAACTATTTTGTTAAGAGAAATAAACGAAAATAATGTCAAAAATCAATGCATTTTTATCTTATCTTCACATTCCATATACATTCCTAAAAATATATAATTAAATAGGAAAAAATGAGAAATCAAAGTATTCCGGATAAAAGCTACTACAGGTAATATACATACATGGCCGCCGAGAGCGAACCTGGGCTCCGGAAAAATAATGATTCCAGTCCTCGTGATAAAAAGGCATTTTATATGTTTTTTTAACATTGTAATATAATTTCTTGGGTAAATATTAATTGGTATGAGTTAACGGGGACTGTTTTAAATAATGTATGCATTAAAAAAATATTTATGTACAAACATTAATAATAAACAAAAATAAAACACAGCTATAAACTATTGAAAATGTCAAATGTAAATCAATTTTAATTTTTATACAGACTCGTATAAAAAATTTTCCCCATCTATATGGTGGTTAGCGTCCATAAGAATTCTCGGGTGTCCGATTTGGGGATCTCGTGTTGCATACTATTTTTAAATGTTATTTAAAGTTCTGACACCAAAATACTACATAGTTTCTGAGTAGATGCCAGTATATTGACTAATATTAAAACGTAAAACTTCGCTTACGTTACAAAATTATGATTTTGGTGGTGGAAATTTTTATGTTGGAATGTTAATAAAGTTGTAAATTTAAATCAAATTATTAGCTGAACTAATCTAATAGGTAAATATCAATAAAAATATGTAGCCCTTTTCAACAAAAAGTTGAGCATCCGGTATTTACACACACTCACTAGTAGTAATATTTGTATTTAATTCAAAAAAATTAAATATTATAATTATCATTTGTTTTTTTCATCATTTTCATTGTCGATCGAAAATTAGTCTTGTAAAGTCGGTCTCAGTATATTTGGAATGCCTATCGAAGAAACTGTTGCTCGTCGATCAGGTAGATCTAGGTCTAGATCTAGAAGACGCAGGAATAGAAGCAGAAGCAGAGCCAACATCGAACCCATGGACATGCGTCGAAGATCGAATTCGAGAAGAAGGAGGAGAAACCGAGGATCTCGGAGACTAGCAACGATAGAACTCGTTTAGTGGATCTACCTTACATGGAAAATTTTCGTTAAATATTTATGTTCATTTAAAAATGATTATAATAAAGATTATGATTATTAATAAACTAAATTTTCGAAGTAACTATCGACGTTTAATCAATAGAAATATGATCCAAATTGTAATTTATAATAAAAATAAAAATTGTTTTTAAATATTTCAATCCCTTTTATTTAACGGTTTAGTTGTTTGTTTGTGTCTCCAGCTTATAAAAGCTGGAGATACATCGAAATATGCTGCAGTCATTAGTTTCACGCTATGTATCGTTACTCAATCATTAGTCAAGCAACATTTGCTTTCAATGTTTTATTTACCTGATTTACCTTTTTTTTCTCTCACCTAAACTGAATTTACAACGATTTATTTACATTGAAAATAATAAGAAAAATGACCAAGCCTAATCATCAATAAAATTAAATTTTATATAGGTTAATTCAATTTGAGTTTTCTATGTTGGCAGCATTATAAATAAGACAGCTGTCAATAATCACGCTTGTTCAAAGTATCAAATGTTAGTTAATAACAATACATTAACGATATGGATTGCTTAACCACTGCTCAACGCGTCAAAATGGTTCAATTGTTCTACAGAAATAACAATTCTATACGATGGATGTATCGAAATTTAGAGAAAGATTATGGTTAATTTGATCGTCCTATTAAGCGAACAATTTGCAACTTGAAAATAATTGTAAGGACTAGAAGCATTGAAGATAGGATAAGGTCTGTACATCACCGTAGCGCCATTTCAGCCGAAAATATTCCTGCTGTAAGTGAAAGTGTGGACGAAGACGATTCGTCGGCGTTCGCAGCTTTTCTTATGGCTTCCTTTGGCGCATTTTGCATCTGGACTTATACCACATCCGTATTTAGATAACACAACAACTGAAGCTCAGAGACCATGGACTGCAAAAAATGTATGCAGATGAGTGTTAGAGCAGCAGAAAGTTGATACTGATTTTTCAAAGAAGAAAGAAAGAAGATATTTTCACCTATCTGGGTATGTTAATAATCAAAATTACCGCATTTGGGGCAAGAAAAATCCTCGTGTGATTCACGAGAGACCATTACATGTCCAAAAAGTGACTGGTGCGCATTGTGGTCAGACAGTGTCATTGGGTCTTACTATTTTGAAAACGATGAAGGTCGGACTGTAACAGTCAATGGTTAGCGCTATAAGCGCATGATAACTGATTGTTTTTGGCACAAAATCGAAGATATTTATGTGGAAGACACGTGGTTCCAACAAGACGGCGCAACTTACCACACATCGTTGTATGTTTTGCGGGAAAAGTTCCCAGGTCGCATTATTTCACGTTTTGGTGATATCAACTGGCCGCCAAAATCATGCGATTAACGCCTATCATGTATACGCCGACAAATCCGAATCGTTTATATACATAAAAACCAACATCCGACAAGTTTTAGCCGCAATACCGCCCGAAATGTATGAAAAAGTCATTGAAAGGATCGGCTGCTGCAAAAGGTCCAGAGGTTGCCATTTAATTAATAAAAAAATTCGGAGAAATCCTCAAATTTATGTTGTTCGGAAACTGAAATTGGATTACCTTTACAATCATTGGAATGTTTAAATAATTAATAAAGATGGAATAATGGTTACTACGAAAATTGAAAAAGAACATTATTTGATACTGAATTTCCACAAGGTAGCATCATGGGCCCATCTCTGTATTTAATACTTACTGATTGTATTTTAACATTTTGTGCCTACCTGAAATTCTTATATATTTCAAGAAGGGAGAATGCATGTTTTTTTTAATTTCAACTTCAATAAGTATATTGTACGTTCATTGTCAATATGCCAATTTGATAAAAGGTAAACAGCTGCGCGAAACCATTTTAAGTATTAGGATTTTACTGTTCGTTGATGAGTTATGCTTTATAGATAATGCACTGTTATCTTGAATTGTAAATAGCTAATGTAATAGTTCTATTGTTTTGAATATTAAAGAACAAACATGATGTTTTGAATAGTAAATAACAAATGCGATTAATTTAATTAATATGTCAATTCGCCTTCAAGGCTCGAGTTCTTACATATACAATGGAGAGATTTACGCGCTGTGTATGAGATCTAAAGGAATAATGTAGTTTTTTGCACACTGAACCAAAAGAATTCAGAGGCTGTGTTTCATACTGAGTTTGTACATTACTTTTAGCAAAATGAGATAAGCTAGTAAATAAAATCTAAATTTAAAGTAGAACATATTAAAAAAAATCAAATTGTTGATTTTATTTATCCCCTCTTTGTATGTGCAAAAGTTCTCTTTTTAGCGTTTAATAACCAAATATTCTCAACTTTTTATTGAAATGCACTTACTTGCACGAACAGAATATTCCAAATGTCTTTCTAAAATTTGGATATTCATAATAAGTTTCTACACAAGTAATTTAAAAGAAACTAGTGAGCTAAATAATATATTTGGTACATAGGTGTTTTATGGATTTAAAATACAAAGACCTTTAAAAGTTAAAGCATAAAACTTTATTGTGAAACATATACACACACACATACGTATCAACACATATATATGTATGTGCGTATATTTGCTTTTATGATACAAAGCTTTTACAATATTAAATAGATTTTTTTAAAGAAAAAAAATTGCCTCTGTTTGTCCTCCGTCCAATAATATATTTAACAACAATATGAGTTAAATCATCAATGATATACAATAAAAAAAAGATATATCCACTGGCTCACGCGCATCGACAGGGAAAACGTTAATTTGGTCCCGTAATCACACCGACGCTGGCTCGTATGCATTTTCGAGTTTTTCCAACTTACACAAACTGACGATTCAACATTGCTTTAATACTGTACAATTCGAAGAACAAGAAAAAACAACAAAACACCTCGTGCAATTTATTTTATCTAGCACACCTACTTTGAAGAAATGGACGTACAATAAAAAATTCATTAACAAATCATAATAATAACCAACGTCGAAAAAACCAAAATTGTAAACGAAATATTTTTGGTATATATAAAAATCATATTTTTTTAATTAATTAAAATCATCAATTAAACGTACTTTTTACGCAAAACTTGACGCAAATTCAATCATGAGGTAATCGAGAGTTTACGATGATCTTACGTCATTTATTATTTCAATTACGCGAAGCGAAATATACTCATTATTATTAATATAGTACATAATTAATTTATCCTAATCTGTAATCAAATATCAACTACAAATCGTTATTCATTTAAATATACATATGATAAATATATAAAAATTAGTCTAGAATTCAATATTTAGAATGTGATTTGCATAAGATGTGTGTATGTGTGTGTGCAATTGTTCAATTAAGACAATCTTTACCTATTAAAAAAATATACATACATATATGTAACAATACGAGTTAAAAAGACATTATAAGCATATAAATGGTAACTAAGTGTAATAAAATAAAAAAAAATAATAACAGAAAAACACAAATAATATTTAAAAGACCGTAACAATATAAGAATTATTTCAAAAAGTAATTTAAAATAATAGACAATTTAACAACAAGTAAAAAATCCATTCAATTTTAGCGACCCTAATGTTACTATAGCACACAATGAGGTATCTCTCAGTTATTAAATAACAATTTTTACCGAAAAATATATTGCTGTGGAATTTACTATCATTGCTTGGTTTTCAATCTATTTTCGTTAACAATGATAAAATTCAACACCTCCGATTGCGTTCAGCGTCAATTGTATTATCTCATTAGTCATTCAAGAGAGCATGCTTCACTTAGACAATTACCCCATATTTCATCAATGATAATTGGAAACAAAGTAATGATAACACTATTAATCTTAAAAAAATCCTTTGTCCGACGGTGTTAAGTCTTCTCCAAACTTTTGAGAAACCACATAGTCGGGCTTTTTGCATGAGTAACGTTCAGCAAACTATAATCGCTCCACACATGACTAGAGAGAAACATACGCTCAAGCTTACCGAAGATCAAGAGTGTGAAAAATTAAACAAAGCCACCTATCATCGTTTCGTTTACATTCTGTTAACAATAAATATTAAAAAATTATTGCATATGCGATATTGTAAATTTAAACCGACATCTATCACTATATATATGTACATATTCATAGACAATGTACAATTTATTTAAATTTACATATATTCTAAATTGTATGTATATAATCAGTTTCGCGAGATCAGTTTTACGCTAGAGTTTCGATTTCTTCGGTGATGACGCTCTGCGCGTCGCTTTGTCCGATGATGACAGCGGAAGAGCTGCTCGTCGGATACGGCGCCGTCTTTATCTTTCTCGCCTCGCGCCTCTGCTTCTTCTGCTGCATCACGAGCCGCAGCTGGTCCAGTTTGCACTTAGTCTTCGAGTTGTCCAAAGCGAGAGTCGTCGCCGTATGACACTTTGTACATTTGCTCTGAGCTTTCCTTGGCTCTTCTTCCACTTCGGAGCTTTTGCACGAGCAACAACTCTTGCTGTCCGCGGAATAACCGCAGGAGCATTCTTCCACGTTTCGCTCGGTCCGCTTACAATTGCAATTATCTGTATTTCTGTACGCAGATTCAGTCGAAGGCGCGGGAGTCGTATAATGGCCATTGCATTCTCCGTAAGGACACAAATTCGAAGAGTTGCTGCATTTGTTGCACTCGCATTCGTCGGAGCCGTTTTCTGCATCACAACTCGAGTGTTTGAATTCCCGCTATAAATATATATCGTAGCATCCATTAGCATCGTTAAACAAATAGTCATATCATACATATAAATCGAGTCTTACTTGTTTGGTGCGCGTTATAGGTTGAGCGTTATGAGTCGGTTCAAATGTGATTCGAGCTCCTCTACGATATTGCGGGGGAGTAGCGCATAACAGATCGTTCAGAATGTGAATAATAGTTGATATATCTCGTTTCGGTCGCCCGAATCTAAAAAAAATAAAAAATTATAATATAAACTTAAATTGTAAGAAACATTACATCACTATACATAAATAATGGTTATCAACATTTGTTGACCTTTGTACTAGTTATATCACTATAAGATTGCAACTTTCAAAACATCTGTTTATAAACAACATAATATACACACCTATCTTGTAAAGCAGGATTCAAGGTGCCGGAAAATGTTCCAGAATAGATCCCCTTGCCGTGGTGCTTCATCGATTCGATCACAGCCCCTTGGCCAATTTTCGGTCGAGTGGTTTCTTCGTTGGCGAGATCTACTTTATTAGTCAGAACCTCCTTTGACAACTTCTTCAAAGTCTGGGTGAGATTTTTGGACGCCTCCACCAAAGAATTGGTATCAGATATGGGAGACATTGTGGAATGTGGTTCTAGTTTGGACAAGTCGTCCTTGGTGGCCTTTGAAGTGGACGGCTCGTCGGACATATCGAATTGGTTGTGAGCGGTGCGAACGTTGGTCTCCATCTTGGACGTAGATGGAAGCGCCAGATCGTCGTTCGAATTGTTGCCACTGCTGGTGCACTGCTGCATCTTCTTTTTGATATGTTTATTGACTACGGATTGCATGAATGCCTTTGGTTTGCTTTGGATCGGCTGATTGCCCGATTTGGACGTTTTGTGAAGCAAGTAGTGCAACCGTTTATTCTTGCAAGACTTGGGCACGGGCGTGGTCTGTGACGATGTAGATAAAAATGACTTTTCGGGGCTGCTCTCTTGCGAGCCTGACGAAACGGACGGTTTGCTATCGTCGATCGTGGACTCGGAAGGTTTGTAATCGTCCAGTGCGCTATTTATACTGCTTACGTCCATTGCGGAAGAGGTTGCGTCCATGTGGTTGCAATTGCTGGCGCACACGTAAGACGAACAAAGACACGAGGTTAAATTTGCGGCTATAGGATCGGTGATTATGGGGCAGTCTACTGGACGATCTGTCTGATGGGAAACCTTATGCTCCCCGACTATGCTACTTATTAAATTACTCTTTAACGAACTAGGTAAGGGCACAAATTTAGGAGGAGGCTTGTCTTCCTTTTGGGGTGAATCAACTGAACTGCTGATCGGGAGCGTTATCGGCGAATAAGAAGAAGTCAACGAGGACTTCAGGGGGCTCGAAACGAGATTCGATAAAGATTTAATCGGCGATTGTTCTAAATATGTGGATACGTCCATCGAGTTACTCTCTTCGTCGAATGCGTACTTAGACGAGATGCAATTAGTTTTTTCAGTACTACTACATGGTGCTTCGCTAACTATGTTTTCGATGTTCTCCTGCATTTCTGCAAAAGATTTGAATATTTCGAATGCGTTTTGTAACGTTTCAAAGTCTTGTTTGCAAAACAGCGATTTCAAGTCCTCGGCTCTATTGACTTCTTTAACTGGCGTTGTTTTAGTATCGGAATCTGTGCTGGATTTTGACGGTGATTCAGTAGAAGACCCGGAAACGTTCGCAGCTCCGTCGCAGGAAGGTAAAACTTCATCGTAGAGTTTTTCACGGGAAGTACTTGGTTTAGACGTTGCAGGTGCGGGCTCTGGAATTTTGACAGATGTGCGCGTGGACTTTGAGGGCGTTCGATGCGACGAAGACAATCGAGACTTTCCCACCGTGGAGGTGCTGACTCCGCCGCCGGGGTAAGTCGACAATTGTAATTGTATAAGCATCATGTGATCTCCCAAACGCATCGTTAGGTTTAAGGGCGACTTTCCGCTTAAAAAGTCATTCACTTGCGAGTCGTTGAGAGATTCCAAAGCCTGCATAACCGAATTCTCTGGACGTTGAGTCTGTGAATATTTCAGTCATTGTTAACACTTCATAAAAAATAAGACTCGGTTTAAAGATAAGGACTTACCAAAAGACCAGTTTCAACACTTGGAAGTAGAATTATCTTAGAGCCATCACTGAGTCCATTTTCTTCCAAAGTGCCATCCCTCAGTTGTCTGGAGAGAAAAAAAGAATTGAACAATTTTCCTACAATGGCATTCTGATGAAATGGCAATGTTCGATCATATTATTAAACAAATAGTACGTTGAGACACTCATTAATATTTTTCTTTCTCCATTTGAAAAATTTGCTCTGCAATAGTAATTATACACAAAGCAGTGTGTATAATTGCTTATTATGATTCATAAAATCAAATTTCTGTTTATGAATGATAAATGATTCATCAAATAACATTTTCGATTATTAATTATCAATGTATACATATGAAATCTGAGCACTGTAACTTTAAAGCACTCTCTAATTGCGAAGACTTACATATTTTAATAAAAATATAGTTTATGAAACGCCTTTCATTAAATTCCAATTCAAAGGAAATACCAGATCTAATATTAATCAATGCATTTTTCAGCAGGATGAATCACCGTGTCGCACTCACTACCAAAAATAATATGAAACGGTTTAATCCCCACCTAGGGCTATCAAACCGGTTAAAACTGAAACAGGTCATTTATAAAAAAGTCGAAAACCGTATTTTTTGACTCAGTTTACCGTTTTATACGATTATAAAAAAAAAAATTCGCAAAAATTATATTATATAATAAATAACGCACAATATTGATGAATAAATTCCTAAGCGAAGCGACAGCGATGACTGCCGTTTTTCAAAAAAACTTCTTCAGGTCTTTTTTTTGTGAAAGGCTCGGCCTATACCTGATAAGTAGTCAGCTAGTTGAGGTAAATATTAAAATAACCCAATATTTTATGACCATCAAGTACATTTTTAATAAAAAAAATATAAAATGACAATACAAATGAATATGTGAATCTGACGAATGTGATGATGATGATAAGGACGAAATATATAATTTGAACGAAGGTTATGATAAATTTGATAATAATTTCTGTACCCACAGTATGTCGAAAAATGTTTGTCAAATCGTGTAAGGAATTCTATTTTATAGAAATATGTTTTAGAACAAGACAATAAAGAACTAGTTTTATTATTAGATTGTAAAACACGGTGGAATTCCTTGATACTTATGATTGTAAGATTTATAAACATTAAGGAGTGCAATAATAAAGCTCAGCAATTAATTTTACAATTTTAGATAATGCGATCGACATTCTAAAATATTACTATTTCACAGGCGGTAGGAGTAATTAATTTTCTATTTGAAGAGTTAAAAAAAATTAAAATATGACAAATTATGAAATGAAAAATGACTCATATAATAGTAGAACGAAGAAATAAATTTAGTTTCTTTGTTACAATATTTACAAACTGTAGTTGTTCCTAACATAGAAGTTAACTTAGCTCATGAATCAGGTTCTTGCATAAGTCTTTGCGATTTTTAAGGTGTGGTTTAAATGAGTTCAAAATTATAATGTGTAATACTTTTACTAAATTGTATATTTCTATCTTTTTCTACAATTATCCACGTGTTATACAAATTTTAATATCAGATTCGAAAAATAATGTATATTTGGAAGCAATAAATTATTTAATGTCGTTTTTGTAAAATATTTTTTTCCACCCAAGTGTTGCAGGGATCTAAATAAATTATGGTCGTTTGGAACAATGTCTGAAGAATACAGTATGTGAGAAAGGGGTTCCAAAGAAAATTCATTGATTTTTCTACTGTCTTTTTTTATACATGAGGGCAAGCGCTGTCTTGGTGTAAGATCACTCTTTTTTAATTTATAAGGGAAGGTATTTTTTATGGTCTGAGTTGCTTTAAAACTAATTAGCTGAGCACACTGTTTCTGTCTGTCTATAATCTTATTGGGGTGTAATCCTGTTCTCGGGGTTGAAATTGAGGGTTGTTTGGCATCCAACCAATGCCTTTTACGTCGTGCGTAAAAGTAAAGAATCTACTTCTCATCTTCAGTAACAATTCGACTCAAAAATAAATCTCTCTGTTCTAGAATCATTAATTATTGGCATATTGAGTTTCGCTGCGTGAAGTTTTCCCAAGACATTTTATGAAATACTCATATTCTGCAAATTAACACTTTTCCTAACTTTTTAAATGTCTACCTCCAGCTTCTGTACCGTTAATCTCGGACCTGCTTTGATGACAGCCTTAACATCCTCACTAACAACCCCTAAGGACTACTCGCCCATGCGTAAATGTTAAATTTCCCGGAACGAAATTTTTAGAACCAGATTTGACACATACTTAATTTAATGACATCCCTGCCAATTGCATTACAGATGTTTTTAACTGCTATTGTCGCATTATGACCGTGTAGAAATTCATTAAATTGAGATTATTGCATCTCCACTGCCATTGTTGATATAGGGTTGAAAACATTGAAACAAAAAATATTCCATTACTAAATAGCATCATTAATACGATTACTGTTAACAAACACCGAAAGAATAGTAAAATTATCGTTAATATATAAAAAGTTATACATTTTTTAAAATGTAAAAAAACCCCTTGTAATACATATCTTTATAACTTCAAATTTTAATATCGTTTAATTGTTTGTGGTATTTTCGTATTATAACATAATATTTTTAATATATTTTCTTCAAATTTTGGCTATGTATAAAAAAATAATCCATTTGTATTTTTCTTGTGAATCACAATTTAAAATTTGTTTTGTACATCTAATATACAAACAAAAATAAATAGATTCTAAAATATAATATACTATTTTTATGCATTTCATTATCTATTTCTGGTTATTTTACCATGAATACTATATTTATATGCAATGAAATTAGAATTTTTGCATAATTTCAAACAAATATTTACATATTTATTTTTTAAAATAAAAATTTAAAGCATACAAAATATCTTAATTTTCCGAGGACGGTTAAAACCGGTTTTTTGGAAGCCCTAATCTCCATGATATCAATGTCATTAATAGTTCGTACCTAAATTATATTGAAAATCCGCAGTGAAAGCCAAAAGTTCCCGATTCATATAGAAGTCATCACTCAATCACAACTGAAGATCTTATGCGAACAGTGGACTCGATGCCAAGGACTGGGGTAGTTATAAATCCAAAGAATATTCCACAAATCATTAAAAATAAACTTGTTGAATTGATTAGAATAAATGATACAATAATAATAGATTTATGTTTCAGACATTTAGTACCTGAACCATAAATCTCTTGCATCTTGAGTCGAGGACAGACAGTTCTAGCGTTTTCGGATTGGTGATGCGGCAAAGCAGTCATCTCCGCGAATTTGATGTGTTTGTTACATCAGAAGTAGACTAAATTCCTACTGTAACGTGAAATAATTAGCCGAACAATGCATCGGCATCTGCAAGTTTAAATTGGATCAATGAGTAGCAACTATGAATGGACATTAGCACATCTCACTTCTGTGGATTAGAAAAAACTGTGGAATAGTATTAATCGTCAAGGACAACGGGTTAAGACATGGGTCAGAATCTATACTAAAAGGTTTTATAAGCGCCCAGAATGGTCAGAATTTATATTAATTATTTTTTTTCAGTTAGAATTTATCTATTTCCGTATTTATTACAGTTCATTGATTAGTATTTATATATGATCTTTATTTTAACCTCAAGATCAATTTTATGTTGACAGATGCTCAGCATAATAATAAATGGTCATTACCAAGGTGTTTCAGTGGCAACTTGTTTGGTTGGGCTCGTAACATTGTCAGATGTCAACATAACAAGCTAAGTGTGCTCGCCAGCGCTTTGTCGTTGTCCTCTGAATACCTTTGCGCCCCACATACAATTAAATAGATTCGTTGAGGGTTATTCATGGGGTGTTCAATGTTCTGACCAACACTCGCTCGTATCTAACCTGTTTCAACAGTTTTGGTGCGAGCGAGATATTTTATAAGTTGTTTCTAAAATAAATAATTTTTTGCTTAATTATATTTTTTTAATTCACATCATCCTATATTTTTATTCTGACCATATGCTATTTTTATTCTAAACATTTGATATTTATTCTGACCCTGAATAATATAATTATGACCAGACTGTTAATACAATTGTAACCATTTAATTTATTGCTTTTATTTAAAGATTATTAGCTGGACTTTGAGTTTGGATTGCCTCCGTTGCGTTCAGGAGCCGAAGATGATTCATCATAGATATAGTAAAGATACGGAATGCATCAGCGAGGATCCAAATTTCTAGGATCTTTCAGTATCACCGGCAAGAGAAGTTTTAGTCTCTTATGTACAAAATTTCGTTAATGCAAACGGACTTCTAGACGCTTTCCAGAAGTTGCGAAAGAGTACAAATACTCGTCACTAAATCGCCAAGTTCTATTCCTACTAATTGGTATGTATTTCTTAAGCAAGGAGCTTAGAAGCCTGGTAGGGTAGGAAGATGATGACAACTTGGTAAGCTTTTTCCATTCGTTGAATAATTTACGCAGAAGCATCATAAGATTTCATTAATTTGGCGTTATTTTCTTTCATGTTTAGTTAGATAACTAGTAAGATGTCGAGAAAAGTAGTTTAGAACTAAAAAGAAGTATGTATTAGAGTTAGTGCATGTAGAGTAGAAAATGACCTTCAGGTTTAAAAATTCTAGTTAGAGGGATGCTATGCGGGATGTTGTGATTAGTAATTAGTAATTAGAATTAGCGACGACGATGTAACGATGTGCAAAAGTAGAAAGGCGAAAAGAAGAAGAGCGCATCATTTCGGGGCGACACAATTAAAAGCGTCATCGCATGTAGGCGCTTATCTGCGGTGGAAACGGGGTGGGGGTAGGGCGCCATTGCGAAGTGACGTCACGACGAAAAGGGGGCAAAGGGCCGAGGCGCAGGCCAGCGGCGATCGCGGAAGGAGAGGGAAGAGGGGCGGGGCGGACGAACGCGAGGGGAAACGAAGGTGTCTTACCTCTCCCTGTGCAGCAGGCAAATCCTCTCCTTGGGCACCTTCAGCTTCCTGGAGACGAGCTTCTTGAGGTGATCGACGGAAGATCGGGCGTCGGCCGCTAGCGCGAACGAGCCTCCGGTCGTGGTGTGAACGTCGAGCGTGAGCGTGCGCCCCCCGGCCGCCGAGGAGGTGCCGCCTCGCTCCATGTCGTCTCCGCTGGCCGACGGAGGCCCCGATGCGCCGACCGACTCCGCCCGCAGCTGTACGCGCACGCACCGAGTGTTGCCTCTCCAGATAACGCGAGCGGTGTTGCCAACGACCGACTCTCGCCAGTCAACAACTCTATTTTTATCCGAAGCCCGGGGCTGACCGATTATTACAAATTAAAATCTGCACATACAGTCTCCCTGATTTTGATTGGCTACAATCAATTAAAAAAGCCAAGTCAAGCTTTAAAAATCAGACCAGTCAAATGCAATCAGATTAAGTGTCCAATATTTTAGAAACGAATTTTACATTTTTAAAACATTTATTTTATTTTACTACGACGATCTAAGTTTGGTGCAAAAAATTGTAGTGGTGTTCATGAAAAGTAACAATTCGTGTTGTAGAATTTAAAAATCATCAGCTTAGATTACATCACAATTTTTACATTTAAATTTAACTCTTCCTCCATTGTTAATACTGTTTCATCTTCGTCTATTCATTAGCTGTATAGTTTGTTTTGGAGGAACAACATTTGGGTTTTAAAGTGACTTGAACAAATCGATCAAATTCGAATGCACTCTATTATTCGGCCGTTCGATCTACAATCCTTTTCTTCGTATAATTCAGGGTGAAATCGACTGAATAGAGAGATGTATCGTTACGACTTAGGACTTCGACTGCCAATTTGGCAGGTTCGACTACGTTTATTAACTTTTTGAGCACTTTAAAATCTATTAAGTCTAGCATTTGTGAACAGTTTCTAGGTACCCGGATACGAGTTTTAAGGTCATTACCCGGCGGGTTCGGGTCCAGAAACCCTAGCCGCAATACACTGATGGAGGCGTTCCCTATAGTTTTCAATAACTTTTCACGTGAGGTCAGCCGGTTTGGTGTTTACTTCTTCTGCAATTCTGTTCTAAAGTTAATCCAGATTTCTTGGTCGGTGTTTAAAAACTTTTTCATTGAGGTAGCCCTAGAAAAAAAGTCGCAGGGGCTCAAATCCAGGGAACGAGCCGGCCACGCCACGTCACCCCTTAAGGTCTCTGCCCACTACACCGTATCATACCATGCCGTTATAGAAACGTATCAAGCATGAAAGTAACGCTGCAAACATTACCAACGCCCACAGCGGTTGGTGACGGAAGTGGGCGTTGTGTCATACTAAATCATACAAAGAATATTTTTTTATACGATACGGTTACGGTCATGATATGGCACGGTGTAGTAGGCAGAGATCTTAGAGAGACCAGATGGTCAGGAAACATTTCACGCAATACAGCCATTGAACATCGAGCTTTGTGGGCCGTAGCTCCATCCTTTTGAAACCACGGGTCTAGAAATTCAACATCCTGTAATCTGGGTTGCAAAAAGTTATCCACCATGATGACATAGCGCTGGGAAGTTACCGTAACAGTTACTCCTTCTTCATCAAAAAAGTATGGACCAATAACTCTGTAATTCGCAACTGCGCACTATACAGCTACTTTGAGAGAGTGTGAAGGTTGTTCGTGCAGTATCTCGGGGTTTTTGGCGGCCCAATAGCGGAAATTGTGTTTATTTACTGTTCAGCTCGGATGGAAATAAGCCTCAACGCTACTCGGCAGCACCGCTCTTGGATCAACGGCTCACACCATTTTTAACGGTTAGCATGATTATGTAGCACTCAATTCATGAGTCAACTTTATTTTGTAGGGAAGGAATATTAAATCAGCATGCAGAATTTCGGCTAAACTCCGACGTGAAATTCCTAAAGCTAGTTCGTGTTTACGAGCGATGAGTTTGTTCAAAAGATGCTCTCACCAATTGCACGTTTTCTGACGTCCTAGCAGTCTTTGGTCAAACATGTGTCCTCCTTTGTTAGGGCGCCAGTCTACCACACGCTGGAAGCACGTCACACCAGTATTACGGGGGGCGTGGACCGCTCAGTTGCTCACCCGATGGGATTGAGTCACTTATGCGAGTTTTTTTCTTGTTCTAGGACTTGCATGATATTGGAACTTAGAAGTAACAGTGTCTGGTACCTGATAGCGGGGGTTAGGGTTTGCGCGGGCGCAAGCAGTGTTTTTGAAAAGGATGTAGTCTCAATTCTGTCCTCATTTTTAGTGCACTTCCTGTTCACTACAAGCATGAAATCCAGGAACAAATTGATTTCGCACCAGAAATGTACTGACTGTTTTGCTCCACCCTGTATTTGCCTTAATTTTATATATAAAATATAATATATTTTTTTAATTTATGGGCAAATATTACTTTTTTGATTAATGAGTCACCTCTACAGTGAACATCATAGGTCTCCGTCTCTCATTTTTGTTGAAAAATTAAATTGCTAGAAGGGGAATACTGTGTAAGTAATTCATACAATTTTTTTGTATGAGTGCCCTTTTATAAGGTGACCAGATTTTGAAAATAGCAAGACACTAAAAAAAACCATTACAGAGAGCTAAAAAAAATATCACTTCGAAAATTTTGTTCAAACGCAATCTTCAAAATTTTTTTAGGGAGCAAAAAATCACAAACAACCTATATCATTATTTGTGGAAGCAGAATCTTAGTTGAATCAGAACCACGCACATCAATCCTAGAGCTTGCGAAAAGCGTTCTGGACCATTTAAAGCAGCTAGGGATATAACAAAAAGTTGACAAGTGGGTGCCGCACGAGATCAATAGATGTATAGAAGACAGCCATAACGAATTTGGTATTGCGCTTATTTTATGAAAAATAAATGATCCATTTCTTGATCGTATTATAACGTGCGATTAACAGTAGATCCTTTCCAATAGCAGAAAATGGACAAAAATGAAATCCCAAAGTATTTATTAAAACGGAAATTACACAAAACAAAGATAGTAACTATTTGATGGGCTGTGCTCTGTATAATCCACTACATTTTTATACATCCTTGTAAAAGCATTACAACTGAGGGTTATTATCAAGAAATTGACAAAATGCACCAGATCAATTTAAAGGTGCAATTCTTTTGCACGACAAAGCATGTCAACACATTGAATTTAACGAGTTGAGTTATGAGATATTGCAACAGACTATAATATTTTTAAGCACTTTGACTCCAGAATTACCGGAATAAATGAATAAAATTGTAATTAATTGCCAAAAGTGGGTTGATTCTAATAGTGATAAGGAAAATGTATTTAAAAAGGGAGGTCATTAACAGCAATGATTTTTCTAGCTACATAGCATTATCATTAAATAAATATCTACAATGGCTAATCTGTGTTGCATTGCCATTATCACTAAGCTTTCGCTTAAGTTGTGAAATATTTTATCTAACTATCCTTCGTATGTTTTTGAGAAAAATTGATTAGCAATTTTTATTTACATTTTCCACAAATTATATGAAATTATCATTAATTAAATTGTCTAAGAAAACAAGTACATTAATGCAAATGAACTTGAAATTGTTGAATTGAAAAATTAAGAAGATAGTACACCAGAAATGACATTGAATTGAGTAACAACTTGTACAAACTCTTCCGAATGCATTGAGAGTACTATTTATGTTTCTAGTATATTAAAATATATATTCTCTGACAAATATTTGTATTATTATATATATATGGCAAGTCATGCAGTTTAAATTGAATGTATCTATTCAACTTTGCAATCCATTGTTTTATGTATTTATATCCAGCATTAAAATATATTTTATTGAATTGTAAAAAATGATTCATACCTACAACTCAATGTATTCGCTAAGGAAGTTATTGTATCATAATAAGTTGGTACAATTTCTATTTATTATACTTTTTCATGAAAAATATGTGTTAAGGTTCCTAAATAAACTTGCTAAAATGATTTTAAAATAAGAGTAGATTTATCGAGTGAAAAAATACGGATTTAAATCAGGATAGACTCCCAAAACTCTTAACAGCAGAATAACATGAGTTTTGGCGTTTTTTAATTTAATAGCGTCTTATACTTAGTAT
Organism: Plectrocnemia conspersa; assembly: GCF_051122295.1. Taxonomy (NCBI): domain Eukaryota; kingdom Metazoa; phylum Arthropoda; class Insecta; order Trichoptera; family Polycentropodidae; genus Plectrocnemia; species Plectrocnemia conspersa. Next base: position 24,377,393 of record NW_028277174.1, read on the forward strand.
CTATATATCTATACATATATTTTGGCTTATCATACGTCCCAGTTTCACACGAACAAAAATTTCCGAGATAGCCTTTTTTTAGCTGTCCCGGTTTAGAGCTTCATAATTACGGTAAGCATACTTATACCATAATGAGTTGCTGTGAATAGGATAATTTGTCATATTTACATATTTTTAACAATAATTGAGAACACCTATTATGTATGTAAAAGTTTATTGTTCAAAAATTAGAATAATTATGAAAATAAAAACAATTTTTGGTAACACAATAAATAAGTTTTTCATTGATCACATATTTTTTCATATAAAAAGTCTGATTTTATAGGGTACTCTTTTACAAAATATAAATATACAGATTGAATATAATAAATATATAAAGTTTGGCACTGACAAATTTACATAAATATGTATGTATACAGTGAATATGACAAATTATAACATTTTTGTCAGCTTGTGATCACCCTATAAGAAAAATATATATGCAAATATGGAATGTATTCAGAACGAATAATAATTGAATGTATAGTAGTGTCAAAGGTTTAAAAACGACTGCATTATTTATATTTTTATATAAAACTAGTCGGCAAGAAGTCGTTTCATAGAAAGTTCGATTGAATCGTTAATTGTTAATTCTAAAAATAATAACAAATTAGCATTACAAAAGAAATGTATAATAAATATAATTAATACTTAACTATCTATTAATTTAACAAATAACAACAGAATTATCCAGTGCCCGACTGAACCGAATTACACAATAGTTATTTTGCTATCTATAATTTATTATATTACATTTAAGAAGCCTACCTTGCCATCGTGAGCTTAAAAACTATGTTTATATTAAATATTAACACAATCATGAGCCAAACTCTTCGGTGTCTTCAGATATCAAACCGAATTTGAAGTCGCCCCTTCCGTCCATTTTTAGATAATGATCGTGATGCGTCCATAGCGATTTTCTATGTGAAACGGTAAACAGAGTAATACCAACCTGAATAAAAAAAAAAAAAAAAAATTAAAAACATTTTTAACAACACAAAACGTTTTATTTAAGATGTAACATACTTTTCTGCAATATTGATACATTGATCCTTCGACATCCACTGACACAGCACTCGTGCATTCATCCAAGATAGCGAATTGTGGAGAGTGGTAGAAGAGTCTTGCCATCTATTGTAAAGCACAGTTAGACGATTGATATATTTAATATAAACAATAGTTTTGAGATGCTTACGGCAATCCTTTGTTTTTCTCCGCCGGATAAGACGTCCATCCAATCGGCGATTGCATCCCAGCCGCCCTCCCGAGACACTAGATAAGATAGCTGAACCAGATCCATGAACTTAATTAGTTCTTCATCAGTCCTGCCGCGGCGTAGCATTTCAGATCTGGTATGTGGGTAGATAACCTGAAAGAAAGGAATAAAATATATAAACACTTAGATCCCTGTATAACGCATGAAGTAGGCTACAAGTGAAATTATATATAAAGAATTTTATATACGAGGGGTCAAATAAAAATGTTAACAAGTGTATTGTAAATTAATATCAGTATTGAATAATAGCTTTCAATGGTCAGAGCAGCGCTCTGTCATTTGATTTTTGAATAATGAATGTTCAGAGAGATTTAAAACTAGCAATAAAACTTCTCAGTAAAACTAAATAAATTCCACACACTACCATCGGTGAATTATATTTACTTTTATGTAGCGATTATTACCTGATCTCTTAAAGTGCCAAGCGTCATGTAAGGCCTCTGAGGTATATAAAACAGCTTTCCTCTTGGAGGTTTGATTATAGTGCCACCGAACATTGGCCACAGCTCTCCGAGAATACGGAACAGACTAGACTTTCCGCATCCATTTGGACCGCAAACTAATACGTTCATTCCAGATCTGAAAACAATCACTCATTTAGTCGCCTTCGTTAAGACTTACTATTAAAAATCCAAAATATAACTCACTTGACTTCGAAATTTAGATCTTGAACTAAGACATCTCCATTCGGGGTAACTAAAGGTACTTTATCGAACTTGATCAGATGATCTTGATAAATGATTTTACCAGAACCTGGTATCAAAGGCATCAATGGAAGATGCTCTCCTGTTTATTAAAATTTATTTTAAAAGGGTGCGATTTAACAGGGAATTATATGTGCATTTAAATATATATTTACTTTGTTCCATAAAACAAATTATTTGTGCATTTATTTAAGATAAATCTTCAGAAAAAGATTCATTGCTGAAAATTATTCATGGGGTATTCACTATTTGAACCAATGCTCGCATCAATTCCGTCCAATAGTAATGCATAAACAATTCGTTTTATGGAACAAATATTTTATTTATTGCTCATTTAAATTGTCCTTATTTTATTCAAATATTTACCGGCGCTTCCGTTTGCTCCACTAGCTACAGATGAACCGTCAATCATGGTTCTCACGTATTTTCCTTCGTTGAGTTCTTTGAGTACGACTATCAACTCGGTAACTCGAGTAGTGTAACCTGCCAACTTGGTCAATTCTCTGCCAGCCAATACTAATCTACCTATAGCTTCTGCCAATTTGACTAACATTCTACCATAAGTGTAGTAATGTTCGAAACGATTTCCATTATCACTATTTGTCAATAGAGGGTGATCTTTGACAAAGAACGGCATCGAAACGGCATAGAACCCGACCACAGTCGCGATATCTAAAATTAAATATAATTAGTACATAGAATAGCTTCAAATAAAACCATTAATGAAGTTTAAATACATTTCGCTACAATGTTATCGACCATTCCCATCCATACTCTGAATTCTAAGAACTTCCTGAGATGATTCGTTAATTTATTGAAGCTCGCCAATAACGTAAGTTTTTCTCTATTATTACCCTGATAGAAGGCAATCTCTTCCGAATTCGTTATCAATCTCGAGTTAATATACCTAAATTCGCCTTCTAATTTTTGCTCGGTGACAGTCATTCGAGCTACAATAAAAAATATATAATAATAAAAACCTCATAAATTAATAAAAAGCTAGCGATAATCACCTGTAGGTTTTCGGAGATTGGTCAAAAACAATCCGGAGATGAACAAGTATCCCAACATCATTCCGGGAGTCTTTCCGCCTAAGTTGACAGTCAATCTGTATACGTAAATGCCGATGTCGAGGATCGGTTTCGATATGTTGCTGTAAAAGTCGGTGATTGTGTCGCAGAACTTGTCGATGTCGGCCGTCAGCAACTGATCGGCGTTCGCTATTCTGTTGTCCAAGTTTGTCATCTTGTAGTACGTGTAACCTCTGAAAGATCAAGTCGACGTTAAAAATACTACCAATGAAAAGTTTGAGTCGAATGTGAACGAATACGAACTTTAAGTATTGATCGTAAAGATTCTTTGTCATATTCGTTCTGAGCCGAAGTTTAAGCTCTCCTAAACTCCATTTCATTATATTGTTCACTAACGATATCTGAAATTTTAAAAAATGAATTAATAATCATAAATTTGATTCCACAGATGAATCATTTTGAACAATACAAAAATGTTTTATCAGTTCTAGCTTACGCCTACAAGAGATGTATTTGGGCATAATTAATTGTATCCGGTTTTGTGGTTAGTTATGTTTGAATTAACGTTTATTTCATCTTATATATATATATATACAAACGTTATACAAGCAATACACACTATATGCAACATACAACAATGGTTCGAATTTAAAATACTGTGTTTGTATATTTTTAGTAAGACAATCTGTAAAAATTATATTATAGATTAATGCCATAGATATGTGTAAACATTTTAAATCTGTAACCACAAGGTCAAGTGATATTTTAATAAAAAAAATCGTTGCTAAGAATTGTGATAAGATAGATAAGACTAAAAATCATATTAGCGATATATTAAGGTATTTATTTCTATATTAGATAATAAAACTCTCAATAGACCTTTCCAAAAAGTAATAACATACATTACACATATTTTTTTAATCTACATCTGATTGCGATATTTAGAAGTTCTAATACAGACTAGATAATGCATTAACTATAAATTGCGGTATCTCTTATCTATATAAGCATACACCATATGCTGTTGTTCTACTAGTTAAATTATTATAGTATGCTGGTATTAATCCGTGTGTAATAACAGCTTAATTGATTATGGTAGTTTTAATTATATTTCCAAATCGCACGAGATAAACTCTCATAATTTACTGTGCATTTGCGGTTTTGTGGCATAAATAACGTCTGTTGACCCATTCAACGTGGTTTTGCTTAATCATCAGCGTAAATGCTTATCAATTGTCGGTTTCAGGTTAAAATACTGAATGAATAAATAAATTTATTAAAACACATACTCACAATAGGCATAGCATAGAAGAATTTAAATAATCGTTTCTTGAATAGCGGCTTATTCATGTCAATGATGGCACTGTTTTAAATGAAAAGTATATTAAATTAAATCATAATATTGATCTGAAGAGATCTAGAGTTTGATTACTACCTCTCAATTAACGTTCCATTCTGAATCATCCAAAGGTCGCAAAGTGTCCTTGCAATTAAAGACGCCGCCACCAAGATCATGAATCCGTTCTCTTTAGACCAGAATCCCGGAATCATGACTCGCAGGAGGCTTCTGAGTTGAGCGAAAAACTTTGCATCGACCTGAGGTTTAGCACCTTTGTTCTTTTTTTCTACGATCATGTACTGGACTTGTTCTTCGGGTTTGATCTGATCGGGCTTCCGTCGCTTCATGGTGCTTCTGAAATGTAACCGTTCGAATATATAAACTTATCTTTATAAATATTTAAGTGAGAAAGATTGCTCAGTGTGTGTTTTGTAATTTTTTTATACAGCGATTAGTGTCCTACGTGGAAAAACTGCCTAAAGAATTTTATGATTTAAATAAAATTAATAAAAAAAATCTTTTGGTTGATTTCGGAGAAATAAACAATAGTATAGACAAAAACCGATTGTGGTAAACAATGTTTATATTCGGGTTTACCACAAAAATCCTTAATCATGTAAATATTAGTGTTTGCAACTCGATTACAAACATAAAAGTATATAGGGCAAGCATACCATATTAAAATGTGTACTATAAGGAAATGTCACCAATTTTGTTCAGAATAATGATAAAAATTGACAGAGATGGGTATCCATAGATGATGTATTATAGATATAATAAAGTGCTTTTAAACATGTGTTGTTTTGGACCAGTTGAAGAAGTTTAATTAAAAATATATGAAAGATTAGAGCCAACCTTATCGACAGGGACGTCATTTGTGGGGCATTTGCCCCACCTTGAATTTAAAATATTAAAAAAAAAACAAGCACTGACTGGTCAACTCTTGTAATGCAGGCCAGCCAACAAGAGAACGTCACCTTGTGCGCTCGAGAGAAATACTAATGAAACTCTGATAAATATGTAGTACTACGATGGGTCCCGCTCATTCGGTCGTCATAAAGGTTGGACTCGTAGGGCTTTAGTATCGGTGGTTTACGCAATGGAACAAGTAGTACACATCGCTGTCAATTCTTGTCCCTCCCTTCCCCCATGGAAAAAAAATGAATTGACGTCCCTGATTTTAAACCAAAAATTGTTGGGTTATCCCTCAAAGAAAATCTAAAAAAAAGTCTCGAATCTATCACGAAACTATTTTTTTTAAATTTGTCATTTCAGTGAAATCATATTAGTAAGCATATATTTTGACCAGTGAAAATATAATTTATCTAGCATGTGCTAGTAAAATTATATGATTTCAACTTTTCTATACGTAGTAATATATAGAGTTACATACTTATCATTATTTATTTAGATGCATGAAATGACGTCTCTGCTTATCGATAACAAAAAAAAGCTACTATAGAAATAAACAAAATAAATCTATAAATAACATATAGTAGTCCCTCGTAGGGACTACTACCTATGTGTTGTACATATATAACTGTGGTAAAAATATACCACTTATGTGCATTAAAATTACATGTGTATTAAAATTTTGCTCAGTTGCACATCAAGACCCTAAGAAAAAATATTGTCATTTTAACTCAAACTAAATTTTGCTAAGACAAACTTTAGGACAAAAATAGAAGAATAGCTCTCAAACTAATTGGCAACACCGCAGTTACACTATTTATTAGTAATACTCTAAACACAGACAATATAGCATCTTGACAGGTTCGAGATGATTCCTAAGGTTGATCTTCGGGTCAAAATAAACGGGTTAATATATTTATCTATCAACATTATAGATTTATAATGGAGGATAACAGACATTTAACTGGAAATCAAATTCTAGCAGACTTCTCGGAAGAATGGAATAGTCACATATGTGTTAGAGATATTGGAACTCACCTACGGCCTAATTAAGCGCTACATTTAAGAAGAAATTAATATTTCGCAGAAGTTTATCAACCACAAGGTTGAGTGACAATTTTGTAAAACGTCATCAGTAAGAAATATGATAAGATAAAAATATAGTTTAGCGATTTATATATAAATATAAGATATTTATATCTATAAAATCATAGTTCAAATCAGTTAAATCAAAGATTAAAATAATGTTTACGAAGATTTGGAAAGACTAGATGTATTTTATGGATACTGCAGATTTCTTGGACTGCATTTGGATGTGTATCTCCATAATTTTAGAATGTAAACATTCTAAAATCAACCATGCTTGTAAAATTGCCCGAGCTTCAATAATACGTTACCACTATATTCTAGGGTTATTCAGAAAGTGGAATTAAAAAAAGAAAAAGTAGAGGAAGCATCCAGTGACTGATTGGGTATATTCATAGGTGAATAAAGTCAAATCTCTACAGAACGCCGTACTGATTTAAAAACATTGTCTTTATGCAAATATTGAGAATGAAACAGACCATTTCTGCCTGAATTTTACAATCTCAAAGTATTTGCATGAAACAAGCGGTTGAAATGTTTTGTTATATATTATCGCTTAAAACTATTTTATTTATTATAAATCTTCCGTTGCAACATGACAGGCGTTAGTCTAATGGGTTACAATGGGATTAACACAACCAACAAAGGTTAACACAATCGTCAAAGCCCTTACATCAATATTTTTAAATTTTAATATAATGGTATATATAACTTTATATGCATTACATCATAATATTTCAAGGTTCTGGAAGAGAAATTCTTATTATTTGAAGACGTTATACAGTTCATCGGATAAGTAGAGGAAGATTTTTGTGACCAATAATTAAGCATGAGGAGCCATTTTCAAGAAATATAAAAATATAATACTATACTCTATACTCGATTATAATCTTTATCTAGACGTCAAGCGACACAAAAAAATATTATCTGCACTGGTAGATAGGGACAGATCGCTTCTAAATAATGTTACTATTAGGTTATTGAAGAAATAATTTATTTTTGTGTTCTGGAGTTGACAATGTTGAAGATCTTACCCTATAATAAATGGTCGAAATGCTTAAACTGGTCTAGTTAGTGCGATTTGTGGTCGGACATTATCGCGCAAGAGAATCTGATCTTTTCAATTGACTAGTGCAGGGACTAGACATTTGTTGATTTCTTGACAGTAACTCTCAGTTTTGTAATGGATTATACCAATAGATTTGGTTTATAGTATATATACAGTAGATATATTTTTACCAGTGAAAATATAATTTATATGGCAGCTGCAGGTAAAATTATATGATTTTAACTTTTGCATACGTAGTAAACAATGCATTTACATTCTTATCATTATTTATTTACATATGATATATAAATGTTACTGTGAATGTGTATTTTTTTAGTAAAGTTATAGTTTCACCAGTAGACATATTTTTATTTGCGAAAATATAATATATGCTGCTCTAGTGTCTATAAAACTCAATTTGACAGTTGCGAAACGTCTATTTGCTGTGCAAATTCAAACCTAACTTGATGATATTCTAAAACTAATAATGCCTGCAATGGCGCTGACACGATTTTGTTGCTTTTGAAGTGGATTTTTGACTTCTGAGAAGGGATAATTGTTTTTTGTGCTCTCCTATTGGTCAAAATTAGGTTTAGATGTTTTCAATCGATTCTCACTTATCAATAGTCGCAATATTTTTATAAAAAGTCTTAATATGAACGCTAGATAACTCAACATATACGATTTTATTGCTTTTGACATGAATTCTAAACAGGGACCGCCTTGAAATACTATGAATATTAATGAAATTATAATATTAAAAAAAACGACCACTGACTGGCCAACTTTTGCTTTCCTTTGGAAAAAATTGAAATGACGTTCGTCTTTGGGTATATGTTTATATATATATACTATATACGGCAGTGTTTATCCAACTTTGTGCATGTAACATTGTAAGTTCAATAACTTTATCGTCGTTTAAGTTAGGTCAGCTGTTGCATTATTATGTACATGTTTTACTACCGATTAAGTTTGGTTAGATTCCAGTTGATTGCTCGTATTCTTATATTTAACGGAAGTATGAATAGGAAGTGGCGGTTAACAATAGAATATTGATGCGATAATTGCGGATTATTAATAAATTGCGCATATTTAGAATTTAATTTTAGATATCCATACAATCAAATTCACATCTATGATATTGTGTTTTTCAATTCAGATTGAGTTTTCCTAATAATAAAATTCTCTTTTGATTTGAACCTACATATTAGTTTTCACTACACAGCCAAGGAATTTGAATAAATTTTATTAATTGACAGAGTAACTAACAATTTATATCACTAAATTATTTCTCATCTTATTATAAAAAAATAAATCTATCGTACAAATATTGAACATGTTTTTTTTTTATCTCATTTCTCAATTCGAGTAATTTTATCTGTACTGACATCTAAAATAATATTATCTCTCGGCTCATAGTCTAGAATAGTATCATATAATAATTTTAGGTTATTAATTACTCAACACGTCGTTGAGTGCACTTTCGAATTACGCGTGTTTTCTTGTCGTTGTAAATAAAATTATTTAATGATTTTCTCCTCGTGAATAAGATACTGCATAGCCAAGTTTCACTTTCGTTCGCGTGACGTAGTAATCTCGAGAGATCGGATGATGTTAAATAACGCGGCAGTTAATCAACGAGATACATCTCCGGTTCTATACAAACATTCTAATGAGGAAAAAGGCGAATGTTTTTGAATATTCGTCGTATTTAATGATGCGGTGAATTATGGTATGACACTTGGTTGGTTAGTTTTGGATCGCGGTTTAATTTACCTGTTTTTGTTGAGCGACTTGAACAGGTAGTAGGCCGCCGCCACGGTGGAAGCGGCGGCGACGACCTGCGCCCCTCCGGACATTCTTGAAAAACTCGGCGCCATCCTGACTGTGTGACCGCGCGCCTCGAGTGCCGTGCGCGCACTGATTTGACACTGGAGTGAACCTTACCTCCCACTACTGCATAACCTGTTTCATTTGCACAATTTTTTTTATTAAAAAAGACATTACTGATTTTCATGTGTTATGCTACTCACGATAGTTTAAAATGGAAGAATATATATTATAGTGTACACAAAAATATAATTTGCTCCTTTTTTGATTTTATATTTAATTAAATATAGGTATGTGTAATTTTTTTAAAAAACGTGAGTGTGCTAAAACGGAACGGGATTAAAAAATCGAATTCAAATACGAACAATAGTGGCCATACAACTTGTTGTACAGTTAAAAGTAATTGTATATGTAATTGCTTACAAGAGCAAACCTAGGGTTGCCAGATGTCTGGATTTGACTAGAACATTTATACTAAAGTTCTGACTAAGATGAATTTTAACTCTCAAGTCAGATCTGATAACTAATATTTTTTGGAGGACATTTTTTAACACTCAAACAGAAGTGTAGCTCTTTACACTGTCGAGACACCGAAATATTTTTAATCGAGCGTAGAACGAGAGCATGCCGTGCCTTTCTGTCATTGTTTATGCATGCACACAAACGCATTTCCAACTCAGACATGCGGTTTCTCAAACATTCGCAATAAAACACAATATATTTTCTTACACATTTTCTTTACAAATTATAATATTAAAAAAATAAATAATTAAAAACGTATCTATAAAAATTAAACCTAAATTACTTAAAATAAAACATACAAAAATAATAAATTAAAAAAATTCTAAAATCCTAACAATCCGGGCATTTGACAAAGCTCTGTGACAAACGAAAAACGATACACGCCTAATTTTATTACCATAACAAAAGTTATACGTAAATCTTCGTCCAATATTACAAGTACTACTGGGCGAAGACGATGTAGGAAGATCTTCGAAGGCTAGGGGACGGACGGTCCACCACACCAGTCCCCTAGTTACGCCACAGAAAGTGTTAAATTTAACCCCCCTTTATTATCAACGCATTGCATATAGAAGAAAAACCGTATAAAGGTATAATCAAATATTATTTTACCATTTATGATTTTCCCCAATTAGTATACATTTTATTTTATCTTTTACTGCGTATTTTACCAAACGACTTTAGAGATTAACGCATTAAATTTACGTTTAAATGTATTATTCCACAGTTAGTACATTAAACATACACAATGCGTTAATAGTTAAAGTACAGTGATTTTATCATTTGGAGAATATGCATTGATGTTTTTTAAGCGCAATTATTGTTATTTTTTTTCATTGTACGAGGTACATCCAAAAATAGAGGTGCTGTATATGAATATGCAAATTAACATTTCATTGATAAAGTAGTATAAATTTTCTCCGTTTTTGCCTGTTTTTTTCTGGGAGCAATATTTATTATGTTGCTACCTATCAATAATTTTACTAATAATTCCTCAAAGTTATAAAACTATATATAATATACATAATTAAATGAACATTTGGTATTTTTTTAGCGAAAAATGTCTTGTTAATGTTTTTTGTATACTTTTTTGTATATTTCATGCAGTATATTTATATATTTTTATCATCTTATATCATATTTATATTGTGATTAGAAAATCAGATAGTGCATGTGTATCGGATTTATTTATTATTGTCAATAAATAAAACAAGAAGTAGGTTGTACTTTGCTTAGTATTTGTATTATCATACAAAGGGGATTTAACATATGAATTACTAATGTCTAGAACAAGAGTTGCCAACCCGCGGCCCGCCTTGAACATTTTTCCGGCCTGCGAGATTCTTTACAATGTACGTTTAGTATCATTATTATTATATTATCTATGTTTACATGTAAGAATAATAATAACTCATTATGTTTCAATTATTCACTCCAAAAAATGTCTATAGTGTATCTTTATCTAATATGTAGATATATAATTTTTTATGTGGCCCGCGGAGCTATGATGTATTTCCAAAGTGGATTGCAAGATCATTTGGGTTGGCCGTCCCTGGTCTAGAATATACATTCGTGTGGATATTTTATAGCTACATATTGATCTTTAGAGCATCTACCAAAAGGACATATTTTCGCATATTTTTTTCTTCTAAATGTTATCCTTTAATGATGTATTGTGTTTGGCTTAATCGTTAATAACTACTCTTTTTAGCTTGTTTTTGGTTTAATATATATATATAAAATTGCTCTTTTAAGCACCACAAAAATAGTAAACTTACACATAAATAAAATGTTAGAATTGTCTAAAACTAAATCATATTTAAAGTTGAGAACTTTACATTTGCCCTAGAGAGTCGCGATCGCGTTCCTTATTCTTTCCCGTTGTGGCCAGCGATTGAGAACGCTCCTCTTGCACGAGCCATCCAGCTTCTCAACTAGCTTGCCAAACATAAAGATATTTTTGACGATAGTTATGAAGAGCTGTAAAAAACATATGGAATGTTACTCATCTACAATATTTTAGGTCTGTACCATTATTATTATTTTTTGTATAATGGCCATCACGACGCACTGGGAAAACTTGTCAAGCCATGATGCTTAAATTTGTAATAAAAATATAATAAAATAAATATTATGATCGGAAAATTATACGTTTTCATTGTTGTTAGCAGTTTTTTTAAAATGTTGAGTTGTCTACAATATTTTGTGGAATATATTATTTGAAATAATAACTTATGCTGACTCATTTATAACTTTCTAAATGTTTTATTATGGCATTTTGAATGTAGATTTACGTGTTATAACTGCAATAATGACATTATTACCTTATAACTTTATTGAGTTGTCACGCATAAGCCTCTATCATGGAAGCTATCTAAAACAACTACTCCATATAATAAATAATGTGTAAATGTAATGTATATAGTTATCGTTCTTTATTCTTTACATGAACGATTAATGAACGTTATACGTCAGATTAGTTAAGATTTCGAAGGCCGCATAAATAATGGTATAATAACACAGCAAAATGTCATACATTACGATTTGTGGATTTCTTTCTTCAGTCGTTATTCGAATCGAAGAACTCTTTTGCCCTTTTTAATATTCATTCGGCGCTCATTTGAATATATTATAATTTTACATTTTCCGTTTGTTTCCATCGTGTGTCATAGTTTGGTGAACGCAATAATAAAATTTATGTAAGTGTGGAATTCCAAAAATGGGTATAAATCGCGTTTGCAATCAATGATTACGTGTGTTAATATTTTTATGAGTTTCACCGTTTGTGCGAATACTAAATTTACTATATAGTTGTCCATTAATTATAATTGTATTAAATTATGTAATGGCTTGGTCTCGCCAATAGATAAAATTAAATGTATAATACATAGCATATTCAACAGTAATTGTACTTTGAACGAGTGATTGAGGGGCAAAGTCGGTAACTGAGATAATAATTTTAAGTAAAGTAATGTTAGTTTATTTTACTTTTTTAGTCTTATTATCAAGTTAATCGGATAAATAGGGTTGTTAGGCGACAAAACATAATATTTTCTTCATGCTGATAGAAAGTCTTTTTTTCTAAACAAAAACTCGATTTTTTAAATTTCTCTGAATTTACTTCATGTATTGCTATAATTCGATCTGGAGCATGGCTTACCGCTGTTATCGCCACTTTACTCCCTAGTGTACTCGCGGTCTTCCGAGTGTTCTGCTAGAATACGGTTTCTACTTCAGTGTCTAGTGTCTTAGGCAATATGTAATCCTATATTCTAGTTGCATGCTTGCCTACTCGAACCTTTCAGCTGTGGCAAATGTAAGTGAATATATGAGTCTTTCTTTTTATTTTTTGTTGCAAAGATCCAGATTTTACATTTAGTATGATATTTATAATTTCGTAAAAGTGGACGATTTAAAACGCAAAAAAATATATTTACCAATTTCCCCGCAGACGTTTATATTCACGTTCGAAAAATTATACAAATAATCCGCTAGTAATAAATTAAGATGTAATATGTTTCCTGTGTCACAGTGTATTTTTATACAAAGATCGTCGCTTAAAGATTGATGTTTCGGATATAATATGTTTCGGGTTTTGATCGTTTTGAGGCGGAGGCAGTGTGTCTCTGAAGCCAAAGTTGATAGCAGGTTATTTGAATAGATACAATTTATTATACCTGCAGTACACTCTCTGGAAGTTGGCTAAGGTTGGCCAAGGACGGAGAATATAATGGGTTACTTCGGTCGAGTTCTGTTCTGTCCGCTCTAAAATCTCTCGGAAGTTGTTCGAGGTTACCGAGAACGGGAGGTAAAGTGGGGTTAATTCAGTCGACTTGGCGAGCTTCGAGTGCTTCCGAACATTGTCGGCAAAACTGGAGTCAAAGGGTCCGAAGTTGGAGCTGCTCTTTCGAGCGCGAGCAGTGAGATATTTTCCCTTTCGCTCTCTCGCGTGTTAAGTAACGAGAGTGAGAGAGATAATGATATGGTTTTTCGCAAACTGAAATAGAACGAGTAGCTCCTATGGTCAACACGCATGACGAGCGCTGCATCGTGGTTACATGGTCAAGTTATAATACCACATGCTTATCGGGGACTTCAACAGACTCTTACTGACATTTTTAAATATTTTAGGGCACCAAAAGAGATTAATTATATTTTTGATAGTATATTCTCCTAACAGATATCGTTATTATATTGTTTTCATATAAAATTAAATAATTAGTGGTACTTGATTTTGTTAAAAAAAAATCGTTTCGAATATCCTTATGTATAGTCTGTCCAAGATGTTAACGACCATCGTCGATGTATTGTAAATAAGGGTGCGTGTACGCATTCATGCACACATCTACAGTTTTCCACGATTTTTTTTACACCGATATGAGAACGTTACCAATACTAAATCAGGGATGTTTTTAAAGTAGGGTGACCATGCGTTGGAAATTGCATTAAAAACTATAATGTTTCGCGCTCAAACACGTTCGCGATGTTATTGTTCTTTGTTTACATATATTATTAAATATTTACATTTTGTTCCGTACAACCCATAAATTATGTTTTAGATGTCTCTGCGCTTATACCCGCACCCGATGGTTAACCGTACTTTTTGTAAAAATTTGTCCCTTAAGTGATTTTATGACGGGTCATAAAATCGGGCCATTTTCGCTCGTCTTTATTATTTTGCGCCAAAGTTGCCGCCATCGGTATGTCTTAAATAATATTTTGGTGAGTGCTGTCATGTTTTTGAGTTAAATATGTATACAAATAAGCAAAATAAGTAAGCAAGTGTTATTTTACATTTTCCTCAACAAATAAAATTAAAAAAGTAAAAATTAATTGCACTTGTAATTTCACATGGTCACCCTATTAAATTCTCTCACCAGTACTATGACGATGGTCGCTCATATCTTGGACGGGCTGTATTTTCCTAGATCGGTTTATATAAATGTCACACCATAACGAATTCTTATTTAGAATCGATGGCGACAAATTCTAGGATAGTCACAGATGTGGTGTTCGTATTCTGAAGTATCATTTTTATGCCTTATGGCATTTTGCAAAAGCCGACAAAGATTTTGCATAAATTGAATATTTACGACCGAACAGTTTTCACTGATATTGTATTGGTGAGTGCCCACACAAACTTTTATAATTATCAGTAGCGTAATTTTAATAATATGACAATTTAAAATTACGATTATTTGACACATTTTTCGATCGCGCGCAAATTTGCGGGCTGTATGTGACAGAAGCCGTCGTCCAGACGTCATTCACGGCCGCCGTCCGGACGGTATATGAAATTTGCGACAGTGTGGTCGCTTACTCGAAGTTGTAGGTCTCGGTCGACTTCAGTTCTATGGCCTCAAGTAGGGCGTTTGTTACATTCTCGGCTTTGATACTCTTGTTGAGATTTTTATGACGATTAAGCGGTATAAAGATTTTTTGATCTTGAGCGTTTCTGGTCTTATCGTCTGCAACTTTTGGCTGGTAGCGTGGCAGTGTACGACAGCATTCTTCATTTTTCTCCTTGGGCGTTATTTTGCTAATAACCCTTTGCAGCACGCCAGTCTTCTTCCTCGCCTCTTGAATCCATTCAAGAACCAAGCATATCGCATTTATGCCCTACATTACAAGAACGTGCACATTCTGCCTTGAGCTCCTCCAACACTTTTGTTAAATGTTATTTTCTATAACTATTCCCACAATAAACTAGGATAATTCACCTTTAAATTATGGTGCTGAGGATTTCAGATCCACTTAAACCGTGCAATGATGCCGTGGAACGCGGTTAGTTAGAAAGACATAGAACACATGTAATAACTATTGAAAATGTAACAAAAACATCACGTACAATACAATACATACACAATACTAAAGATATTTTTTTATACTTAGCTATTCTGGAATTATAGATATTTATAGTATTAAATTTATTTAAATTTCTTCTAGAGATACCGTTTTAGGGATTTCAAAGTTTACGTTGATTATCCCAATATTGTATTGTATTGCATTATTTAATTAAGGTATATATTTTACTTATATAATTAACTTCATTATTGCAAAATAGTATTTATTATGTGATTAAAGCAACGATCCACAAAATGCCGTTGATTATTGATGACTTGCTTATCTTGATCATGGCAATAAATAAGTCACAAGGACAGTCAGTCAATGTGATATGAATTGCCTCTAGAGATGAATGCTTCTCTCGAGGTCAATTTTCAATTGCAACATAACGAGCAAAGCATTCAAAATATCTACAGAAAGGTGGTAAATTAATACAACTCAAATTGACGATTCATTAGTCACAAAAAATTTAACCAATATTTTCCTTATTATCGTAATATTTTTTATACATGTAGAATAATAGGACCATTTCCATTTTACAAAAACAGGTAATTTCTCGCACTCAGTATGACACATTTGCATTTGTGCATAGTATTCATATACAAGCTATCATATCATTGTCCCGAGTAGCTTTGGGCTGTTGGTCAGTCGTATAATTACATATTACAAATCAGGCGAGTTTTCGATCAAAAATTTTACCTTTCGAAACTGCGTTGCCCTAAGTGATATTGCACCATCAAATTGCTTAAGTCAAGTTGGATATGATAATTTTGAAACGAAATAATAAATATAAAAAATATTCACACATTCTATACAATGATACAGTAAGGTCAACTGCCACCGGGTTGCGTTCGAAATTGCCAAGCCACCAAGCGGGCATGTTAAAATTTAAATTACGGTAAGAACGATGACAATATATGATTACTTTTATGTATCATGACATATACAGGTGTCTGCGGTAGATATGTAACACATTTCATCAATAAAAAAGACGCAAACTCTAAAAATGGAGCTCATACAGAAGTGTGTAATATGTTTCGATAAAAAACTATATATTTACTACATCTACATATACTATGCACAAAATTTGGAATTTAAGAATCATAAATAGAATGTATCTGGAAAGGAGGTGCAATTCTGGTCAAAAGGGAAGTAGGTGAGGGTGAAGGAGCAAGAGTGGACAATAAGAAAGTGCTACAAATAGTTATATTAAATACGTATAGCAGTTAATACAATTATAAGCTATGCACTTCACTTCACTTCAAGTACTCTGTTAAGGATTTTTAAAAATAAAGATGATTTACTACGAGCAAACTTGATTTATTCATGTGATTGTATTTGGTAAAACCTGGGCTTAATGCGGTAAAGAGTTTTTTTTAACTAAAGAGAGAATAATCAAACAATACATTCATCACGTTGATGATAAACAAGAGACTAAGACTATTACATAACTAAGTATTAAAATAAATTTGTAATAACAGGACGAGTAAAATTAATTACCCATCCTGGGCGAATCCGGGTAATAAATTAATTATGTAATTATAATTCTAATCGGTCAACACAGTTTAGGTTTTCCATGATTTTCCTAATCTCACTGATAAATAACGTGATGAATAATTGAAATAAAATCGAGTCAGCTCACCTATTGATAGTAAGCTGTAATAATATAATATTATGTCATTGTTTTAAGGACTTTGATTTCAGTCTAGTGTCTCACTATTTAGTAGTTGTTGATTGTGTTTACCATGTACTATATAGTGCATAGGGCTAACGCCCGTTATGTTATAACGGAAGATTTACAATAAAGAAATAAATAACATAATAAAAGAAGCTGGTAATTTGGAAAGTATTGAAATCCAGTTAAATGATGAAAATTATGTTTCAATTTAGATTCGTTGTGGAGATGTGCTTTATCGTTTATCGTATAGCGTCAATAAACATTGTATAATATTTTGTAGAAAGTTAGACCATGCGAGATTTTTCCATGATATCATAAGTTTTTCTCAAAAGAGAAAATTCTGCAAAACATATTGGTATTTTTTTAAAAGATAAATTGAATTTTAACTCTCAGGTGCTTAACATGTATAATAGGTTGTACAAATGCATCTTTAAAATGTCACACTTTGCGATATGTAGTTTAACGTTACTAGATTATACAATAAAAGGCATTCTGATTTGGTAGTAATTAATATTTTATTATACAGTTAATCTAAGATAGGTATTTTATTTCCCAATGGTTTACTGTCTAATTGCATCACATCATATTCATCAAGCATATATATACCTACCTATAATGTAGACCAATCTTAATGATGTACCAAAAAAATTTCACTTAAGTCGGTACAAGGTACATTGACATTCCGATACATGAGAAAATATTGAAAAAATAGCGTGGCTAAGACTTCAACGACGGTTTTTATGTGCAAAAATGCACTTGACTATACTCTGTTCAGGTTGCTTGGGCGTAATAAATAAGTATAATCTGATCGAAACTACCACTAGAATAGTAAATGTTCCGCCTATGACACCTGAATGTAGTATGCTAAATGTTGATTCCGCATACGTTTTTTATGTGCATCTCATCTATGTATTCATGGCACTAAACTTGACAGAGCAAGTTCCATTTGTCGAGAAAATTATAATTTTCTCGGTAACTGTGAGCAATTAATTAGCGTTTGAATTGTCTATATTTGCTTACGTTCATTAAACGGCAGCGATAACAAATTATAATAATATGTATTAATAGTAAAACCATGTAAGTAAAATACTGCTTTATAAGATATATTAGCATAAAAAATATATTGATTTAATCGTCGGTTAGTTAGTGGTTACATAATAATCTTTGATAATATATACATAAGTGTAGCGTAGTAAAAATATCATTTATACACATATGTACTGGGAAAATCAATTACACTTTGATTGCTTTTAAAAAAATCAGATCTCTGCTTCAATTGTCAGATTTGGTACAGTCATATCTAAGTCGCCAGGAGTTGGGAGATTTTACGATACAGAGCCAAACTTCAAGTTTATATATTTATATACATTTATTGCACAAATTTATACTGCTAGAATATCAACAATTATCATCAAGCTCACTTCAACTCTCATAAATCGCTGCAAGATTTGTCAGATGTTATTTCTGTTTATCTTGACTTAGATATGTTAAAGATTCAAATACCGCTGTAATTAAATTTATTTATAATTAGGCATTAGAGGTCGTTGGTTGTTTTTAATAAAAACATATTTATTTTGATAGTTTTTCTTCAATTATCATAATTTTTTTAGTTTGATATCTGTATTATAAATGACACTTTAATAATATTTTTAAGTTACTTCATGACCTAGATATTGATAACAAATTATTAATTAATTATTATTTTATTGAAATTATATTAACGCCATCTGCAGATCAATCGTGTAACTTTTATGTGGAACTTGCGATCGTGCGTTTATTTATATATAAAGCGTATTATCAGCGAACATTGACGTAATTTCAGTTTTTACAGGGGGGGGGGGCGTTTTTTAATATATTCATTTTATTAAGATTTATAGTATTTCATTAAATGATATGTATTTTTCTGATCAAATTTAAATGAGGAGGGGGGATATTTTATATATGATATTTTAGTCCAACGTTCAATAGTGAAAATTAATTAAAATTAAATAACTTACATAATGAACTATTAAAATTGTATTTATCGGTATGCTACTACTACGTTTACACGTTGGATTGTGAACTTTGGCCTGCTAGTTAACGTTGTATCATTTTTTTGGCACCGAATGATAAAAAAACACAATAACTTAATTAAAATAATATAAATAAAAAAACCTTTCAATTAATATTTTATTTATACATATAATAATAATACAGCGTTATAACTATCGGAAATCATTAAAAATACATATAATGAATTAGCTTATTCGTAAAAAATACATGAATAATTCGTTGAATCCATCAATACTATTTAATACGAATTTTGCTATATAAAAAGCACAATTTCGTACGTAAGCGTACAGTGTGTATAAATAAAATTTATTTACAAAATATCAGCTAAATTGTTATTAATAAAGTACGATCAAAGATGTGATTAAGTCACACAATAATTGATAACGTTTATTTTATATATTATACATTAAGAATATCACAATGATACAGTGAAATAGATATATTTATTTATTATCACCATCGTTAATCACTTAACATTTATTAGGAAAATATACTATTTGGCAATTAATAATGACGACGTGTTTTTAAATTATTATTAATTTAAACTCAATTTGATAGAATTGATATTAGTTTTGCAATTCGCCAACAGATGGCAGCACTTTTAATGCGTGGAAAACGTAAATTTAAAATATAATAATTATTTCGTATAAATTAAGTCGTTCGAGTGAGCCATTTTGGATTTTGGACATATTTATTTCTATCTCTTGTTCTTGTTCTTCATGGTGAGTCTCCTCCAAAAACTAGTCTTTTCTCCAGTAGCTGGATTGGCTGGATCAATCTGTTCTTCTATGTCGTTCCTACTTAAAGCTGTATATTCAAGGTCTTCTCTAGTGTTATTCTTATTCGTTTTAGAATCACCTCTCAACATATCTAAAAAGTTAGAATCGACTCCATTCTTTTTATTATGTTTTTCTCCGAACTTCATAGCTTCGGCGCTTAACTCTGCTTTTAATTGCTCTGGGGTCGAATTCTCAATCTTGAACTCATTAGGATCTTCCACGAATGCTTGAGACAAATCCCTCATAATCTTTTTCCTTATGGTCTTTTTCATGCTCAAGTGCCTCTCCAAAGTCTTCACGTCTCCGCTTGTCAAAGTCTTATAGTTATCCTTTTTACTCGACTTCTTGCTGGACTTCTTTCCCGATTTCTTGCAGTCGTTTTCAAAGTTTTCAACATTCTTCTGCGGTGGAAACGCTCCTATTTCACTATAGCCAGAGTGTTGATGAAAAGCTTGCCCTCCAAGACCGAAGATGTCTCTCAGGTGAGGTATGCTTCGCTCAGAAGTCATTTTCCGCTATCTGGACACGTGAGTGAACTAACCGGTATTTTTGGTTATTTGTTCGTCATCGGCGTGCTCCAGTTGTTCATGTGAGCATCTTTGTACAGGCGGCAGAATATTCTGGAAAATAAATAAAAACAAATTGTATTATAGATATTATGCAATTGTTAATTTGGAACAAATTATGAAATGACATATCTAAAGATCTAGAACAGTGTTGTAACATAAAGATTATATCTCATGCTTTTATTGATAAGATTTTGATATTATGGACATGAGCGTCACAAAGCGTGACTAGCACTGGAAAATTTGTTGATATGAGTATTTTCATCATAATTTGTAATTAAAGAGAAAATTATGTTCTAAATACAAAATATAATTAATATAAGAAACACCTATATCCGTGTATAACACATTAAGTTAGTCGCGATTGCCACTATTGGTTATAAACTTGGCTAAATCAATTCATCAAATATATTAATATTTATATTGTCTTACATTTTTATAAAAATAATCAGTTAAATTGTATATTGATAATATACAATATCTAATACGCTGATGAACAGCTTGTTACCTAAGCTTCTAGGAGCTAAATATATAATTTACATAAAACATGTTTTGAACGATATACTATAATATATTGACTCTGTAAACTCGTATTTTTTATCATCAATGACTTTAATAAAAAAATAATAAGTAAGACGGTAATCTTACTGTGGCGACCGTTTATAGTGCCAAACTTCTTTTCGGAGCGAGATTAAGAACTTCCTCTCAGAAAATGGTTACTTGCTGAAATTGCCGGATAAATATTATCATAATATTCAAAATTTTGGTATGCATGCTTTTAATATGGTATTTTCAATTCAAGAAAAGGTTAAAATGTCATTAAAAATTAGCTCTAGTTTTGTATTTATTTTTACATTTTTTCTTAGCATAAAACGAATAATATAATCACCATAATTCCTACTTTAAATTACAGTAAATATCATAAAATTGTTGCTAGCCTAATGCTATTTCATAATAAAGCATTTATTTTGTGACATAAATAACACACGAATATTTATATAAGATCTATGATTTAAGATTAACATATATTTTTTTTAAATATAAGTTTCAATTTAATTTTTAAGATTAAAATCCCAAAGAAAAACTTTTTTAAGAAAATCTCGTACTACAACGCGTCACATAGTATAACCTCGTGTATAATGTTAATTGAACTTTAACCATTATTTTACCTATTTTTAAAGATTAAAACAGAGGTCGTTCGTCTATTGATTCCGTAACCCAAGATTAGTTCAACGTCATTGAGTTACTTCACGATTTGTGTAAAATTCGCCAAGGTCCGTTTTTTACTGACCATTTTCGTCAGTGGCCATTTCCGCCATCAACACTCTTGCATCCTTACGTAAAGCGAGTTCCATAATAACGTACCCGTCGTACCGTGAACCCTCTTAATTTTCTAAGCGAATTCGCTGCTATGCCCACTGTACCGACAAGCATCGCTCTTGCAGAAAACATAACGGAAGTTGCTTCAACAACGCGACAGGTTAACCTTTAAATCGTTTCATTACTAGTATCTTTAAGCCGGTGCGCGATATGTTTTAGATTTAAAATAATAACTAGCTATGTCACCTATATCGCTCATGGACAACTCTTAATGCCCATTAAAAACAATAGCGTTCAACCATAATAGTAATAATTTTACTTTGCAAATTTTCATAAAAAATATATTGTCAAAAACTGGCGAAAAGGTATGGAACTAAAGGCAAATGTTTGTTTTTTAATTTATTGTATACTTTTTTAATGGTAATAATACGCCATTACGTGTCATTACATATCACATATCCGCATTAAAACACAAAATTGCGTAAAATTAGCAGACAAATGACCATAGACGTAATCGGGCGTCATTATTTTCGAATAAAAGTTACTCGCATAATGCAGTGTTGCCAACATAAAAAAATTGCTTTCTTACTCTTTATTTAAATGTATCTTCATGCGCTGCTTGAGCAGTTATGCTTTTTCATTATCACATTTATAGTACAGTACTCATTTCATTTTTTTCGGAACGATACCGAAATTGAAACGCACTTTGAGGTGAAACTGAAAGTGCGCGTGCATTTCAATTTGTAACTATTATTTCGAATAATTTATAATGCAAACAATCACACAGTGAAAGTCTCTTTTGTATTAAAAAATTAACATGTTTGCATGCAGATTATTATGATGTGTAATAAAATTATATGTTCACACTTATTGTGAATGCGCGTTTGACATTTGATAATTACTGCGTTGCATTTTAACAACATATGAACAATACATAATTTGTTACGACCAAAATATATTTTGACACAAAAAATCAATCTATTCGCGGAATTGGCGAAATCGTCTATGACGCATCTATTACGTGAATTAGTTAGAAATCGTTTTGCCGATTTCATGAACTAGTTTAATGTAATCTTAATAAATACATACAGCGAATTGATGAGAGCGATATTACGTTTTTATGTGCTGCAAATAATGGTCGATTTTTAATATGTTATGGCCATAGTTGTCAAAATCTAATATATGAATATTACTAGGTTTGCCAGAAGTAAAAACATAAATAAAAATTTCGTATATAAAAAAAAAGAAAAAAAAGACTGAAAATGATAATATTGTAAATTATTAAAAAAACACATTTTCTAGAATGTAAAAATAAAACGTATTTTTGTAAAATAGATAAACTGACAACTCATTTTTGTTCTATATTTATTCTAATATAATAATTTAAACTTTTTAACATACAATTTAAACATTTTCATACGATCTATAATTAAAAAAATTGGATATAAGCCGTACAATATATACATAGTATACATAAACAGTCATATATTCATTAGTAGACTTATTATAAGTATACATAAATAATACAATAAATATTCTTTACTTATTTTTACTATACATAAATAACACTTAAAATAAGTATATTCTTCATTTTTTTCTTGGTGTGTGGGACAAAACTCACGGGAAGGCCGTCTTTTTAGGGCTCGAAAGACCAGCGAAACATTTGAAGTCATTTTTTTCTGAATAAACAGCATTTTTCTTTTAATTAAATTATTATCTCTTAAATACCTTAAGACTTTCTAGCATCTCAAGCCCTATCTACGTTTTGGCTCTATTTCGTTTTACAAACCTAGTTAACATGGATACAATATAGTTAATAAGAAATCGCGGGTGAAGCTATGTTTTATTACATAAAACATACCATAGAAAAAAATGATTATACTTTTAATAAATTTTTGATGAAAAGTATAATTGCCAATGTACAATTGAATTAAAAGTTCAAAGCAAATTAAATCGATTGCTGCAATTGATCTGCGAGCGCAAAAGGTTAACGCTCCTCCGTTTACGCTCGTAATTGATACGCTTTGATTTTCGCTTCGAAGACGACTCATTGTTGTTATCAAAAATTAACGAATTTTAACCGGCGATCGAAGTGGGAAAAGAGCGATTCTCCGCCTCTCATTGTTTCACGGCACTTTATTCACCGTTTTTCCGGCGAGTCGATGTCAACTTTTACCGGAAACGTTTTTCTCGTCAATCTCACAATGAAAAATCGTAACGTTGCGCAACCGTCGTCGTTCTGTTCGTAGATTTGCCAAGAACTAATAAAATTATGTTCATCTTAATTGTGCTCGCTATCTTCGTCGTTTCGAGAATGTCTATATTTATGTTCACATACTACATACGACCTTTTTACTGTATGATGAATGGCAAACGACTGGAAATAAATAGTAACTAAAACGTGTTGCGAGACGTGTGACTAACGGAGACAACGACAGTGCGTTCAACTCCTATGAAATCGTGTTGTTCTCCTTTGCAACATAAATAAATAGTATTTTTTGTACAATTCTATTCATGAAGAACACTCGTACGAATACTAGTACATTTTAGGCTCGGTTGCGCAAAATCTGATATCAATCTTGACGTTTCAATGTTGTTAAAATGATATTTAACAATGTGGTGTCATTACTATTATATATTTTTGTTGTTTTGATGCTTATAATCGAGATCATGTTTCTTTAGATACAGTTGATTAAAATTACATTGGAGTACAGACAGGAAGAACTGTAATATTTGCTAAGCAACAGTAGAAATTACTTTGCAGAATAAATATTTTTTCATTGTAAAAAACGTGGTTTCTTTTCGGTATACCTAATATAACACCAATAGAATTTGTCGGTTTTTAATAACATAAGTTAATATGTTACTAAAACAATATCATTTGGCTTGAAATCCCTTGGGATACAAGCGAATTTATTGTGATAAGATCAAAGATCAATAATAAAAAACACATCTTGGCCAAGTAAATCAACCCTTTTGCTATATTTGCAGATAAGCAATTTTTTTGCAACAAACAGTATTTGATGATTAATATATCAGAGAAACTATTAATGAGGCAATGTCTTAAAAAATAACGTGAAAAAATCAAGGAATACGTTTCTTATGAAACATGAATAATAAAATCTGAATATGCAATATTTGGGGCAACCATTTAATACCAAAAAATAGTAATGCATTATTTTATGCCATATGGATGATAAAATCAAATTATGGCACGTATACTTTTATTTAAAAATTAATATAATATCATAAATTCTCTTTAAAAAAAATATTTTTGCAAAGCTAATATAAAACTTTTATTGATATATATTATTTTTAATTAAAAAATTGTTCAAATATTTACCAACCTATTGAATTTAATGATATATCAATAATTTTAAAAATACCTATTTACAATAAATAAACATCTACTACAATAATGTACATAAAAAATATTGCTATGTTACATGAATCTATTAGTTTTGTAAAATATTAATTTATTCACAATTATTTCTTTCTAACACCAAAAATTTGGGACATGTATGATATAAAATTTTCATTAAAATAACAATGGTTATTTCTGATAAAACATGGTATTTTCAATTTAAAATATAATGAACGTAATCATTTATTAACCATTGAGCATAATATTAAAATTTATCTGCGGTTTTAGAATTCTCATATGTGAAAAAAATAAAAATTGTGTTAATGTCAAAATACTTAAAATAAAATGAGTTTTTTGACATTAAATAATAAACAATTTTATAAGTAAATAACATATCAATCGGCTTATAAAATATTGCTCAAATACATTAAATTATTACATAATATATTGTAGTTCTTGAATAACCCAATTTTTTTGTCAAAAAATTATATATTATAGATGGAAATATTATACATACATCTGTTTTTTTTTGATAAATTTTAATCATCATTATTGCCATGAAATAAATGTATGTTTGTAAAAAGTACAAGTCATTTTAGAAATTTCTAAATATTATGAAATTAGTTATAATTTTATTGCCATAAGCTCTTACATATAAAATGATACGCTATCATTAGCTTCCACTTAGATGAAATAGATTTTAAGATAAGATTCGTATACTTTATCAAACATTTGCTTCTAGAAAATACTTAAAAATGATCTTAATATTGCATTTTTATTATTATCTTGTATTATAACCGTTAAAATGACAACGAATGCAACATTAAAATATGTAAATATTAAATTATAAAAAAACATTATAACAGATCGTTTAATAATATTGTTGTATTTTTAAAATAATATCTATTGTAGAACATTTTTGACCTTCTCATGATTTTTTTAAACGGAATTAATTTTTAATCGTCGCCATTTTGAAACAGGATGATAGATCAAGCTGGCTAACAAACTTACCTGATATTTACAAGGTCTATTAATAAAAAGTGTTTTATGGAGTTTATATTAAAATACGACAGTATCTTGTCCTCAATGCATATGTACTATTTTTTAATATCTATCTAATAACGGATTTATAATTAATAACTAATGACACAATTTAATACAATATGTACATATGCATTATATCTTGAATATGAGTATTGCAGATTTCGCTTCTAATGTTTCAACAGAATTTATTCTACGTTTTCTCTTTCCTTTTATATTGTATGTACTATATCTACATACATACATATGTATGTACTATATCTACATACATACAATATATAGTTTTCTTTTATTAATCTTTAAAAAATGTAACGAAAAACCTAATTTAATTGTACATAAGTAAGTTTTGTAGTAAAATACATATATAAAAAATTGATCATTCGGGTTTCGTGTGCACTAGTGCGTTGAAGTCACTTGAACAACTTAAACTAAAGTCATTGTTATTGTGCATTTTACATTTTTAATCGCACACAAACAATATTTTTATATATACACACACGAACGAACAAAGAAAAATAATTTACTTCCATCCACTTCGTTACAAAGTGAAGAAACCTTGACTTATCTGCAATATAAATCTGAACGAACCGTTACTTTGAACAGAGTCGTGAACCGCCGGCTCTCAAACGTTTCATTTGTGCCGTTTATTTTTATGCTCTTTTTCAACGAGCGAGCGAAGGTTGAGCGTTAATCTTTATTAAACATTGTATTTGAAATATATAATACAAACGCATTAAAACATCAATAATGCGTACAACGAGATTTTTCTGCGATTCCCAACAAGCAATTAAAAATAAGCACAATGCTTCAATTAAGCGACAAATCAATTCATTACATCACTCTCTCGGAATGACCTCTAATTGAATATTACGATTGTGAAACACAATTGTTATTATGTAGTACGGATTATAGCATAATGAGCTTTCATTTATCAAATCAATTAGAGAGATATAATTTATTATATATTATAGTTAATATGTATAATTCAATTTGAATGAAAGTTAATAGTTATGACATTTTGAAATTAATAAATAATTTAGCTAAGCGATTTTTGCTGCAAATTATTTAATGAGTGATTCATAAGCTTTTTTTGGAGAAATGTTATAAATGGCGTGTAATTAAATGGAGAGCATGTAACACAATCGTGAAAATTACCAAATTAACGTCGCTTAGAAAAAATTGCCGAATTAATAATAATGTAGCGATTTCGCACGTTTTAACATGAAATTTAAATCGTGGGTTTATATGGTAATATTTGAGATTTTTCAATTTCAATAGTCTTAAAATATTACGCTCCTCGCAAATAAAAATGTAATTTAATGTGGAAGTTCTTGCTTAAGGCCAAACTTATAAAAAAATTTTGGTTACAGTTCATGAATGAAATATTAACTGTGACAATTAAAAACTGTTGATGGGGCCGCTGCATCAATTTTTTAAAGAAATTAAAAAAGTTAATTATGGAGACCATTTTAGGTATGGCTTTGCTTAACAAAGCAGCGTTAATTATGGGAATTAAATTTGTAACTAATGCTATATGCCCTTCTTTTCAACTATATGGTTTATATTTTTTTACAATGTTGGTCATTGAATTTTGCTGGGAAAACTTTCAAGCGTCAGATTTTCTAATAACCAAAAATGTTTATTCGGAAGTAATTTAAGAAAACTGTCAAATAATTATTTTAGTCCTTCTGTATTTTTGCAGAATTTTAACCTTGGACGACTATTTATATTATTTATAAAGAACATAGATATGGTCATTATGAATTTCACCGATGATTTGAAAGTAAAAAAAATTTACTCTTTGTTCTGTAAACTGATCTGAATTATTTGTGAAATTGGGATACTGATAACCTTTTAGCTATGGAAAATACCATGTCGTGTTGATTTTCAGATCTATGTTGTAAGTGGAGATTTTAAATAATGACCTTAGAATTAATGCAATGTAAATAGTGATATATATAATTTTTCAGGTGCTGATTACTGTAAAAATAATAAAAAATTCGATCACTTACAGTTTCTTCACAAATAATACTTCTAATTTTGACATTTAGTGGAATGAAAAGTACAGTGAAATAATTTTAACACACATAAAATAATAATTTTATGTGTGAATGTGAAGATTTGCTGTCTAAATGCATCGTAGGTGGTAATTTCTCTCTCCAAATTTTACCCCACTCTAGAAAAAGATGAAATTACGTCCCTGATTCTAAACCAGAAATTCTCAAATTATTCATCAAAGAAAATCTGAAAAAATACAATTTATCTGGAAGGTCCATATCAGCAGGTGGAAATCCAAAATACATTTTCACCAATATACTATTAGCAAAAATATAATTTAAGCGCTGGTTAAACTATATACTGCACTAAAATGTCTATTAAACTCAATTTGACAGTTGCGAAACGTCCATCTGAAACCTAACATAGTGAAGGTTCTAAAATTAATAATAGTTTTAGAATTTTTATTAGATTCAAAATAAAATACAAACTAAGGCAAATCATTTCTCAGTGGAAAATAAGCTAAAGAAGAAATGCAGATGAACGTCTCATCCCGCATATTGCTCTATAGTTTGTCTGCATTTTGATATTACTATTTTTTACTATTACAATAAAAGCTAATAAATTATGGAAAAATAAATAGATTTAATTTTAATTAGTTTATTGTTAATATTTAATTGAAGTATAACATACTTTAGATCAATATACTACAATGGAGTAAACATGATCAACAACTACTAAGTAAGTGGTGTTACATCAGACTGACATCAATGTCTGTAATCTATTTTATTAATTTTAAACTATAATTACAGCCAACACTCACGATCTAGCTTAATTTTATTTTCATTATTCATCCCGATATTCTTCCGTGAGATCAGGAAAATTTAGGAAAACTCAATCTGTGATGGTCGATCGGAATTATAATTATATAATAATCAATAATTCCGATCTATCAGAAAAACCTTAGGTTCCATATACGATTCAAACTCATGCCATTCGAATATTAGTCACCAACTTATACCAAGGGTCTATCGTGTTGGTATGGAAAGGATAAGTCGGAAAGCTGCAGCCTAACATGGCACTCATAACATTAGCAAAGTGGGTGCCGCTGTAGAAGATAGTAAGGGGCGATCCAATAAAATATAGAACGACTGCGCTTATAGCAGCTTAATACCATATCTGGTGGAAGGCCAATACCTGTGGGAGGTCGTATCGTCAAGAAAGGAGGAGAAAAATATTTTTCGCACTACCTAAAGGTTCAATACACGTGGCGTTCGCGGAGCTGTTCTCCGGTCAGTTTATCCGTTTCGGCTTATCCGTTATTACGCAACTGGCATTAATGAAAGTTACGAGCGTCTTTTTTTGTTTTGTTTCGCACCAATCCGGCCGTTGTTGCGATTTGAATATAATTTAGAAACCGACCGGTGGGTCGCCGCCGCGGCCAGAACCGTTTCGCCCTGATTACTGCAAAACAAACGCACTGCACTGCAGCAGTGCTACAGAACTTTTCAATGAGGGAGACGGACGAGGGTCCGACGATGAGCCAACCGCTGCTGACCATGGACAATCTCTATATCTGGCGGAGTGAAAATCATAAAAGCAGATTCGACACGCCGAAAACGTGAGCGGCGATGTTAACACATAAAAACTTTGTCTGAAGTTAAAGATATGCGCTTGGGTGGAGAATGAAAAGTATAAAAAGATTAAAGTAAAGTGTAAATTATACGCAGTGTAAAAATATGAGTTCCAAGCGCGAGATTGTGAGCGCAAAATACGAGCAGTAGCGTAGGTCAATCCTTCACTTTTCCCTCTCCCCAAAAATCTGTTACTTAATGCATGTCTTCAATATGCCAAAAATTTTTGAGCCCCTTTTATGAAAAATGTGCAAAACAGTTTTGAAGTTTGATGTTATCAGGTTATTAGGCATTTTATTTTTTAGCACGTGCGTTAAAAACAGTTATGATGCAGACCTAAATTAGATAAGCACCATCCCATATATATTTTTTCAGCTTCCCATAGCTATCACTGAAAACATCATAGAGTTTGGCAATTAAAAACATACATGTGTTCGTTAAGAAGTTGAATAGCTCGTGCAAAAGGAGCATTCTCAAGCACTGACGTCCTGGCCGCAACGAATAAGAACATGGGACGCGATCGCGACTCTTTAAGACACTAAAGCTCGCCGCTGAAAGTCACCGAGCATTAAAGCAATTTTAAAAAGTGCTTCATTGACTAGATGCTACTTGGCGAATTCAATAAATTGTATCACAACGCTCCTAGTAAAAAACAACTCCAACAACAATGATTACTTTACTTCACTTAGATAACATTAGAAAAAAATACTTTATTAGAAATCATTGTAAAAATGTACAGATGAATAAAACATTTTAGTATCAAAGCCATATGATATAAAACATATAAACATAAAAATATACTTGATAAAAAAATATTATTCTCACAAATGTAAGAATTATTTAATTAGTTAGGTGTCCTTTAAAAAAACTTTATTTGTATACATAATTTTAATGCTCGGAAAATGTATAATAAAACACTCAGATCCGTGTGTAACGCAGAGAGATATCCGTGAGTAAAATTATAAATGGTTTTAAACTTGACTAAATATATTTACCATTAATTTTAATATATTTTTTGTTCTTTCTGTTATTATGTGCTAATGCTATGTAGCATTTGATGAATTTTTAGCAAGTACGATACTCTAAATCATATGTTAATAAAAATATCACATACAAATCTAATCATAGTATTAAACATATATTCTCAATAGTAATATAGAGTGCATATGATTGATTGTACATAAGTCATATGTATTTGAATATATACAAAACATTTTGAGGCATTATATAATAACATATATTATGACTTATACTCCATATATAGTTTAATGTCAAAGTCGATAAAACACCTGGTTTGAAGTCAAGCAATAATTTAGATTGAAATTACTTCTGTTGGTCATTGAGTTATTATTATTTATGTGGATGAACAACATTTAAGACACACTAGTCGTAAGACATCTACGTTTATGGTTTTATTAATATATGAAAAACTATTAAGTATATAAACAGATAAAAATAGAAAATCTTAAATTTTGATTATGAATATTAGGTAGCATAAGATAGTCGTAAAATATCAATCATGTAAGTAATAAATGAATTATGGGTCTAATATTAGACACAGCTATATACATATGGATACTATAATAATATGATACTCCTACGAAAAATATACATACATGTTGCCAATATACTCCCACGAATTTTTATTTACTGTTGTTTATTACACTATAAATGTAATTGTGCAACTTTACTCTGCACATTTGCTAATATATTTTAACTAATTGCGAACTAAGTCAAAGTCGTGGGCGTAGCGAAAGTTTCGTGCACTTTCGTGCAATGTTATATTTATAAATAGAAACTCAAGAAATACAATTACATATAATACATTAGAATAATTGTATTACATTAAAATCTGTAATGGATAAGCATGATTTTTTAAAATATTTTTTATAGTTAAAACCAGAACTAACCTACAATATCTTAACATAGTTTTGAATGAATAAATAGATACTAAATTATGTATTACTTAGTGGAAAACTCAACTATATTTAGTATCCAGAGGTCAAATCCTAAACAAAGAGCACACGTAGCACGATCTGGTGCTTGCGCCACATTTTGTCTATGAACAGTTTCAAAACGCTTTAGAAAACGCACAGTACTGACTTTCACGGTTCTAAAGTGAATCTGTGTTGATGTATTGGAAGCAAGATTTTCCGATTTTTTTGACAAAGACATATATGTATGTGTGTAAAGGTGCCGATTTCGATTGACATCCGCTTTTGTCGTTCTTTAGTTATTCGACTGCACTTATGACTTTTGTCAGAGCGACAAGAAACATTTGTCAAGATACGATTCGCTCTGCGAATTTCTAAAGTATTCAACTTTATGAATACAATGGCTCCAGATGCGGATACAAACAAAGAAGAGTGCTTTCTAGCGATTTATTCATTTTAATATATACATAAAACATATTCACTACTGATTATTTTGAATTTAATGTCAGATTAAAACAATGTTAAGAATATGCTCTTGTATAAAAATGCAAAGGTTATTTCATATCCAACAAAGTATCTTCACTGCAGCTGATTCTTTGAATCTTTGCATTTCTATTATTCTGACTGCATTGCTTTTAATAAAATTAAATAAATATATCTTGTTACATTATTTCTAATTCTAAGATATTATCACTAAGTTCTAAAAATATTTTTTTTAATCATAAACGATAAGCAGCTGAGTCAAGCAACCACAAAATTGATAACTAGCAAACTAATGATTTTCATTGAGGACAGTGGCGTAGCTAGAAACATTAGGCACAGAAGTTGTATTGTCAAATATTATAATATCATTACATATAAAATGCTTACATACTACTATTACGTAGATGTATACAATTTATCGGAAAATAGCAATATTAAATTAATACTAATATTTATAGTATAATATACTAAATTGTTCTAGTTTAAAACCACCGTCAATTTTACAATTATAACATTGCTGACTAATATTTAAAATGGACTAAGAAAAAACATATAAACTACGTTTTAAAGATAATAACTAGACTATGAATTTATCATAAAAATAAAAATAACTAATATTTTCTTAAATTGTTTTAGTAGGAAACACTTAAAGATGAAAGATTCAAAGTTCTTGAGTCTAAATAATTTAATGTCTACAACATAGCAATATAAAAAGGTATATTATTCATAATTTTAATACACGATTTTAAGAAAATAGGGATTCAAAGACAAAAAATATATAATACTGAATCAAAAATATATCGTCAGTCAAGTAAAAAATCAGCATAATAATTCTGTAAAAATGTATAAATGATAATTTATTATCATCGGTATAAATCAAAATTGCACAATTATTTTAATTTATATTAAAAATCCTGACACGAAAAAATCTATGTAAATAATTAAAAGACGCCACTATTTTGCTTAATATTAAGACGCAAAACTGCGGGAATGGCTATAAAATTATAATTTTGATTGTGCGAAAATGTTGGAATGTTATTAAATTTATAATAATTATTAAATTATGAGCTGATTGAACATAAATGTAAATACTTGCAGTATAGAAATTCCTTTCATTTAATTTATAATACACTATCTAAATCACAGCTATGCAATAGTTTGAGTGTCTTATTTCAATAATTAAATACCACAACAAAGCATAAATTAACGCTGTGGTTGCTAAACAAGGTATATCGTTGTTTATAACACCAAATAAACGCTAACGACGATCGTTGTTGACGCCGTGATACCCAAAAAGTAAATGCATTTGTGAAACTGTTAATGCGTTAGTGGGTCAATGGCATGAAACAATTTCTATACATTTAATTTGATAGCTGAGTAACATAAACCCATGAGTATGTGATTAAAAATTCTTAGCAATTAAAGGGTTAAAGTCCAAAAAGTGAGTGTCCGGTATCAGTACGACCTTTAGCTACGGTACCTCACGACAGTAAAAGACCGATTAAACATATAAAATACAATAAAAGTATAACATACGTATTTATAATTTGCAACTTATGTCATGAGTTTCTTTATTTGACTAGAATTACTATAATATCTCACAGTATATTATCCCTCAATCATACTCATTTTCCTATACCAACTAATATTAACTTATCGCAATTTCTGATATTAAATCTGTATATATTTAATATTAGAAATGACGTATAAATTTATGTACATACATGTTTAAATGTACATATATTAATAACTTAATAAAAATATTATTTTCTAACTAAAAATGTAAAAATATTAAAATTAATAATTATATTCTAAACTATACGAAACACGATGTCCGACGTTTATTATTATTTATTTCTTATATATTTATATAATAGTATTATTACACTTACTACTCATTTCATGTGTTCTAAAAAAGTAAATCTTCCATTATAACACAACGGACGCAATCCAATGCGTTACAACGGCGTAAACACAATCAACAACTTATAATAAGTAGTGAGACAGCAAACTGAAATCAAAGCATGTAAATCAGTAACATCGATTTTAATAATTTTAAACTATAATCACAACTTAGAATCAAAATATGCTCGCATGAAGCATGCACGATCACGATTTTCTACTATATTCATTCATAAGACTAGGTAAATCTAAGAAACCCTAGTTTTTTTATGATCAGTCATAATTATGAAAACTAATTACGATCTCTCAGACACGATAAGAATTTAAAAACATTAGGGTTCATATAAGATCCGAATTCAGGTCTTTCAGGAATAATTCTATTTATACTACTGAGCTATTGTACTTGAATATTTTCTAATTGAAAAAATGACCTCAAGGATTAAATTATATGTATATAACTCTTTGTAGCTACGCCACTGATCGAGGAAAACTGAATCATGTGGTTTATTCAAGACCATTAACCTTGAAGATGGTTCATTATTCATTATTATGTTTTAATAATGAAATACATAATTATTATTGCTCTAAAACCATTCAAGGCAATGGATCGTCCATCTTCTTTGTGGCTTTTGCGTGTCATTCTCGATAATTTATTTACAAAAACTATAAATTACATCATGGTCAAGAAGAAAAAAATATAATATGCTATATATGTAATAAATAAAATTTGCTATATGTATATTTGCAAGTGCATCAATATACACTCGTGAGATATGGCCTCGTTATTTGCTTCTGACAGTAATAAAAACCTGTATTGTTCTACGCTTGTCGCAGTTCATTAATAATTAATTAAATATAGTGCTTGCTTGCGTCATTCATTGTAATGAAAATAGTCCATCTGACACGATTCTGCTTTTAATACAATTTGTCATTGAGCAAGACGAGAAGAAAATAACAGTGCATTTTTCCAACATATACAAATAGCTCTAATCGATTCAATAAATACCTACTACTCTCATATTATACTTATAGAGAGGTGTGTAATTTAATACAGAAGGCTATTGATGTAGAAATGAAATTTCCACTGAACATTCTTTTATGTATCAATTATAAACATATTTTATTTTACAATTACTGTGTTTGCTCTTGTTTTGTAACAACCGTATTACATTGTTTCATAATTAAATTCCACACACGTCCGGTACTGTACCTGAAATTATGGACATTTTTAAAATTACATAAGAACCACAAAATAGCCTAATCATGTTTTTAAAATATAGATAATATTAGTGAATATATAACTAAATATTATATTATTTTCTTTAGAGTCTCTATGTAACAGTAATTTCTTATTATAATAAAGTTTAATAAATAAACTAAATAAATATATATGAAAAATAAACACTTTGATTTTCACGCAAAATGGCACTCAAAGTATCAGGGTTGCTGACTGCAAAAATTATGCGCGCTACGGTTCCACTACCGCCGCCTGTTCGCCAGTGTTTAAAAACGAACGGCAAACGGAATAGATGATACATTTGCATTGAAACAAGACCGAGAACAATGAGGATTGTATACTTTCTTATATTACTCGCTAGACACCACAAGCGGACATTCATCATTTTTTTCAGTGACAATACACAAGATTTTACACTTAAACGAACATACAATACGACCCAACTGTTGAACTTTTGGCAGCGTGGGCATCAACCAAGGCCGACCAGATTTTGCATTCAATATAAACCGCATAAATCTAGATCTAAATCACAAGTTATTGAGAGAATAAAGCGCAAACTCAAACATACACCGCGTAGATACGTGTTAACTCTTTTCGTGCGAACGATATTAAGCACTAACGAGAAAAATAGTAACAATATATAATTTAACACGCATGTCTAATAATAACAAAAAACACATGCTAATCAGATTACACAAAAAACGCGATTCAATATAAAGAGGTAAGCGTTTCCGTTCACGAATCGCCAAGTATAAAGTTCAATGTTGAATTTTATATTTATTATTTGTAAAATACAGATGAGAACAGAAATACCATACCGAATTATTTACGCGCCCACTATATATTTGTAAATATATTTTCTCTCTCGAATTACTGTAACGCTTTTAAAATATCTTACATTACAGTTATAATGATATACATATGTTTATAATCGTAATTACACTGTATCGAATGTGATACGCACTAATGTATAAATCAAATACTTAAACAAAATATTAATAGAAGTATATCGGCACAATTTAGATCTAGTCTAGTATAGCACGTGACACGTTTCTTTTTTGTGCCTGATTAATGCATTACAAATTCATTATGTCTGTATAATGCATGCGTTTGTGCGTGTCCAATGTTTGATTATGCGATAAAATTACCATTGAAACATGTTTTCACATGCATAAATGCAACTAATTGTTGCTTGTAAATATTGCACATTAGATTATTGTATTTTGTAGCTGGTTAAAAAGTATGGTGCTATTACCAAGAATACGTCAATAATAAAAGTTTTGGTCTTAAGGTGTCACATGGGCGGCTCATTTTTTCATATTATTTATATTTATAATACGATTTTATCGCTTAGAATAATGCACTATCATAGAAAAAAATCTATTATCGCCTCTTGGGAATTTGGGCATGGGAATCTTTTCAAATTTCGGCATTTATTCTGACCATAAATATAATAGTTTTCAATTAAGAGATTTCACAACGCAGCAGGGGCGAGGCGTGCTACAATAATGACTTTTTATATGAATTTGATTAAAAATGAAATAACAATAATAATAATAATAATAATAATACATAGCAAATAACACGCGCATTGTAACTGTAAATTACAGTGCATTCTTGAATTTCGCTAATATTGGACAAGGTCGAATGTTGCTGTGTTATGACCGTTTCATCTGTCAAAAGTTTTTATTAGATGAATAAGGTTGCCAATATATAAAAAAATAATCTGAATATTTTCGAACAGACTTTGAAATATATTTTTTTAAATAATATCTAATTTTTAAATTCAGAATAAGCACATAAATATGATAACCGAAACTACCATTAGCTGGAACCATAAGTAAAACTTTTGAGGAAGGAAAAAAGTAAAAAAAATAATGGTAATATAGACTAGCTAAAACCTACTTTAACTAATAGGCGCTAATGAAATTATATGCTACTCTAAAATTTCTATGAAATTAAATTTGACAGTTGTGAAACTCAAATCAAGCTAAAATAATTAACCTGATCAAAGTTCAAAAACTATAGCTAGTTTCAAAACTTCCATTAGGTCGAGTTTGGTTTGGTTAATTCCTTTATTCAAGTTTTAGCAAGTGGAAGTTTCGCAACTGTTGTTTCTCAGTAAACTATTACTAGTATAAAAATAATTTCACTAACAAGGACAATGAAAATGTATTAAGCAATTTCTTCATAAATTCAATGGTCAATATCAGTGGCTCTGTATTTATTCACTGTGCGGATGATCTGGTACACGTACGTTTGGAATATTTTGACCCTATAACTGTTTTTTTAAATGAAATTCGTTGACGGCGTACATGTTTTAGCAAGTGGCGCTTACAACTGTCAGTTGAAAACTCCCAATTATATCGCTTTTTTTCAATTTTCACACATGTGAAATGACATTTTGGAGCAGCATATAATATCACTATACCATGTTTGCGTTAACACAGTCAGTTCGAGAGCTATCCATTTCATCATTATTTACTTATAATTGAGAAAGAGATGGCAAGTTTGTGTTTACGCCCCTACGCTCCTAGCTCTAAAACACATGATAAACATATCATTACTCCGATTCATTGATAAATATAAAAATATAATAATGATTTTAATTTATTTTTCTCAATTATGAATAGGTATAGTAGAAAGGCCATCATAAAGCATTGGGGAAACCTGTGAACTTTACAGTTTAACCATAGTTATACTTTTAAGTTTTAAGCTGAAAAAATAGTTAAATTTATAAAAAGGTAATTAATGTATATAATTCAGAAACAGATTATATCAAACAGGAAGTATTATAGATAAAACATACAATAGTATGTGATGACTTTTATCGAAGGAATGATAAGCAATATTCTTGTTGCTCCTAATGTATACAATTCCACTTGTTATACAAAACCATTAATTTGATTTAATATTTAATGAAATGCTAATAAAAATACCGAGTAAATTGAAGTCCTATTATAGCTTCGTTACACAATTCATTAAATTGTT
Organism: Plectrocnemia conspersa; assembly: GCF_051122295.1. NCBI lineage: Eukaryota > Metazoa > Arthropoda > Insecta > Trichoptera > Polycentropodidae > Plectrocnemia > Plectrocnemia conspersa. Next base: position 24,416,000 of record NW_028277174.1, read on the forward strand.
TGATTTTTTTATACAATAAATTTTCTGCATTTTTCTTAAGATAGTAAACATATGCGCAAGGCTTTGATAATAATTGTAAATTAAATACTACATGTGCTCTTTGTGCGCAATAATATAATTATTATAAATTAAATGCGTAATGTCATTCAGTCTCATTATGAGTATGACAACACAAAGAACTCGATTCGTTGTGTATTGAAAATGAAATTAAAAATACTGATATGACCCCGTTAACCTGCAGCCATTGTGTAATAAAATCGTGAGATAACAATGGGTTTCATGGGTATTGATATGATTTTTCAGAAATTGATCGAATTTGAGTGGGCATTGTTCTGATCGACGCCATGGCAACGGTGCGTGGATAGAAAGTGATACACAATTATGCGGTTGTAGAAAGATCCTTGCCCAGTTCATCGTGGGTAACCGGCGCCATTCGATAGCTAGGAAAAACCTTGTGGGTCGAGATTAATTCGATCCTCGAGAGGTTTAGATACACAAGATCCATGGCATGGGAAGGTAAATACTGCTATATGCAGTGAAGTCATGTCTCGCTTTACATTTCTTCCGCTACGATTGCCAAGAAAGTATGTATAAGAATACAATTATTTACAGTAGATGCATTCATATTTCACTCAATGGAAGCAAGGTAGACCCATATTTTTTATTCGAATGCTTTTCCGTATTTTTTTATATTTTCTATTGTAATTATTGTTTGGGTGCTGCCGCACCAATATAAGGGATGAGAAGTGGTTGATGTACGATACAAATAAACGCCAAAGACAATAATTAGACAAAATAACTCAAACAGAATGATAGAATTAGGGCGGAATGTATAAAAAGAATAATGTTTGTAGTGGGATTTCAAGAGGATTCTTTATTTTAAATGTCTACTTAGAGATTCCTCACTTAAATATTATATTGCAAACATTTTTTATTGTAAGACAATAACTGTATTCCACGATATTTTTATTCTAATCTGTTCGTAAAGCATTTTTTTACGAGCCTAAAGGACGTATATATAATAATGAGTGTATTTTTCATTTTTTCAATTGAAATAATAATTTTAAATGGCACTACCGTTGCTTAAAAAATGCATTGCTTATTTACAGATGGAGGGGAAATTTGGTGAATTTTGCTTCCACGTAAATAGTTTATGTTTATAACAAAAATGAAAAACTATTATTTTTAGAAAGGTCAAAATTTAATATACAGAACCTTACGCGGCGCGTCTGTGGGAACTCTATAACATTCACTCGTAGCTAAGATCACCTGAACATGACCCCTCAGTTTCCCCGTCGCTTTTCTTCGTCATAATCGAAACGCACTTTTCACTAAACGTATAAGTATAATGAAAAAAAACAACGTTATGGTGAACGGCCAATTTGCAGGTTGTTGTACCCGAGCGTATATTTGCATACTTGTCAGATTTTTATTATGATACTCCAATTAGTCAGCCGAAAACACCTTGGACTTGAAGACGAACAAGTGTCATGTCGTCGAACTTACAAAAGAGGGGGAAAGAGGAAGATGTCGCGCGTTGAGATTCACTGGCCGGAAGTGGTTCCGTGTCTTTCACGGTCGCAGATGAACAATCCGAGACCAAAACGACAACGAAAGAATTGTCCATTGTTGACGTGACCGAAATCGTAATTTAACAACCTTGTAGCATTTTTAATATGACAACCCTGAACGATGCGTGAAAATCTTTCAATAATTGGGTTGGTTTATTCTACAAATAAAATTAAATCGAGGTGATTAATTCGATTTAGTTTCCAAGTTAGATTTAAATAAAGAAAAAAACACGGAACACGGAACGAGATAATACAGTTTCATTTTTTTAATTAAATTTCTGAGAAGCTACCGGTGAGTGTTGCCAGACCGTTCGAGCGCAGCATCCGTGAGTCATTTAACCGCAGAACAGGGATGACAGCTATGATTCAATTCGAAATAAATAATAATAAGCGTCGTACTTATTCGTGACGATATCGCATGACTCATATTTATTTGTAATACATCGGTTGTTTGATCATATGATATCACACTGACAGGTAAAAGTAAGTTTGATCTTAACAAATCGAAAGGCGACCAGGTTGACAAAATATTATTTGAAGGTGACTCAATTTTGGCCATAACAAAATATTTATTACCCCATTGATTATTGTAATCAGTTTTAAGAATTGTTACATATATATAATTCATGGATTATGCTTATCAATTAAAATAGTACGTAATTTTCTAACCTCAAACCGCAAAAGTTCAACTATGTATTATTAAAAATAAGTATGTTTTCCTCTTTAAGGCTCAAAGATCAATTTAAAAATAAAACCATTTTATATAAAAATATATTTAACTTTATATGCTTCCATATACATTTGTAACCAACTTTGGAGATGTTCATATACTAGATCTAATATATTATATATTTTTGATGTAATATAAAAAAATAATTTCATGGTTCTCCAAACTACCGTTTTTTAAAGACGCAAACTTTAAATTACATATATTGCATTCGTGAGTGTGAGTCAAAAAAATAAAATAACTATATAAAATAATGTATTATATGTTACACATATATAAAATTAAATTAAAATTTATTGTATTATCAGCAGCTACTGATAAACAATCATTAAAAATATGATCGGTTTTAAAATTGGATTTATGTGTCAATGCCGCATTTCCCCGAAAATAGAATAAAGGTACTATAAAAGGTCTGTATAAATTGGGCCAGTAATTTAATTTAATTAATATGATAATAATAATGATAAATTTTCTAGATGGTTAGTGTTTAAGACAAAAAATGGTAGGCGGTATTTTACATTCGAATATTATTATGATAATAAATAAATAGTAGAATTTAGGTCTTATTTCATCATAAGCTCTTATAAAGTCGCGTTTCGCAGTCACAATCTCGAGCTTCGGGCTCGAAACCTTGATTTTTTGTTAGTGTAACTCGCAACTTATTATTTGTCTATTTTTTTATTTAGTTGTTATATTAGGGTTTCTTAATAAATTAAAAATATTTTATCAGTTAATTTTCATAATCATATAAAAAAAATATCAAGAAAGAGATAAATAAGATAATAAAGTAATGCCGGCGTCGTGTTTCGTACACTTATTATTAAATACTATTATTAAATGTAATGAAAACATGTTATTATCGTTATGACAAAGTTACTTACTATTTATAATTATTAATTGGGCATATATTAAAAATAATGCCAATATACTTAAAAAAGTATCATTTAAATTATTATTCTACTGAAAAAGACCGCAAGAATCAACTAGATATCGTATGTAGAGATGTATATGTATGTATTCAATTAAATTTCACTTTTTTTAGTTACAACTTATGTTAAAGAAGCATCTTTAACTCGCATGTAAACATTTTATACAACAATTAACCAATTACAACAAATTTAATTTCAAAAGTAATGAAGGGATAACTGTTTAATATACCCAAAAAAATTGTGCTATTCGGCCAAATATACATCTGTACTTTTAGGTAGATTTAAAAAATATATACTATATACTTATTGCAGAGGGCCTTGATGTTACTTCGAAAAATTCAATCCAGTATCATCGACTTTTACTCCAATATTTATATGAGTTATAGAGGTTTTTGTCTTGGTTTTAATCGTATAGACATTATATAAATATATAATGTAAATATCTCGGGTATGTTTGTTAGCTAGCCTGATCTGCCATCTTGTTTCAAAATGGCGGCTATTATGAAATTCAGAAAAACCTTAAATCCGTTAAAAAAATCATTGAGAATATATAAAAGAAATTAAATTAAAATAAATAACGATTTTTAAGAGCACGATAACAACCGTACTTTTAATCGTATTGCCATGAAATATTTTTTTAAAAGACCTTTTAAATATCTTGGCTATATTTTTTTCAAAATGGCGGCTATAAGTCTTTTAAACAAAATCATACAGAAAAAGGTAAGGATGGCATAAACATTTTTATTCAAAATACTATTAGAGTTAAACGTGATGAAACAAAAAATCTTTTAATTTGCTTAATAGATATTAAAGTCAAAATAAAATATTGTTTTCACACTTTCATGTACAGAAATCTTCTTAATTATTTTATATTTGCTGTTTATTAAGTATAACATCGCAAAATTGCGCGATGCCTGAATAATAGTGCAGCATGATTTTCTTTTAAAAAAATATAAATTTAAAGCAAAACATTACAAACTTCGCGCTGCGCAGCCAATTTATACGAGGTTATTTTCTTCTAGAGAAATAGAAGCTTTTCATAAGAAATATTTCATGCTGCGAGGTTAACTGAAAGTTCTTTTAACATATTTGATACATTTTTGAAGATTAAGCTAGAATCCAAAACAATATTACTTGTTTTAAATTAACATTGTCATGTAAAAATAAATTAAAACCATGCTTAAAAAAAGTATATATGTAAAATGTTAAATGGTAAAAAAGTTTATAGAGGTATATGATAATATCATATCCTGTAAATCATATATTGGCAAACTCATCAGATTGTTTTATCAGGCAGCGGATATCCGGTTTTATAAGACCATTAAAGTATTCTACATCGTTATTTTACTTTTCATTATTTAATTAAAATAATGAAATCATTGCACAGGTGTAACTGCCGAATTTGTTGCAATTAAAGACGTCGTTAAACAATAATAATTGAACTAGAAATAATGTTATTATATCAACCAAAAATGATCTTTTTATCGTTCGACACCAATTCTGGCCCTATTAAAACTGTATCAAATCAGTGCTCCTCAACGATATTTCAAATAAGTTATTTCATTTTAACGCCTTAACCTCCCCAACTCATATAAAAGGTTTGATTTATAATGCACTCAACGACTAATAAATCACTTAATATTTTGGTGCACCGTCGAATTTGGCCATAAATATTTATAGCGACTGGGCGAAAGCACGCTACGCCAACAATAATGCATTGTTCACACAATCCTTTCTAAAACGAGCTTTCAATGATTTTTAATGAAAATTATCTATACTTTATACAATGGTATTAAAATACATATCATACAAAATTGAAATGTTTACTGATATACTATAATAATAGAATTGTGCAGTTTCACCATTTTGTTGCTATAACAATAGCTTGTGTGAATGTTTACATCGATCTTATACTTATATATCTGTATATGAAATATTGCAATAATAGTTTATATATTATAATACCAGCTCAAATCCTTTTACTTTTGTGTTAATATATGGATTGATATATGGCCTCCCAAAAGGGTTATGTTTCTCATAAGAGCAATGGAATGTCTTTGATGTACAAGTATGCGAGCCTTATTTATTGAATAGACAACCATCCAGGGCGTTGATTAATGTTGATGTAGACAAAATGGTAGAGTATTGTAGTAACTCCTTTTTAACAGTGGTTTTCAACTATTTAAGCCTCAAATTAAAAGCTAAGCACTAAAATAGATTATCCTAAAAAATATGTATGTATTTCGACGTCTCACATACCGTTTTTCCAAGCTCCCGGATCTGGCACGCACGAATGTAACACGCTTATTGAACTTTATGAAACACTGGCACTGGTGGTGGTAGAAGCGTTTAACAAAGAGCACTGTCTGGCACGAGCACTGCCGGCACTGTGTTCGAGCCCGAGGCTGGTTGACTCACGAGCGGTGGTCCTCCCACCATTCCTCCGCTTTTTTGTTGTCTTCCCTCGCAGCAGACACGGACACAACCTCAGCCGAATGCACTTTTACGTAATGGTTAGGAGGAAAATGTGCTTAGGCGTGTTGTTAAGTTCTGTTAATTGATTTTTGTCGTGAAAAACAAATGCATATTTGAAAGAGTAGCGTTGTTATGGTAGATTTTTATTTGATTTTGACTAACATTCGACTGGGTGATCGGTACAGTGATGGTCAAGTGAAATGCATAAAAATATATTTTATAACTATTCATTATTCTAATATTTGTCTGATGATTCGTAAAATATTCATTCATATTTGAAACGAATAAAGAAAGGTCTATTATGAAAAAAGTGTAAGTGATTGTTATAAAACCTAAGTAGGTAAAGATAATGGAGTTAAAAAGACTACATGTGAAGATATATTTTTATTTTATTTTTATATCACTATTCTTTGTAAAATAATCTCAATGATTTTTAATAAAATAAAAAAATAATAAGCATGTCCATGTAGTCATCAGTAAAAATTAATCTTACGTATTTGGAGGTGACAGCTGGGGGACATTTGCCTTCATTTAATGAAATACTATGAATCTTAATGAAATCAAAATATTAAAAAAAAAATTGCCTCACTCCCTGGAAAAAGCTGAAATGACGTCCCTAGTTCTCGGAAAAATAATGTAAAAAAAATCAATCTCGAAATATTAAAATATGTAATTTCAGTGTAATCATATCGGAATGCAAATTGTGTTTCATAGACATTTTAGAGCTGCATATAATTTCACTAGCGCTTAAATTATATTTTCGCTAGTAAAAATAGTTCGCTAGTAGAGACCAAATCAGCTGACTCTATAGGTCGGTCGATGAGAATATTAATCTCTCGTCGACCGAACAGTTGCGATCTTCGTATAGGTCTCGGTCCAAAATAGATGTGTAGTTCCTGGTGCGTGAATTGAAGAAGAAGCGCAGTTCATGCGCCTAGAACTGCTTGAATTTATTGTGTAATCTTGTCCTTTTTATCACAATTTTAATTCTTAGAGAGGAATCTTATATATAATTGTTCTAAGCCTAATTGCATTAAATAGAGGTCATACACTTTGCCCCCAAGCTCAAATTTATTAGGCATATTGCGAAACTCAGGTCTTAAGAGCTTGCTGCTAATGCGACCTTAGACCGATATTAAAAACGAGAATAGCATTATAATAAAAAAATACAACTTTTTTAAATAATATAAAACACACCTCTAAAAACTCCATATTATATTTTTAATACTACCATATTAATAAGTCGTCAATAATCAAACTGATTTAATTACCACAGTTTTAATATGGCATCAGTGATATAGACAGAATAAAACTAAAATTTAAGTCATCTTGCACATATCTTGCTTTAAATGTATTAATTCATTTTTAGTATCTTCCTGTCCCCAGTTAAGTAGATATATTTTAAAATAATAACTTATGACAGTGGTACCTCGATTTACAAACTTAACTCATTTTCGACTGTGGTTTGCATCTCGAAACTCAAATTCCCATTACATCTTATTGATCACATAAATACTGAAATAAATACATAAATAATCAAATATTACGTGCAGAGTGCGTCGCACACGCCACTCTGCGTTGTATTTCAGATAAATGCGACCTAGTAAGATCAAACACCACTCAGATAAATAGTTTTAGCGCGCGCGCATGCGCAGTGTATTGAAGTTCGTGTCTCAAATCTAGTTTCGTATGTAGAGGTCAAAACGAGATATGAAAACAGTTCGTATCTCGAAAAGTTCGTATGTAGAGCGATTCGTAAGTCGAGGTACCACTGTATATTTTTGTTCATATTTTTAACTATGTAAAAAGATTCTGTATTCTTGCTTAATTTTAGTACCATAACTTCAGTTTAGTAATAGCACATCAACAGCAACTGAAAGAGTATTTTCGACAGTAGAACATTAAATTATATTTGTGAAATTATAAATGGCCTTTTACATAAAAACAATCGTTATACTTATAAGCTTCAAAAACTAACAAAATACAAATTTTCATTAAAAATTACAATATATTCTATGTATAACTGCTATAGAAAAATCATTTGAAAGTGATATGTATGTATACAGTAGCATATAAATCTAAAATACTAGCTTCAAATTAAAATTATTTTGAACACAATATACAGAAATTATATTTCATTAGTACCAGAAAATTTCACTATTTTTCTATTTTCGTTATAAAATACATATCTATAGTTTTAGTTGATGGCACAACATATTTTTGTAAATTTTAATTAAAAATTTAATTTATTTAGCTCTGGATGTTGAGTATAAATGTTTTATTTTATTCTTGATTCAACACTAAACTTTTCACGACCCTAATACAATTTCTAAAATCTCTGTTAAGAACGTAGAAATTGATTAATTTTAAAATATAATACTTAGGAGTAACAAATTTTTATCTGAATATGAGCTATTTTTTCAGTTTATATATCTTAAATTTTCTATGGATCTATGAAGGAATACTCTTTTTTGTATGTATCCTTAAAAAATACAAATTAGCCCATGAAAAAATGGTATAAACATATTGTACTTAAAAAAATTATTTAGTAAACAATTAATTTACCAATTACATCAGTGCTGAACTTTTCTTCACAAAATATACGCTTTTTGTTGAGTTCTGAGATTCATATATGTTATTTGTTTAACTATTTTACTGATCTGATATCTTCCTTCTTCCGTATTGATTCAACTTCTTCAGAAATCAATATATTTTTTCTCTAACTTTTTGCTCTTAAATGGAATTCTAGTTAAATACCCCCAAATCTGCCATTGTCTCAGGAAGATGCTTTAGGTTGTTTTGAGGCATCCTGAAATTATAATAATTTTTAGAAATATTTTATGTTTCTACATCTGCCAAAACGATGTTTGGACTATCATTATAGAAAAGTTTCAATAAAATTTGCATAACTTTATTATCTTATAATATTTAACTAATATTCCAAAATATATGTATCAGTCATGTCCACGAGTTACGTGATGAAAACAATGTACTTCTTCAAAGTATTTCAATTTCTATTAAAAAAATAAATGCATATACCTGATAAAACATTGTGATTAATTAAAGATAGGATTTTTAATCTGTCCCGACCTAGCAAATGTGAGTTTATTTGTATTATTAAATTTGCAACAATTTTAAATCCGGTATAATTTGTGTCATTATTTATAGATACGTGATGTACTCGTAGCCTTGTCAACGTCTCGTAGAATCCAGTCGTACCCCAAGATCAGATCGAGCACTGAAATTTCGGACATCATAACTGAACTAGGCTTGACATGAAGCGGGAAGTGTCGGTCGATGCTCAGTGTACCTCCATTTGATGCGAGTTTGGATTAACTCTCGTGTGTCCAAAGTATCTGATGAAAATTCTTGATGAAATTTCCTAACAAATGTGTATTATATACGCTGGTTGGGGTGGAAGTGGTTCTTTGGCTTTGCCTACTAGTGACGTTTGAACTAATTCCAACGATTCGGGGCTGAAATAGATTGTTATTTTCCGTCAAAGCTTAATCAGCTGAAGATTAGGCAGCACCTGTATCCAGGGTAGCGCATTCCACTGGTTTGTTGACATTTGTAAAGCCATTTAACAGCCTTTGTTTATGGTCCATTTGGGAATGCATTTACCTAAATCGTCAGAACATTCGATTGTCACGTACGGTAGCATAACAAATGAACTTGTGCAGCAAGTCGTAAAGATTATTTAATTTATTACCCTTTTAATTTATATTTACCATTTCCTCACAGGTACGTGCTTCGGACAGTGACTCTTTTAATTTGAAAGTAATATATATTCTAACCTTTTAATATTTTATGCTTTTAATCAAATATTAAATTAAAGCATCCATGAATTCAATAGCTAAAAGTTAATTATTTATGATAAAAATATGTTAAGATCATAAGATCACAGATTTAATGGTAAAAATGATTAGGAAAATATCAGTCATTGCATAAGATGGGATTTGGTTAGGGTTATATATTTACACCACAACGTAATGGAATTTCTCGTTTTATTTTAACAAACACATATAAAGTTGTACAGAATCAGTCATAAAATAAGGTATGTGTGGGTGGCAATTAAATATTAAAAAAAAACAAAAAAAAAATAATGAGCCATGGAAGATCCCATCGGAAGATCCTTATGATCGATTCGTACATTATTCAAATTTACAGTGGAATTACATAGGTGTATGTATACAAAATATGGCTACGTTTAATTGATCGTCATAGTCGTAACTTATAAACATATGACTAATACGACTCGTGTATTAATTTGGCTTATAAACATAGCTTACCGCTTGCGAAAACGAAACGGATCACAGACATACATATATATACTAGTCATATACATATATAATTGGCGTAACGGAAATTACGGTTTTTCCATATAAATAAAAAATTTCGTTACATATAATAAAGTATATCGCAATTGAATAAGAGCACAAAAAAATGCATGCCGTGAGTTATCCAAACTTTATGTATATATAAAAAATGACGACGATGACGGAAACGTCCGAAATGTGGAATCAAGCATTGTATGCCATTTGTGACTTCACTGCACACACACACACGATACAACACTAAAAAGTCTTTGTGAATGATGACGGCGTATTGCCTACGTGAGTCGACGTTTATAGCTCATCGTGATCTGTGTCCTAAAAAAATAATATAAATAGAATTAATAAGAATGCTCTAATTTTAGAAATGAGTGATGAGTCAAGACACTCACTTCCGAGCTTGGTAAGCTACTGAAGTCTTCATTGTCTTCGTCATCGAGATCTTCGTCGTCTTCGGCCGCTGCGGCATCTCCGCTTTCCTTTTCGCTCGCTGCTGCCGCTGCCGCATCTTGCTCAGTCTTCATTTTCTTTTCGGTTTCCTAAAAATATAGATACAAGATTAATACACGTGTCAAAGATAACCGTCATTCTAATTTTTGATACATATTTGTAGGTAAAATCTTTAATAATTTAAGACTGTAATTTTTCTTTTATTTCGACATACATCATTGTCTAGTTATGGAAAAAATTATTAGTATTATATTATACTTTGAAATGTATGTATTATTTTTTTTAATTATAAAGATTTTTTAAACAATATTAATCTAAGAAAAATAGTAATAATGTTGAAAATGAACATTTAAAATATGCATTCATAGAAACATTAAAATTTGCTTTTATTCTGCAGCCCAGTATATGAACAATTTGCAAGGATTTTGGAAGTCTTGGAATGTTCTAGATAATAAATAATAATTTGCAATAAATTGCCTATTTTACAATCAAATTACCTGCATAGCTTTAACTTTCTCGGTTGCGGCCTTGGCAGCTTCTACATCGTCCGTGATGAGGAAGTTGTCGAAGATGGTACCAGCCTTAACTTGCCAAAGATCCAAACCGACTGTGCACATTTCTTTGCGTAGATATAAAGAGTCATCGGCGACATATTCGGGGTTGTCGATCTCGGGGTGGATCCATACACCCTTATAATCGGGATTCTTGATCTAAATAAAAACAATATATTCAAATAACAACTCCCAATATTTAATACAATCATGATGAATCGTATGATACCTGTTTAGGAGACCATTCGCCTTTGTATTCGGGGTTATCGATCATAGGCGGCTCCCATTCGCCGTCCATCTCATCGTCCCAATCTTCAGGTTTGACGGCTTCGGGATCGGCGATGTGTTCAGGTTTCTCCCAATCTTCCGGTTTAGTATCCTCCGGATCGGCAATGGTTTCTTTGTCATCCCAGTCGTCCGGTTTCTTGGCAGCCGGATCCTATAAAAACATTCAATTAAATAAAAATTCATATATAATTATCTAAATATAATTAAAAAATATATATAAATACCTTGATCCTCTTGGGCGGTAAGAAGTCCCAGTCTGCTTCCAAAGTACCGGATTCGACCTTCTCGTTGTCGATCAAGACTTCATAAGTGTTGTCGGGGTTTACGACCAAAGTGTACATATGGGTGTACACGTCATCTTTGCATCTGATGTCTTTGTTAATCAGTAGGTTCTTTCCCTTGTAGCTGAAGATGACGTGCACTTTCTTGGTGCCGGGGCCGCAGATGTCCGGACCGAACATGATCTCGTAGGGGCTCTCTCCGTGCATGTCCTTCTGTTCGAGCTTGCAATCGAACAGCTTCAAGTATCCGCCTCCGCAGTCGATTTCCTGCTCGTGCTTGACGGAGAACTGGATGACCAGTGTCTTACCTTCGTTGGTGAAAGGAGCGACTTTTTTTGAGAGAGCGTAGAATCTAGCATCTTGAGATGTCTTCAATCCTGGAATCGGACAAGTAGTATATAACCAAATGTAGCAATACAAGGTTCAAAAGTCAGTCTTCAACAAAATGAAGACTTTGATTTGATGAATCATCGACTTTCTAACGATATTGCTAAATTTCGAGATTAAAGCGTACCTTTGTCGTTTTCGTCATGGTAGAATTTGCCTGCCGTCAAGACGAACTTTCCAAACTCTTTACCGGGATGTTCGCTGTAGACCCAGTTGCTTTCCCATGAATCTGAAAACAGATTACATATGCAATTATTTAACGTTCGACATGCCTTAATCGATTTAATACAATATTTATATAGTAATTATGATTATGGGATATGGCCTTGCAACATGCGACCATTTTTTCATAGTATTGTATTTTAACATGAGATTTAATCGCTACCACCAACAGACACGATTTAGTTTAATCCATTAATGAGGATTAAACCAAATCAATCATATTTTTAATATAATATATGTATATAAGGTATGGACAATTTTTAATTCGCTCATCTTTTTACTTATTACAGTAAGTTTGATTGTTTTAAATCTGAATAAGGTAGTGATCGATATTTAAAATCCATATTAGAATCGAATCCTTCTAGAATCGAGACAGAAATGCCACGAAAGCGATTTAGAAAGTCCTCCACACACAACCTTTCCGAACCGATGTATCGATTTTCGATCTGATCGATAACAAAATGCAAATTTAAAGAGTGAAAATTAGCCAACCGAAGCCGGCCGGTAATATCGATTATGGCGCGGCCACCATTTTGGGGTTATATTTTGAAAAGGAAAATGGCGCATTCAACTCACCGTCCGCAAAGCCATCTTCGAAGAAAGCTTCAGCGTTGGATTGGCATACTGCCACGGCAAGAACCAGAAACAATCCCGCGAACTTCATGACTGCCACTCGATCCGAACGCCGGCACACGAATGAACGCTACGAGCTCTCGATGTGTCAATTCGCCGCTCTTCGTGCCACGACACTTCCTATTGTTTCCGTCCCGTTTTAGTGCAAGGGTTAAAGTGAGAAGGCGATAGTAGCGTAGGTTCGCGAGCGTAGCGACGCTAGGCACCTCGACGTCGTCGTCGACGCTCTCTCGCTCCGATCGAATAGTCGAGAAAGAGATAGAGATAGGCGAGCGTGTATGTGGACTGTTAAATTTCAGACAGCTGGAGTGATGCTATTGGTCGGGTGCTGACCAATCGCGAGCATACACCGGCACGAGCATTTAACCATAAGAGCTTTAAAGTTGAGCATGGCTATTACTTTTATTTTACAATATTTCGATTATCTTAATATACAGATTGTGAAATCTTTTAAATATTAAACTTCATTGTATAAATAATAAATTTCAGTTTTAAAAACATACTAGGAGCTAAAAAAAATTTCTTCATGGAAATCTTTGTTCAATATAGGAAGCTGAGGAAGCTAAAAAACAGAGACATATAAAGTCTCTTTTTACAGGTAAAATGTAAAAACAGAGCCACCATTAGACAAAATAAGCGCAGTATCTAGAGTAGGGATCGGGAAACTTTTTTAGCTATTACAAAAAAAATATTTCTTTCTTCCGCTGACTTTAGAACATTAAGTTAGAACAAATATATTTGTTTATATTACCCTTCGGATTGTATTTATTAACCATGTATTAAGATAACAATTTGTAAATACTACATTTAAATCATTTTTCCTAGATAAAGATAATGAAAAGTATTTTTTTAAGAACATAATTGAATTTGGTCGCATAGCGAAAATTGTTGGTTATTTTAATTTTAAATTACATACCAAAAATGCCATTTTATTTAATAAAATACAGTTTTATTTGAATAAAAAAATAATCAATTTCCCGAGATTATTGTGTTTTTGTTTTTTTTTATAGAAAAATTAAAACAATGGTCGCTAAATGCCACTTGTTTACGCTTGCCATACTTATGAAACTCTAAATCGGAACAGATAAACAAATTAAATAAAGATTATCTCGGAAATTTTTACATTTTGCGATACTGAGATATGCTAGGCTGGAATGCAAGATACTGGTGAAAGAAAAAAAGGGGCATAAAAGAAGAAAAAAATAGTATTACGTAAGGTAACTAGACGTCCTCCTTGGAGGATTGTCTTCCTTGAACAAAAATGTACGAGGTGACATTTTTTTAACTATTGCAGCATCCCTAAATGAACAAATAATTTTGAAATTAATTTTTTAGCAATTTCTTCTCCTGTATCATCCTCAAATAAATTTTTTCCAAATTAACTTTTTTTAGCACTCGCGGCAATTTATCCGCCTCGAACAAAAACATCCGAGATGACCTTTTTACTTTAGTGTTTTCCTTTGATATATTCCAAATTTAGTCACTTTATATTAATGCTTTATTCTATACTTTTTAACTCATATTTAATTGGTTGATTATATTTACACAATAAAAACTAAATTTCAAGACGCGATTAACAGTTACGCACCGACAATTTTTTAACCGCATTGTGCATTTTTTGCTAGTTGTAATTATTATCCGTACAATGCGTATATTTGGAATATAATATTCCCCTAAAAAAATATCGGATATCTTATTAATAAATTAGCATAATATTTCAAGAAAATTGTATTATTGATTTTAGAAACATGGACTTTGAAATTAAACATAAATTAAAAAAAATATTTACAGAAAGAAAGTTATTAATTTTGTAAAAAAATATCGTGTATTATTGTAGCTCACACAAAAATGTGCATTTGCAAATTATTTAGATTTTTTAGTATTATTGATCGAACATTTTTTAAAATTATCATTATACTACTTTCGTCAATTACCACACGATTTTATTTTTACATCCATTTCTAGTAATATACCATGTTTTTCAGAAACTTTTTTAGGTGGCTTGCCAGCCACGTTCAAACATATAATAACCTATAATACAATTTGAAATATCAAAAAATAAAATTATTAATTGCAAAAAATATACAATATTTTTTTTTATGAATTTAGAAAATATTTAAAAAAAAAAAGTTTTTAGATCGATTTTATTTGACGATGTTTAAACAAATATCTAGATATTTCTACAGCAAGCATTCGTATAATTTTTCAGGCACAATAGTGAAATCAGATGCCTAAATCATGGCAAAACTATGTTTTTTTTACAGATTGTCACATAGTTTTAACCAGATTTCCAAAAAAAATTAATCTTGTAAATATTTCGATCTATTCCGCCAATTTGTTTCAATATGACGGCTATTTAAATATTAATAGCTTCTAAAAAGAGTGATTATTGTGCACCTTATTTTTAATAAAATAAATTTATTACACGCTAAGTACGTTTTTGTCCAATGTGCGATAAGAACTAATAAGTTTTTGTAATAACAGATATCTTGTTATAATCTTGAAGTCATTAACTGCATAATATTACGTTTTTTAAATCTAAAGTAGTTATAAAATAAAAATAATGGTAAATTTTGTTGAAAACAGATACTATAATTTCTTTGTGCACAATTCAAGTTGCAAAAACCATTCAAGATGTTAGGTAAATTTATATAGTCTTGAAAGTTTCTCCTAAAACTAAAAGCATTAAGTATTGTAAGGGCTATGATGAATCCTACATAAGAAAATAGATAAGTAGTGACACAATTTATTAGGTATTTTTGCTTTGAGCGACTATAGTACTGTTGTGAGCAATGAAGTACACTCATACCTCGCTATACGGCCGCTCTTTATACGGCATTTCGCTATAACGGCCTTCTTCAATTAAGGCACGTTTTCGATATACGGCCTAAAATGTTTTGCTATAACGGCAAAAAAAAACTTTTTTTCGATGTCGATTTTAAAAAAAATTTAAAAATAGATTTAATTTGCATAATTTGAAAATGAAAGGTGAAGCAGCTAGCGCCGATGAGGCCGCATCTAAGGAATATCCCAACATTTTAAAGGGAATTATTGAAAGAGGTGGTTATAAACCTGAACAAGTGTTGTGAAACAGGGCTTTATTGGAAGCGAATGCCTGATCGAACGTACATTTCAAAAACCGAAAAATCTGCGCCTGGTTATAAGGTGTCTAAAGAACGATTAACTTTGCTACTTGGTGGAACTGCCGCGGGTGATTTTAAGCTAAAACACTTTTAATATATTTGTCCGAAAATCCAAGGCCTCTTAAAGGAATAAATAAAAATCAATTACCCGTCATATGGAGATCCAACAAGAGAGCTTGGATGACTAAAGCTACTTTTGAGGATTGGTTCAAAAATCACTTTTGTACAGAAGTGAAAAAATATTTGCGAGACAATAACTTAAGCAACAAGGCTTTGCTAATTTTTGATAATGCATCAGGGCATCCTACTAAATTATCCGAACTATCTGAAGATGTCACGATTGAATACCTTCCGAAAAATACAACAGCTCTGATCCAACCAATGGATCAGGGTGCAATAGCCACTTTTAAGGCATATTACCTACGCCGAACTTTCCGACAACTTGTAAGGGAAACCGAATGTAAATCTTAAATTAAAACATTTTGGAAAAACTATAACATCAAGGATGCTGTTGACAGCATCAGTGAACCATGGAAGGAATTAAAATTAACCACGTTTGGAAAAAAATATGGCCAGAATGTGTAAAAAGTACTGATGCAGAAGTTAATTGCCTTCCTGAAATTAGGCAAAACATTTTGGATCTAGCACATGATCTCGGCTTTGAACGAACGTGATGTGCTTGATTTACTTGAAGCTGATAGGGAACCCCTTTCATTTGAGGAACTCATTCAGTTGCAAGCAGAACCGGCATTTGATGAAGAGACAGAGCCTGTTGTATCCAAACAGCTAACATCAAAAAATTTGTCGAAAGCTTTTTCCTATTTCGAACAAGGAATAAACATCCTCCTTGAAAACGATCCTGACGTCGAACGCAGCGCTAAAGTTTCTCGAGGAATTAACTCAGCCATTAGCTGTTATTAATCACTGAAGAACGAAATAGACAAAAAGGCAAGACAAACAACGTTGGACAATTTTTTTAAGCCAGGCCCATCTTTACCAGCGAAAAATGAGGACGACAGTGATCTGCAGGTTACTATTTCTTCATCGTCTTCAGATTAAAGCCTTTTAAAAAAAAATATGTATGTATACATACACATATTTTATGTAACATGAAGTTGTTTCATTTTTGTTTATGGATTATTGTTGGTTTTTGTAGTCTGTTATTATTTTATGTACAAATGTATGTACTTGTTATGCATGTATTTTTGATTTAAATGAAATAAAAAGATAAAATGCAATTTAAATGATAAACCATATTACATATTTATCAAATTTGGAACCGATCCCATTGAATTTGTATTAGAATAATTGATTCGTTATACAGCTTTTCGCTTAGCGGCCAAGTTTCGTGGAACGTATCTAGGCCGTAAAGCGAGGTATGGGTGTAGATAAAACTATAGAAGCAAATTATGTCAAAAATCATTAAAGAAAACAATTAGAAATATTTATGCTTTATGTAACTGTTTAAATGCAAGTAAAATAAATTAAAAAACAAGTTTTTCATGTGCATTTTATTTCATAAATAAAATCATTCTTTCACAGCGAAATGTTCGTTAAAGTCATAATCATCGTCCTTTCCATTTTCATCTTCAATACCAAACGATTCTAGCGTTCCTGCCAAAGCTTCTGTCTTCTTTTCTAAGCGAACTATCTCTTTCTTCTTTTTTTTCAACTCCTTCTTTCTGCGTTTTCCAATCTGCATATTACCTTCCAGTTCCATTTCCGGATCAATTTTGCCTTTCCTCTTCCTGTCCCTTTTAATATTTTTCTTATTAGCCGTTATATTGACTGATGCGGATATCAACGTATTTTCATCATCAACCTGCATAGGTATGGCAGTTTGCGGTCCTTCAGAGGTAACCTTAAAATATCATTTATTAATAAAAAATATAATGTAAAAATAATATATGAACATACCTGCATCGATGAGTTTAATTCAGGGTTCTTCAACGTTCCCAACATTTCCGTTTCCATCTGCTCGAAGCTGTTTATATCAAATTCTTTAGCAATGCTCGATACAATTTTAGCATCTAATTGAATTTCGTTCTCGTTTGCTTCTTCTGGGGGTAATGTGTAATACTTAATTTTACCAGTGTTCCAATCTTCAAGCAATATTCTAGCCGCTGAAACTATATCAGGTATACCGCCTTTTTTGAAGCGGCCCATTCCCATCGCCAGTTTTGCAAAGAAGTCCTATAAAATATAATTAATAATAAGATATACAAGGTAATTGAAAATATGTATAATCATAAAGTACCTGAGGTGAATCATAGTTGTTTAAATTATAAAGTTCCATTACAACGTTCTTGTTAGCTCTTTGTAGAATGGCTGAAGCCGGTGTGATAGGATCTTTGAGACTCCCGACTTTAATGGCATTCTTTAAAGCAACGACATCGTCGGCTCCTTGAGAATTACTCGAAAATACAATACCAGGACTGTCTAATAGTTTTATCTTTGAGTCTAATTGTACTGTTTGCATTTGTCTGTGAAATAGAAGAGATTTATTAAGTTAATAACTTTCTATACTTTCATAATGTTTCACTAAATCATTGCGTAAAACTATTATTTACTTTGTAACTCCTGGTGTGCTTCCAACGTTGCAAGCCCTCGACCTTTTAAGACTGTTTATAATTGAGCTTTTACCAACATTAGGTAAACCCACAATACCTACAGTTATGGACGTTTTGATGCCTTTATTTCTGCAATAATTTCCTAATAACGACATCAACAGTTCAGCTCCAACACAAGCGGAATCTATAAGAATAAAAATAACAATTAATAAATGATGATTGTTAGATTAGCAATATTTTATTTATTTTATACTTTTCATTATTTTCTGGTCTTTCTTGGCTTTCGACATTTTCTTTCTGCCTAATTTAGACTGCTGATCTTGCGTAGACGCTTTAAACGCCACTGCCGGCACTGATTTTCGCAAATATTTCAACCAAAGATCTAAATTTTCACGCGGAACCAAATCAGCTTTGTTCAAAACCATTACCAGTCTTTTGTTTCCGGGTGCATCTCTCACAGCCTGCTCCACTTGAAGACACCGAGTACCTGAATTAAATAAATGTAAAGTTAGATCAAAACGTAAATTTTATTTATATATTAAAATAAAAAAAAACAATATTTACCGAGTGGATCTCGTGAATCTACAACCTCCAACACAACATCGGCTTCCTGTATCACCTTTTTGAACTCTTTATAGTAAGCTTTAAGCGAGTTTTCCTTCTTTTTGTCTTTACTGAATTGTTCGCTAGGATCAATGACATCGGGAGTGATTGCTTCATGGATTTTACCTCTCAAATCTGCACTGTTTATCTAAATTTATAAATAAAATATGTTTAACAGCGTTATATGAAAGTAACTCGCCTGAACTAAAAGTTGAATAGTACCAATTGCTCCATTCCACCTTTCTTCAAATTATCCTTCTGCTTATCTTTAGATGTTTTGCGTTCATTTGCAATTTGCTCTTTCTTTGCTTGCCTCTCAGCCTCCTTCTGTAACTTCATAGTCTCAACTTCTTTGAGAATCTCATCTTTGAACGGGCAAATATTCGGAATAATAACAGGCTTGTTTTTCTTGCCTCTTTTAGGATTCTTTTTCTTCTCTTTAAGAATTTTTCTATTATGATCCCTGACCTTCTTTTCTACTTTGTATCTTATGGAAGCTTTGACTCGCTTGGATTTCTTATCTAAAATACATATTTGACATTATAAAACAGAATAAGAGCATATATTTATTGTTAAAATAGTGTATGTGTATATTATATAATAATACAAATTAAATTATATTAAAGAATATAACTTACTTAGACACAATTTCGCCATTTTGATGCGCGAAACTGTATATGAAGAAACCTAACCCTACTTAATAAACACGCATGGACCCGAACACAATTGACAGGTGGGCCTTGGCGCAAAATTATTCGGCCATATCTATATAGGAGTAAATATAAATATGCAATATTAGTATAATCAATTTAAATTGTTAATTTAATACTATAAATATGCAATATTTCATATTTTAAAAATAAAGTTTAATTCAAATTGATTAATATTTTTTTTAAATAAAAAAGTAAAATAATAGATTCACTGATTATTGAAAAAAATATTGTTAAATTTTCACTATAAATAATAATTTGTATGTATATTTATAAACAAAAAAATAATAGAAAATAATGTATAAAACATATTTATTAAATTTGTATCTTGTATTTGTTTACATTAGCATGTAAAAATTCTATATGATAATTAGTTTTGGCCATTTTCAAACTCTCTAAATAGAAATAAAAGAAAAACATCTATCCTTCTTCGGTTACACGAGATTCAGCATTTGGCAGTCTAAAACCACCTGACAATCCCAGGGCCGTATTGTAAAAATATATATGAATACATTTTAAAATAATTTACTTTTATATATTTTATTTTTCGGATATTTATTGTTGTTGATAAGATTTACATAGTATTAAAACAAATAAAACATATTTTTTTTGTACTTTAGATTCAGTTGATTATCTGATAAGTATTTCATAAATATTGTCGAAATACTTGATTGTTTGAAATATAAAGCATTATGCATTATCTTCGAATATATTACACAAACATTGAGCTACAAAATTGTGGACTGCATGCGGTCCGTTAAACTTTTTTGTTTGATGGACTTTTTTTTTTATCAATCAAAGGAGCAATTGGTAAAAGTATTTTTTTCTTTTTAAAACTTTTTATAAATAGTTTTCACACAAAGACTTGAAAAAGTATTTTTTGTTCACACCAGATTCTATATTATTCTATGAAATGGTGTTTACTATACTTACATTTTAAAACTTTGTAGAATTAAGACATATATATATAATATTTCAGCACTACTTGGCAAAATTTCGGCCTACAAGATAGTATAGGGATTTTTGCTGTTACAAAATATGCGTATGAACATATCTAATAATTATGTAAGCAACAGTTCCCTGCGATAAACTTTAGTTATTTTCTTATTTTGTATTCAGAAGTAATATCTACACACAATCATATACAATTATATAACAAATTGTATATCGATATATTTTTGTTTTAATTATATACATATTTTAATTATTTAACGTTTTGCATGTAGGTAGAGTAGAAGTTTAATTTTATTTAATCGAATGTAGTAAACATTGATTTTTTAGCAAATGGCACGGCAATGTTGTAAAAAATTGACCAACTCCGACTTCTTTTTAATCCTTTCCACCCCGACTAATGATTTTTTAATTGTTTTTCGTGCGCGATATGTTTTAAGTCGGTAATATAAAGTAAACAAAAATTATTATGCACTTAATCAAATACCCAACAACAGCCAACCTGCCACAATGGCGCGGCACTAATCCAAGCGAATGACACCCAGGGTAATGTTTTACATTGGCCATGTTTACATATGACATATTAGAAATAGTAGGTATTCACTAATTACTTTCACACCTAATTCTCTAACACATCATCTAACTCACATTCTGTCATAAAAATTCAGAACTCGACAACATTTCCAATATGTATAGAAAAATAACGTAAATTGTGTAGCAAAAATTATTAATTATTTATTGTTCTCTTTTCTTTGTTGTTATTTACACGAAAATAATTAAAAATAAATTTAATATTTTAAGATTATTGTTAATTATTGTTATAGTTGGAGTCGGGAAAAATTTTCAACGATTCCACTGCCCTGCTTTTTCCCCTGATTTTTTTAACAGTGCTAGTATTTTTTTTATTTTTTTTATATAGCTACTATTTTGAAACAAGATGGCGGTTCAAGCTGGCTAACGAACTTAACTGTGATGCAAGATATATTTTTAAAACAGGTTTCATTTCAATTTGATTAAAACTATACCAGTCATCGTGTCATAAAATTCGTTGAATGTATAATAAATATATAGATAAGCAAAATTTTAGATTCTAAGCTTTAATGAAAATATCTTGATTTTTTCATTACTTTTTTATCTCCCGTTGTACCCTGACAGACGTAAACCCAATATGTTACAATTGGACAAATGTACTTATACCATCTAGGTAAGTGAATCAGATATAGTGAATACTTAGAAGTAAATATTACTTACTAGAATTTTCAGTCTGGGAATCAGTGACATCTATATAGTTAATTATAAAATCTTATGTGTATTATAATCAATAGATTTCACTTTGCTATGGCCGGTTTTTAGCGCATTTTTATAAATAAAATTCGAGTCTGTTATCATGGTTCGAACCATTCTAGACTAAAGTAAGAATCGACGATTTTCAACATTTTATTAGTTTGATTTAATTTACTACTTTTGTGTATTAGTATGTTTTATTAATTTATTTTAACGCTTTTCTATTATTAAATTTCCTTAATTTATTATCCATATTTTTTATATAATATTTGGCTTTTGTGGATTTTTTAAATCAATTCAGAGGCTCTCAATATTTTATAATACAAATATTTTTTGTTCGGATCATTTATTTCGTACTCTTTAATTTACTAATATTATTTTCTATAAAAATCATTTACATTAAATTAATTTTTTTTTTTTATAATTATAATGTTTTTTATTTCTTATATGTAAATATATCACTATCTGGAGTACCTCAGTGAAAGATCGATCGCCGTACATGTACGGTGATACCACTCAAAGAGTTAATCCCCACGAAAGAGTATAATATGTACTCGCCAAAAATCGACATATTGACATTTTCTCGTGCACATACGTAAGGGACAATACATACCTGTTGAAGTGATTTGTTTTTATCCTTTTATCATGTTTTTAGTTATTTGTGTATATGTATGTGTGTATACACACACTCACACATACACACATGTATTTGAATATACGTATACGTATGTATATATGTATGTAGATATTTGTGCGTATTTTTTAAATTTTAATGTATTTTAAGTTTTTATCGTGCTAACCAGTCAGATCACGATGGTCTTAATTTAAATAAATAAATAAAAAAAATAGTCCTATTTTTCACTTCTTACAGCTATTATTATTCGAAAAAGTTAGGGATTTTGAAAAGTTTTTTTGCGAAAAAAGTCAGTCATTAAGCGGTTTTAAACAATGCTTATTAAGTTTGCTAAAATTAATAACAATATTTTGAGAAATAAACAAAAAAATATCGTTATTCGCCCAAATAAGTATTTATTTTTCTTTGATTAAAATTTAATTATTTGATATTTAAAATCAGTGATTGTAGAAAGATTGCGTACCGCATTATAATTTATTTATTTCTTCAAAGTTGGATGATGCAATACTGCTATTATAGAGATGTATAATAATAAGAGATATATTAATAATTAATTAATAGTACACATGTATATCAAAAGTCTAAATAAAATTATCGCCACGGCGATAAGGCCATATCTCTCTCCGACTGTTGAGCTCGCCAGTGCCAGTCCGGCTCTGCGCTATGCAGGTATTGTACCTGGCCAGGTAGATAAAATCAACAGGTAGTTCTCTCGGCAGTGTGCTCGCGGCCGCCGTGTTGTCTGCGCCTTCGTCGAACCCGATCCAAACGAGATTTTCCGCCGGAATAATGGAAATTCCAGACATCACATCTGCACCGTTCTGCCGATGATAGACGATGGGCGAGGTGATTCTCGGTCAAGACAATGAACGGCAGAGCGGATCGACCTCTACTGGCCAGCGGCAGATGGACCGTGGAAGCTGCAGCCCAGAGACAAAACAAGCCCAAGAAGGGCCAGAACAGCTTTAGCGAGAGACAGGCAGGTGCTAGCCGCCAGCCGGATTGCGTGCGGCCCATAAACGCCGCGAAGATCGTCTACCAGAATGGCGACAATTACCGCTTCGACGACTCAGCTACGCCAGTCTACTTCAAATACTCAAACGTCGACCAGCAGATGTCCTACGACAAGAGAGAACCGCCCAACGAAGGTCCCTTCGTCTTCGGGGTGCACAGTCCCAGCCAGTTCCCCATCAGGAGTCGCTTCGCCGGCGAAGACGCTTACGACGACAACAAATCTGTGATAGACAATAATACTAGCGAATTAAATAGTTTATGCTGTGATAAGAAAGTTAACGTTAAGCAGCCGCCCAAAGCGAATAGGGACGTGTTTTGCGTCAAGGGCGGCAGGAGGAGAACAAAGGACAAATCGACGAGAGACAGGAAGAACATAAAATGCGTACTGGTGGGCGACGGAGCCGTAGGGAAGACTTCCTTGATTACGTCATACGCTCAAAATTTGTTCCAGTACGACTACAAGCCGACCACTTTCGATAAATATAACGGTGAGATGTATCCAATAATAAGACAAAGCCTAAAACTGAACTAACTTTGGGGGACACTGTGTTACTAACTATAAAATAAGAGTGGCAATGGAAACAGGGAGGGTACTATCAAACGAAACCTGTTTTATCGTATGTAATGAAAAAATGTGATATGCCCGTCACAATACTCTAGCATGCGACTGTTATTTAAAGTTTAAGAAATACTATTTTTTAAAGAAGCAACATATTACATTTGAATCTTCTAAAATTGAATTTAACTAGATTAGCAGCTCACGGGTATAAATTATTATATAATCTTCAAATTTAAATATTTTCTCAGCTAATCATTAATTTTATTAATCGAAATAAGCACCATTTTAATCGACACATTTTCATTCATTCGATGTGTGGTCATGCATTGTTCTACATTGTAAAGGTTTCACAATAATAAAAAACGTAGTTTATTATATCAAACGCAGACCATAAAACTGTCACCATAATTTTGATGTGATTTCGCCTCGCAAGTATATGGAGACTAAATTTTTGTTCAACTATCATGTGGAATGCCTTATTGTGTCGTTAACACTTTGAGCGGTATCGCCGTACATGTACGGTGGTCGATCTTTCACTGTTTTGGGGTACCTCACATAGTTATATCATAGTTAGGATTTAGAATATCATATTCAAATAGAAATATCTAACAATATGTATATGAAGGGTATTCATAAAATAACCTCAAATATCATAATTAATTATTCGGTAGAATAAGTTTCTTGTAAATATTTTTTTATAATTCCTAACATTTCCATGTGTTTTCTTAGTTGTTTTCGATGTACAGAGCCACATGGCAAAACAATCTGTTGACAAGAACATTTTTTCAGTGTATTTAAATTGACATAACTACATATCTACATAACTACATATCAATTTGAATTTATACTACACAAAAACAAGTTTCTTAAAATCACGATACATATTTGCTTTAAATTATTACCAAAAACTATAACTATAAACTTGATTACATTGCTTTAGTATTTGTGCGATATAGTGGACACATGTTTTTAAATTAAACATGGTATAAAAGTTGAAGCAAGAGCATTAAATAATGTTGATAAGCAACAAAATTATTTGATTTTATAAGGAACTTCATTTTATGAAGGTAAAGATATATGCCTGACCTTCTAATTCTAACCACAACGTGCCACAGCGCAAGGTCACTACAATTTTTGTAATTTTACACAACTTAATAGCGTTGCAAAATAAATTATATTAAAATAAAAATAACAGCTTGATTGCAAATTTTTCTGAATTTTTTTCATGATATAGAAAATCACATGTTTGTATAATTATTTATTTAATAGAAACTAGAATTATATTGTACCGAGACTCTCACTGTATATTTTTCACATTAATTTAACTTCAGACGCTGCATTCATAATTTAATTAATGATTTACATACGAAATTTATTACTTTCAGTTTTTTTCATGTTAATTCATACGAATGAAATAACCCAAATGTATAATTAGCTCGAAGGGGAATATACATGCATATAAATAAATATACATTTTTGTTCACTGGCAACAATTTAAATAGGATTTTAAAAATACGCAAAATTCAAACTTATTCTACAATTACGTTAGTAGATATTATATTTCGCCTTGAGCGATAAACAGTCATCGTCTTAATAATATACTCGTTTGTGAATCATTTCCAGCGACTGTTGTACTTTTCATGCAATTTTTTGTCTCCGTGATTCACTAAATTTAATTATCGCCGACAGCACCATCGCTGTGTCAGTGGCAAAAATAGGCAACTTTGAAACTTTTCACGATTTTGGTCGTAACGCGGCGGAACTCCGCCATGCCTGATTGAGCTCATTGTTTTTTTCAGTTGTATTTTTCGCCCATTTCACGCCTCGTTCCGCGTGTCTTATAAGGATCCGTCTATTTTCGTTAATGGCGACTCTATTTTAGGTCTTCTCAGTACTCGAGGACGCTTCGTCGGCGTCCATTTTTCAATGTTAATTCGAAGTTAATTTGAATTCCCTCCGAAACGCCGACGCGCATTACTTCCGTTCCGAGGTTCATTAATTAAACCATAAATGCAATTATTCGAAGCGAAACGTGTGCAAACATTTGCTCTACGTTCTATGACGTATGCGTTTCGATCGGCTTGTTGTTCTTTGAGATAACTGATAAATTTCAATGAAATTAACCAGGGTTGCCACAGTTTAAAACTATATATTGTACTAATATGATTGAACGTTTTGAATGAATTAGATTTTCATTTTATTCAAAACTAGTACAAGGAGACCCTAAAATATTTTTTTTTAAATTAAGAATTCCACGAAACCAGCGTTTTACAAATAAATTTAGTCATATAACTCTATAAATATATTTAGAGCTGTACATATTAAAAAAATACTTTTTCATTTATACTAGCAAACTTTTAATAACAATCTATTTGTGTGAAGTCTAATATCCCTCCTCCACAAATAGACACGTGTTATCAAAAAAGGGAACGCATCTTCTGTCTAAAGGGGGGAGGTGAACTGACTGGAACTGAATAATCTAAAAATAAATTATTAATTCTCATTAATTGACTATGAAAAAAAGGAATATAAATATTCATAACAAACTTAAATTAAAATATATTAATATAAATCTATTTTTTTATAATAAACTATGTTATTCATAATTAATTCTTTTATATTTTAATTATATAATATACAAAATAACACGTGATAATCATGTCAATACATATAATTAGGCTTACATTTAATGTAAACCTACATATAATGACCAAGTCTTCTAAGTTGTTTATTTGCACCATATGTAAAAAATTCACGGATAATTGTAATATAAGACGAAGTTAAAAAATATATATAAATTTAAACATATATTTTCGATTAATCAAAATGCAAATTTTGAAAAAATACAAAGAAACCACCCAAGCAGAAGGCACTGCGTAATAAAAAATAAGTAAAAAACTTTCTCAAAAAGCGATCGTATGTGACCTAAAATAGTGAATTATGTACATTATATAAACATAGTACGAATTTGTTTAGGTATATTCGAATAATCGTCATTGTTTGATTTTGCCAAAATAGTAAAACTTGAAAAAGAGGAAAAGGGGAGGGGGGGTTCTAACTTACTTATCCCGGGCGTTCCACCACTTATTTAATAAAATTAAGAGGAACTGTTCAATACAGTAAAAACTCATACATTTCTTTCAAAACAAAATTCTGCGTAGTCATTATTTTTTATTGTTATAATTAGTGACGTTTTAATATTATATTGTTTTAATTACTGTAAATTAAAAAAGAGCTTTTTAAGTTACTTTAGTAAAATTTTTCTCGCAATAAAAAAAAACATTTTATCAAATTATTATCAATTATTTGAGAAAGATATTTAGGAAAAAAAGGAAGTGAATAATTTTTGTAATGTTTTCAGCAAATGTTTTACATATTAATTCACATTATTGCTTATCTAACCAACGTGATGAGAAAATTTGCAAAATTCATATGTGAAGTAATAGTGACGATTGTAAAGTACTTATTACATTACTGTATCGAATGAAACGATTTCGATAAATTAATCATGATAAGAAAAATTCGCCACTGATAACATATAGTTGTATGAACTAAAAAAATCGTCTATTTGATAATGCATTATTGCAGTTCCACTGCTTTGACTGATAAAAAATATATTGAGTCACGCAGTAAGTCCTGGTAAATTTGATGTTATATGGTATATGTAACTGATAAAACAAAGCGCCATTGTTGGTTTCTTCGAATTGAAACCGTTTAGATACAATATTGATATAATTCATATTAAATTGCTAATTTTATACATAACCTACTGATATAAAGTTTTTTTATATATTGTAACTGCACTAATGGCGATAAATCTATTTTTAGCTAATTAAAATGTATCTAGCGTACCGAGGCCTTTAAAAACACACAACGTCTTATTACGTCTCTAGTTTGCAAATTGGATCTACATTAGATATACTATATATTTTTTTCAATGAAAATCGAAGGTTGAACTAGAACGCGTGTGTAGATAAAACGCGATTTATGGTTTTGTGCGTAGACCTTTGGAAAACTGGTAATCTTAAAAATAATGAGTCGTTTATAAAGTGCGTATCCAGTTCGGTCATTAGCCATCGTCGGACGGCCATTACTATTCAATGTTTGTGGAGATAATGAGGCGAACGTTCATTGATTACGAAACTAGCTTTCGAAAAGTGTTTTGATGTACGATAATGATTGTATACATTATATTCTCGCTTTAGCTTAACAAAGGGTTACGGTAGAATTTTATTTTAAATACTCCCCTTTCCTATATACATATATTATTTAGGAACATCTTTTTATTAACATATTTCAATTACATATTGATTTTTATGTCTCGTTTTTTAGATATCGTCAATTTTTTTAAGTATTTAAAACTAAACAAATTATATTCATTTAAAAAATATTTTTTGCCCTCAAAGATTATTATTAGGCTCGATTTTTTTGGATCAGAATTTATATTAAAAGGTCAGAATACATCAGTCAGAATATAAGTGGCCAGAATAACTATTAGATGGTCAGAATTTATATTAAACGGTTAAAATTTAAACTGGACGTCATAATTTACATTAAATGTTAAGAATTATTTTGACAGAAGCTATTTTTTATTCAGTATTTATTTCAGTTAATTGGTCAGTATTTATAAAGAATAGCTACTATTAATATTATATGATCTGTATTTTAACATCAAGGTCAGTTTTATGTTGATAGATGATCAGCATACAAAGTGTTTTAGAGCCAATTTGTTTGGTCTCAACTCGAACCCGTAACCTCAGAGTTACTAGTCTGAGACGTTACGGACTACGCTATTCCGTGTTTTTATTGTTGTTAAAACAATTTATTTAGATGATAAAAAGTATAGTACTGAGTTTATCATTTATTGCCGTTTAATTATTAAAATTTACTATACCAAAAAATATAAGAATAAGAGTTATGTTGATATGACAAAAAAATTACGTTAGTTATCGTGTCCTCAAAAACCGTTTAATCCCACAAAGATGATAATAAAAAATATTTTTTTAAATCGGGAATACTCTAGTTTTTTGGCCTGGAACAAGCTCATGCATTGCGGTGTTGCGCATTCAAATGAACGCATTAAGTTTACGCTTGTTATGTTACAGTTTATTTACAACAATACATAAATCAATATCAGTTGGTAATCAATTTATTCAGTTGGTGCTAAACTATATTTGCATGTTGGAATGGTTGCGTAAAGTTCACTGAATTGTGACGAAAATTTCCCCACGCATAACGCACTGAAATCTGAGACGCTTCAGATTTATTCGCTCTGTTTTATTACGCTATTCTATTGTATGCCTGTTATATATATTATTATTTTATAATGTAAAATAAATATATTATAATACATATCGTAATTTTACGACCTCAATAACGCATAACTCGAGAAGCCTTGCGAGAGCGATTTTAAAATTAAGTCCAAGGACCGGCGAAAAGAGTATGTGCTCTGCGAATCGGATGAAATAAAATTCTACGTGAAATTCAGACTGAAATTTCTGAAAATTTTTTACGCGGCTGTACACGTAAAAGTTTCTAATTACACGCTCGGGTGTTCCATTACGGTATACTTTTCTAAACCGGACTGCATTATGGCGATATTCATGTAAAATTGAATGTGGAAAAATATTATAAAATATATAACCGTTTATCTATCTTGATCAGTATTATTTAGAAATTTAACGAATTTGAAATTAATTATAAATTGTACTTATTAAGAGTGGTGAGAGCAGGATAATGTGTAGTAAGTAATAAATACTTTTTGAACTGTTAAAGCCAGAAAGACTTATAATGTTTGCCCTGAAAAACGAAGTACATTAAAAAACAAATTAATAATAATGTGTATTGCAGCGATCGTACAATACCAATTAAATGTTGATTTTAGGTAAAATTTTGCTGCGCGGCCTAATACAGATTAATATTTTCTTCTGCAATGTATAACATTTTTTACCAATCCTCGCGACTAATTAATTTCCTCAAATTTAAAAAAATCACACATTTTCGTGCTACGCGGCTAAATTTTCTATGAGATAATTTTTGCACGATTTAACTAGATTTTTTTATATTCCATCAGTGAGATTAGAAATAGTTCGTCTTAGTTGATCTATCGAATTATAATTGTAACAAATAACTAATCCATACTCCAAATTACGATAATATACATAAATACTTTATGTATAAATACTCCGTTACACCAGACTAAACACAATCAACATCTATTGAGCAAGTAATAAGACACTAGGTTAAATTCAGTTTGTAAATTAGTAACATCTGTTCAATTATCTTTAAACTAGTATTATAATTTACAATCAATAGATGTCATTATGCACGACCTAGCTCGATTTTATTTGTAAATATTAATAACAATATGTATCTGTGAGCATAGGAAAAGCTAGGAAAACCTAATCGGTGATAATCAATTTCAATTAAAATGATATAATAATCATTTATTTCGATTGCTCGATATAGAAATTGAAAAATACTTACGTTCATAAGGGATTTGAACCCATGTCTTACAAGTATTTGTCAGCGACTTTAAAGATATTTAAATGTTTGAGCGAACTAAAGTTACCTTTCTCATAGAAAAGTGCAGTAATCATATTCTTAACTTGTTAGTTCTACCTTTTCTAGCTGTTTCCGAGTAATGTTCATTAAATTTGGTCTAGTACAAAAATGCGTTATAGCTCAATTTGGCAAAAATGTTCTAAAGTTTATATTGAAAATGCACATTATTTTGTATTTAAAAACAGTATTTACTTAAATTAAAAGTATCTGGAAAGTTAATTAAACGCTCTAATAATAATGGAAAAGGGGAGCTGATAATATTTATTGTAGGGGTGGAGAGGGGGGGGGGAATTTTATAGTTATTCATCATTACCCAGGGCTTAACAAATCTTTTGACGGTCCTGATAATAATAATAGTACATTATAATAATCGACGGAGATGTCGATTCGGCTTATTGGAGCGTGGAAGATGCTCCTCCGATTGAATATGGTCATCCCGTTCGCTCTTTAGACCATCATCATTGTGCCGCTGTAGCGTGACTTTCCAATTGTTTCTCTCGGCCGACAAAAGCTCGGCGTAACGTTCATGGTCGTAATGAAAATATTTTTAATTTTGTTTTTAAATATTTTTTCCCTTCGTTTTCACACAAATATTTCACTTTTTAATAGGCTTGCGGTCGAGTGTGACGAATAGCGCACGTACAAAATCGTTTCGCAATGAAATACTTTTACCAGCAATGCTTACAAAATAGGTCGCTTAGGGCCAAAAATTTTGACCGCAAACCATACATTTTGCGACCTTGTTTTATTACAAATAAATACTTATTTATTTATTTTTAACAACTGTGCAATATGAACTGCATTGCATTGCATGCATTGGGCTTACGCCTGCCAGATTACAACGGAAGTTTTAAAATTTAAATAAATAAATGTTACTTTTATATTTTGATGGAATTGGTAGTTCGATTGAAATAGAACGCCCAAATTGGTTACTACTTCTGTGCGATGAAGTACGTTGTTATCCATTTCACAATCAAAATCAATTGGTGTTATTTTTTTAGTATTTTTTATATGTAAATTTGTTTTTTAATACGATTGTGGTCAAAATTTATATTAAAAGGAATATGAACAGTCAGAATAAATATTAGATGGTCAGAATTTACATTTATTAGTTGGAATTTATATTAAATGTTTAGAATTTAAATTGGACTGGTCAGAATTTATATTAAATGGTAAGAATTATTTTGACATATGGCCACAATCATTTTTTCTAGTCAGTATTTATTAGCATCAAATTGAAAATGTTTACAGTCATCGGCAAAAGTTAGAATTTGTAATATTAAATAAATCATTAATTAACAGAATAAAAGTGAATGAGTCGAGATTAGAACGATAAGAAATTCTTGGTGTGGCAATGTATCTAAACGAAGTTGAATAATAATATTCCCTTATTACCAGTAAATATGATAACATTTAACACCCACCGGTGTTTTTGGTCAATAACTACCTTATTTTCATTTATCTAGTCACCCAATACTTTAAAATACTGACGCATGCTACTGTGCAGTAACATTAAGTTAATCCACTTCAACGCTTTGTTTCAGCCCGTGAACAAGTAATGTCAACTCTATTGATTTGAGCAATATTATAATAACATTGCTCGCCGATAGTCTTATTGGTTCTAATTGTTAAAAAACTGTAAACTTATAAAAATATGTACTTTTTAAAGAAAATATTGAAAAATTGTGTAGAAAAAATAAAAAATAAATAGTAGTTTGGCCTTATTTATAATTAATTATCTCGCAATATAAAGTATTTTATAAATTCATTTAATAACTAATGCCATTGAGTTTTAAAGAAACTCTTACATATATAGTTTCATGTTCAAATATGGCATGAATAATTATATTTTATGGCAAAAACTTCTATGTATTGAATAAGCATAATGGTCTTTTTACCCCTTTTTTAGCACAAAAACATTCAACCATTCTTTACACATAATTATAATGTATAATGACATATTTTAATTTTATTTTGCGTTATTATAATATTTATATGTTACCATATTTATTATTGATATTTGCAGAAATTTCTCAAAGTCGAGTTAGTTCAATAGTGACGCGTTCTCCTCTCTTTATCGTCGCAATAGGGACATACGAGAACAATTGGAAAGTTTCTTTCATAATGGCCATTTTACTACATTTGCGAGCAGCGAAGAATGCAAATTATACGGAACACCATATACAAATATGCTATACGTATATTTTAGGATTTTAATAATAAAAAATATTGAACTTCTCATATATTTAATCGTTTTTGTATTTCACTGCCTATTAATCTGACTATTTACTAATATAATTGGTTTATAGTATTTAAATATTATTTTGGAATATAAAGTCAATGAAATTAAAAGTAAAAAATATACATTTGTACGACCACCGTTAAATAGTTTTTTCACGATTTTAAAGGTATTCACTCATGTTTTATTAATCATAACCGTTACCGTTTCAAGAACCGTTATATGAGTTTTAACCGCTTTATATGAAAAAGTACATTTTGTTTTTAAGTTTAATACTTAATAGTAGTGTCATAGATTAATTCATTATTTATTTTTCATCACAATGTCTTAAACAATAATTAATATAATAAGTATCATAATTTATTATCTAACATTAAGCAGGAAAGTCGATTAGTAATTATTAATTGATAATATTGATTTAAAAATTGACGGAGAGCATTTTTAATTATTAAAAAATTATAATTTTATTTAAAAAAAAGTTTTGTCAACAACGCTTAGAAATTTTGATAGAACAATGCGGCTATGTTAGATCCTACGTTTATCTTATTTTTTGTGGAAGGATTATGTAATTGAATAAGGACAATATAGGTTAATTACACTCTTTTATATAATGCATTTTAAATATTATTTTTATAATCTTTACTTTGTCACTGTGTGAATATAGCGTTATCTATTTGATAAACGTAACAGCTGTACCTATATAATTATTTTAATTGCTTGCTATTTAGTACAAAATTACACTTTTAATTATTTTTATAAGTAGATATATGTTGTGTTGAATTTCTCTTAATTCCTATTACGCGAAATAGATAACAGCTTATGCAGAAAATTAAAAATATTGTAAAATATGACACACCAATGCGTAACTATTGGAGGGAACAGCAATAAAATAGTGGTTATTGAATATAAATAAATAATATTTTCGACACATCTGTTTATCTTTAGTATCCAATGACCTATATCAGAATGTATCATCTTTTGAACACGAAAAAAATAATCTTGATTTTAATTCGTTTTAAGATTCTTAAATGGTTTTAAATCAAGCATTATGCTAAGTTGTCAGATATAAATATGTAATAAAATAGTAATAGCAAAGCTTTCCTGTTTACAGTCGTTATTTAGCTAATCGCATTATTTACCCTAGGGCTATAATTAATACACAAAACTGGTTACTGGTAATAATTCTAATTTAATTGTGTACTACTTATATTGTACTTAGTTATGCATTAATACATCTTAACTTATGTCTGTTTATTTGTTTCAGTTGAGGTGGAAGTAGATGAAAAGCCAATAAGCGTACAAATATGCGATACTTCAGGCCAAGTATGATTCTTTTAAATAATTATTTTAATAAATAGTATTTGAAGTAATTCATTTTATATTTTAGGACTACTTAGAAGGCGTAAATGAATTATGCTACCCAGAATCGGACGTGATAATATTATGTTTTTCAATCGTCAAACCGGAGAGCTTTCGTTCTATACAAAATCGATGGTTGCCAGGAGTGTCTAAAGTTAAAGCTCCTTATGTATTAGTTGGAACGCAGTGTGATTTAAAGGATCATTATGGAATAATTAACGATTTAAAAGTAATTTATTTTTATATACTTATTACTTTATATAATATTCACCCTGTTGAATATATTTTAATTTTTTTTCATTTTTAGCTTCAAGGTGAACATCCAGTGTCTGAATCTGAGGCTAGAACTTTAGCGTCGACAATAAATGCACCTTATATAGAGACGTCTTCAAAAACGAGATACAAACTGAAAGACGCATTCGATGCGGCGATATTAGCGGCTTTGCCGTATGAAAAGAAGAGGCCAATGTGGAAAAAACTGTTATGCATATCGTGACATGTGTTTTCGAGAGTTGTGTGTAAATAATTTATTTTTTTGTATATTATATGTACGTTTTAAAATAAAAATTACAATTTCGATTTTATATCGAATGCCTAATACCTACTCCTCTTTTATTATCTTACTTGTAAAACGAACCAATAAAATATATAAAATGGAATTTTTATTTATCATTTGTGTATAAATAAATTACATGATTGAAATATAAATTTATTAAATATTGTTGTTATTTATTTTTAAAAATAAAAAATAAAAGGGGGATTTTACAAAAATATAAATTGTAAGTAATTGAATTTTTTTTAATATTTATTAATGCAGTTTATTATTATTCATATTTATTTAAAAGCATTTTATTTTATTTTGTATGGCTAAAAAATATTGTGTTAAGACCCGATGAATTAAAAATAAACGCAAACAGCGCGAACGCCGATTAGCTGTCATCTGTCAAATTCGCGTATTCATCTTTTTTCTTATTTAAAACAATGGAAGACGGAAACATTTCATTAGAAAATATCCAAGATGTAGTTACTTCAGAAGACCAACCGGAAACAGAGAATATAACTGAGAATTTAACTGAAAATAACCAAGAAGCGCCAAAACAAGTCAAATATACACAATTGCCACTGAACAAGATAAAAAATATGATGAAAATGGATCCTGATGTTGCTTTGGTTAGCAATGAAGCAGTTTTCGCAGTCACCAAAGCTACGGTGAGTTACCTTCAACTTGTATTTATAACCAGATGTCCTCAAAAATGTTATCCTCCTTTTGTCCGTTGACCTCCTTGAACTAAAAATTATAAAAAAAAATTTTTTGTGCTTCCGTAGCAATTTTTCAGAAATGGCTTTTGATTAAAATTTAAAATTTTTTTTAACTCCAGTAGCAATTTTTCTCTTTTGTCCTTCCCAAAAATGGCGAGATAAATTTCGCATTAAAATTTTTGAAATGGCATTATTTTAGCTCTCGCAGAAATTTGTCCTTTTTTTATCCTCTGTATTATGTATTATGTATTATAAACTTCTCTGTATTATGTATTATAAACTACTCTGTACTAATAATATTTTTATTTTTAGGAACTGTTTATAGATTCAATCGTTAAAGAAGCTTATTCATATACCGCAAAAGGTAAAAGAAAAACCGTCACCAAAAAAGATTTTGATAACGTAATAGATACTGTTGATTGTCTCTGTTTTTTGGAAGGAGCTATGGATTTTTAATGTAATTGTAATATTATTTTTGTAATTTTAATTATAAATACATATATTTGATGCTTGCAATATTTTATTAAATTATTTTAAGTGCTATTTAGTGAAATAATAAATACACAAATTTAGAATATTATACGTGGATGAAATTTCCTCTTTGGTGTAGTAAGTACAATAGCGTCTTTAGGCGATAGTGTCAATTTGGAAGTTTGTATTGAATCGCTGGAAATATATATTATTAATAATTAATACGAATTATTCTAAAAATAATTATAGATTGCAAAAAAATATACCCTTTTTGTAATTTTGCATTCATGCTTGCTGTAAATACATTCATTGTACTCGGTAGAACTCTGAATGCATCTAAATTTACAGTTTCAGCTTGACTTCCAAGATTAAATATAGCGACAACATTTGATTCTTGGGGTAAATATCTAAAATATAATCAAATTAATATTGAAATTATATATAATTACATTAGCTGATTTCACTTGCTTATCTGCCTTTTTACAATAATTAGTCTGACAAAGCACACCTGCTAAATCATGTGTGACAAAGAAGGATAGTCTTACTGGATATTAAGTAAAACTAATTTAAACCGTAATTCTTACGCTAAAAAATGAAATGAAATCCGATTTTTAATAAGTCATGGATTTTTTACTAAACAATTTTAGATCATAAGAATACTATAAAATTCGGAATGTAAATCTTACACTTACTTAGGAATCAGAACTGTAAGAAAAAGGATGATATTGTATAATAATATGGATGAAAGTCCACATATACAAAAAATCACTTTTTCTTCAATTCTTAATCTACAAACTACATTTAACTTTCAACCTAGACGACTATAAAGTTCTACAACTCGGTCGGTTGAGGAGAGAATAATTTTCTCATTGACCGATCTTGAGAGCTGCGCCACGTTCCACTTGAGCGGTGAATTGGGAAAGAGTAAAGGCGAGAGAATTTTTCGTCTCTTTCCATTCTCCTATGGTATATGTATGTATAATCCAAAATGCCGCCTCAGAGTAGTCTAAATTTGAATTACATTAAGCTCACGTTCAGTGGAGCTAACCAAATTGCCACAAACCTAGAACCGGAGAAAATCAAGCAAGCAGCCTTTCCACTTCAATCGCCATATTTTGCCATTCCATTTGCCAATTCCACCTCAGCCGTCAGAAGTCAATTCCCGAATTTTCAAAACATAAATAATTTCTAGTGCTAATGGTTGATATTTGTATGCTTACCTCAAAATTGCCAATACATTATTAGACAGTACTTTAATTATAGTATCGCCTTCTATCACAGCTTTTGTCTTTTTAATTGCTACGAGATCTTTATAGAACTAATAATGATATAATATGTTAATTATATAATAGTTTGCCTTACTTTTATATTCTATAATCAAACCTTATAATGGCTCTTAGAAGCTGCTTTCTGAGCTTTCAGATTAACTTCTTTGTAATTACTGGCAACAGGTAACCATGTTTTATTTCCTGTTGTAAAACCAGCGTTTTTAGAATCGTCCCATTGGAATGGAGTTCTAGCCGGATCTCTAGAAGCCTTCACATAATTTATTGGATCATCGGTGTTACAAGCTGCTGGATCCTGTGTGTCTTCCCAACTAATTTCACCATCTGTCATAGCCAATTCTTCACCCTATAGTAATATTATGATTATAATTATTATAAATACATCTATATAATAAACTAATAAGTACCTGATAAGTTAAAGCTGTGCCTGGCAGTAGAATGGCAACCATATTCATAATATCAGCCCTATCAATTCCATATCGACTCGCCATTCTCTTATTATCATGATTTCCATTCTATATGGACATGCAAAAATATTAAATAATTTGTAATATTTTTGAAGAAAATTAACATTGTATTAAGAACTTACCACCCAATTAGCTGTCCTACCAACGGGCATGTAAGTCAACCATGAATCAATGTAATATTTTATATCCCTCGCATCTGAGGCGTTATTAATGTTACTGATCAATTGGAAATTGAATGGTAAACTTGAACCATTATGTGTTGCATTTCCATAATATCTCATTGTGAGTTTGATATCTTCGTAAGCTTCTGTTAGCATTACACGAGGGATTCCGTCTTTTTTCTTATATTCATCCAGAACATCTCTCCATTGATTTACCATGTCATAAGTTTCGGGTTGATTTTTAGAATATATGTGATTTAAATAGTCGTAGTCTTGATCGTTTGCTGCTAAGTTGCTCGAACGTGGTTCGTCGGGATAAACACCTCCAAAATTTTTAGGATCGACTTCAAACAAATGTGGAATAGCATCAACTCGGATACCCATAACTCCTTTGTCAAGCCAAAAACGTATTACACTCTGCAAATATTGCCGTAATAATTATTAAAAAAAATATAAGTTGTATATATGAGTGGTCTTCAAAGTGGGATACATGGGTAATTGACAGCTGCGGATGCATTCGGATAAGCATGGAAAAGTTGATAGAAAATTTTTTAAATACATTAGAATGTTTTACAAATGTATGTATACCTATTGTCAGGGGTATGCGATTTAATATAATATTTTGGAGACCACTGGTATATACATATAAACAATTAATAAATAAATACCTTCATTTCTTCAACGACCAATGGATTTCTATAGTTTAAATCTGGTTGACCAATAACAAATTGATGAAGGTAAAATTGTTTTCTGACTGTATTATACTCCCAAGCACTTTTACGGAATACACCTAGCTATATATTAGATTAAAATAGTAGGATCATAGTTATATTATAAATTAAGACTTAATGATAAATGCTTAATTATTACACATACCCAATTAGATGGTGGTAAAAGTTTCCCTGGATTTTGTGGATCTGGTTTACCATCAGCCCAAACAAAATAATCTTCATATCCTTTAGTTCGATTCTCAGACAATTTGAACCAATCGCTTTCATTACTACTGTGATTAGGAACAAAGTCGAGTACAACATTTATCCCTTCATAGAAAAAATAGCAATAAATATATTTCCATCATAATATATGAAATAAATAAATACCCTTAGATTTTGATGTCTTGACAAGATTATCAAAATCTTCCATGGTGCCGTATTCTGGCTGAATTGCTTTGAAGTCTGCAATATCATAACCAAAATCATACATAGGTGATTTATAAATCGGGGATAGCCATATTGTTTCAATCCCTGCATCTTTAAAATGATCTAAGCTTTGAGTTATTCCTGAAAACAATATATGTGTGAAATTTTTAAGATATAATTATCATATATTACAACTAATTAAATTTCTTTGCTTTACCATTCAAGTCGCCGATTCCATCTCCGTTACTGTCTTTGAATGATCGAGGGTATATTTGATATATCACAGCTTTTTGCCACCATTCTTTATCACAGTTTACTAGCAAAATGCTAGTGAATGTAAAAATAGCCAACAGAGCTCCACGAGCTGCCATTTTACACCAACTGTTGCAATATATTATTCGGATCTCTATATAAATACTTTAAACAATGACAAATCTTGTGTTTTCCTACCACAATAGAGATAATGAATCAAGTGCTTTTAACAAGGTTATATTTTTTAATCTGTAATGCATTTATTATATTTTTATGTTGCTTGTCAGTCATTAAAATCTTCTTTGTAATTTAGTTTAAAGTTGTGTCGCTAGATATCACTAGCCATAAGAATTCATTGTGTTGTTGCTAACAGTTCATATGAAAAAGAGTAATCATTAAAGTAGCTTAAAGCAGTATCTTTTAATCAAGCGTTTTAGTTAGTGTTACTGAAGTATGTTTTAAATTTGATTATATAATATTCAATTACCGTGAGAAAGTTTGTGGAATAGTTTCAAAATATTTTGTGTAGCTCTTTTTATGCCGCCTTTTAAACTTGAACTTTTTTTGCTTTTTAAACGTTGCTAACACTTCATATGAGATTTCCTTGTGTATTGTTCTAGATATTTTTCGATTATACAATATTACACATAAAAGTAAATGTAAAATGGTGTCTTATCAGTTCAAAAATCAATATATCAACACATTTATTATCATTGAAAAATAAATTACATTCAATTTAAAAGGTATTGTTATATTCAATAAATAAACAAACATAACGAGAAAGTGAAAAAGATTTATGAAACTTCATCTAAAATTATAAATTGTAGTGTTTTGTGGTAAATAATGTGGACACGAAACTGAAAATTCAATGAATCCCGGAGTTTTTAGAGAATTGTTAGAATATTCTGAGAAATATTATGATGATTTAAAAAATCATTTTCTTAATTCTACTGTTTTTAATGGATTCTTAAAAAATAAACTTTTAGAATGCATTTTTAAGTGTATGTAAAGAAGGTATACATGGTGAAATTAAAAGAGCAGTGGCAGAGGATACTACTGATGTTTTGAAATAAACTTAACAAGTTATTGTTTTTTGTTATAAACTGGAAGAAAAAGTGCACGAAAGGTTCTGGTGACTTTTCAATCCAATATCATAAGTCGCTGAAAGTTTTAATATGCAGTAAAGATTAATTGAAAATTGTGTTAGATGATGACCACAATAAACTAATCGTACAAACATATGACTAGGTTTTTCGACCGGGTAGAACAGTAACCGGGTATCTAGTTACCAGCGTGTTTTAAAAATAATTGAGTACTTTGTTATTTTTACGGGTATCTGGTTATTTTAATTATAATATAATACTTGATTTTCCCATATGAAATAAGTAGTCTTTGGTCACACTTTCACAGTAGCAATATTTTCGGCTGAACTGGCGCCACGATGGTGTACAGCCCATATCCTATCTTCAACGCTTCCAGTCTTTACAATTATTTTCACGAATTGTTCGCTTAATAGGAGGATGCAAATAACCAGAATCTTTCTCTAAATTTCGATACATCCATCGTACAGAATTGCTATTTCTGTAGAACAATTCAACAATTTTAACGCGTTGAGCGGTGGTTAAGTGATCCATTTCGTTAATGTATTGTTGTAAACTAACACTTAACACTTTGAACATGCGTGATAATTGACAGCCGTCTTATTTACGGTGCTGCCAACATAAGAAACTCAAATTGAATCAATCTATACATAATTAATTACTTAAAATTAAATTTTATTAATGATTTGGCTTGGTCATTGTTCTTATTATTTTCAATGTAAATAAATCGTTGTAAATTGAGAGCAGTGTTCAGTTTAGGTAAGAGAAAAAAAAGGTAAATCAGGTAAATAAAACTTTGAAAACAAATGTTGCTTGACTAATGATTGAGTAACGATACATAGCGTGAAACCAATGACTGCAGCATATTTCAATGTGTCTTCAGCTTTTATAAGCTGGACACACAGACAAACAACTAAACCGTGACATATTTGCGTTAAATAAAAGGGATTGAATTATTTAAAAATAATGTTTATTTTTATTATAAATTACAATTTTGATCATATTTCTATTGATTAAACGTCGATAGTTACTTCGAAAATTTAGTTTATTAATAATCATAATCATTATTATAATAATTATGAAATGAACATAAATATTTTACGGAAATTTTTCATGTATGGTAGATCCACTAAACGAGTTCTATCGTTGCTAGTCTCCGAGATCCTCGGTTTCTTCTCCTTCTTCTCGAATTGGATCTTCGACGCATGTCCATGGGTTCGATGTTGGCTCTGCTTCTGCTTCTATTCCTGCGTCTTCTAGATCTAGACCTAGATCTACCTGATCGACGAGCAACAGTTTCTACGATAGGCATTCCAGATAGACTGAGAGCGACTTTACAAGACTAATTTTCGATCGACAATGAAAACGATGAAAAAAACAAATGACTTATAATATTTTATTTTTTGTATTAAATACAAATATTACTACTAGCGAGTGTGTGTAAATACCGGATGCTCAACTTTTTGATGAAATGTGATAACTACATATTTTTATTGATATTTACCTATTAGATTAGTTCAGCAAATAATTTGATTTAAATTTACAACAAATTTATTAACATTCCAACATAAAAATTTTCACAATCAAAATCATAATTTTATAACGCAAGCGAAGTTTTATGTTTTAATATTAGTCAATATATTAGAATCTACTCAGAAACTACGTAATATTTTCGTGTCGGAATTTTAAATAACATTTAAAAATAGTATGCAACACGAGATCCCCAAATCGGACACCCGAGAATTCGTACGGATGCTAACCACCATATAGATGGGGAAAATCGAGAAAGCAGCCGCTTCCCTCTTTACGTCAACTCTGCTCCAGAATCCGGAGTTCAACCCACTTCGAATAGGATAACTTTTTTCTTGATATATATTGAGCTTTTCGTTATTACCATGAACAAATATTTGGTAAGCGGTGTTTTTAATATCACAACTTACATTTAACGCAACATATTGATATTTGAAATGCATTAAAAAAACATAAACTAGAAAAAAGTGTAAGTGTAAGAAGAAGCAGCTCAAGTTTTTCTGATTTGTCAAAAATGAAGACCTTGCTTGGTTACTCTGTAACTTAATTGTTAATAAAACATGTATATTAGATGCTCATATTAGTTTATTGCTTTTTATAAATTACAGATTGTTTAATGTTCTAAAACGACAATGCACGAGGATGGAATTTTATTTTTGATGTGGTTAGTACAATAGCGTCTGCAGGGGATAGTGTTAATTTGGATGTTTCTATTGAATCACTGAAAATATACAAAAAATATTAGTTCATTATCTCAAAGCATATAAATATCAATATAGACATACCCTTTTTGTAATTTTGCGTTTATACTAGAAGCATATACACTCATGGTCTTTGGGAGAACTCTGAAAACATCTAAGTTAACAGTTTCAGCTTTGCTTCCAAGATTAAATATAGCGACAACGTTCGCTTCTTGAGGCAAATATCTAAAATAATAATCTAATTAATATAATACATACTTACAATTGCAATAGTGTTTCATCAAATACCTTAAGATAGCCATAACATTATTAGATAGTACTTTAACTTCTGTATCACCTTCCTCTACAGTTTTGGTCTTTTTAATTGCTACGAGATCTTGATAGAACTAATAATGATATAATATATTAATTATAAAATAGTTTATCTTACCTTTACACTATATAAGCAAACCTTATAATGGCTTTTAGGAGCTGCTTTTTGGGTTTTAAGATTAACTTCTTTGTAATTACTGGCAACAGGTAACCATGTTTTATTTCCTGTTGTGAAACCAGCATTTTTGGAATCGTCCCAATGGAATGGAGTTCTAGCTGGATCTCTAGAAGCTTTTACATAATTTATTGGATCGTCCGTGTTACAAGCTTGTGGATCTTTAGTATCTTCCCAACTAATTTCACCATCTGTCATAGCCAATTCTTCACCCTAAAGTAATATTATGAGTATGATTATTAGTAATACATCAGTGGCATGCCGTCCATACATGCGGTAGATTCAAAACCTCAAACGCATGTATGGTTGATGGCGAGCGACTTAGCTGTTACACGTGCTCGTGTTTATAGTCCTGTTTAATATATTATAATGCGTTTGACGTTTTGAATCTACCGCATATATGGACGGCACGCCACTGTAATACATATACATAGTAAACTTATATGTACCTGATATGTTAAAGTTGTGCCTGGAAGGAGAAGAGCAACCATATTCATAATATCTGCTCTATCTATTCCATATCGACTCGCCATTCTCTTATTATCATGATTTCCATTCTATGTTTACATTAAAAAAATATAAAATAGTTTTTAATACCTTTGAAGAAAATTAATATAGCATTGAAAACTTACCACCCAATTAGCTGTCCTACCAACTGGCATGTAAGTCAACCATTTATCAATGTAAAATTTGATATCTCTCGCATCTGACTCTTTATTAATGTTACTGATGAATTGGAAATTAAATGGCAGACTAGAACCATCGTGCGTTTCATTTCCATAATATCCCATTGTGAGTTTAATGTCTTCATAAGCTTCTGTTAGCATTACGCGAGTGATTCCATCTTTTTTCTTATATTCATCCAGAACATCTCTCCATTGGTACACCATGTCATATGTTTCGGGTTGGTTTTTAGAATAAATGTGATCTAAATAGTCGTAGTCTTGATCGTTAGCTGCGAGGTTACTCGAACGCGGTTCGTCGGGGAAAGTTCCTCCAAATTTATTTGGATCGACTTCAAACAAATGTGGAATAGTGTCTATTCTGATACCCATTACACCTTTGTCCAACCAAAAACGTATTACATTCTAAAAATATTGATAATTAATATATGAACAATAAAATAAAATATATATTTTATATATACCTTCATTTCTTCTACAACCAATGGACTTCTATAATTTAAATCTGGTTGTCCAATAGCAAATTGATGAAGATAGAATTGCTTTCTGGTTGGATTGTATTCCCATGAACTCTTACGGAAGTTACTTAGCTAATTTTATAAATATATAATAGTAAATAGTGCATGTAATTAAATTTAAATAATAAATAGTACTATTTACCCAATTAGATGGTGGTAAAAGTTTTCCTGGATTTTGAGGATCTGGTTTACCATCAGCCCAAACAAAATAATCTTCATATCCTTTAGTTCGATTTACAGACAAATTAAACCAATCACTTTCGTTACTACTATGATTGGGTACATAGTCGAGTACCACGTTTATTCCTATAGTAAAAAATAACTTTAAGTATATTTCTATAATAATATATTAAATATATAAATACCCATAGATTTTGCTGTCTTGACAAGATTTTCAAAATCTTCCATAGTGCCATA
Source organism: Plectrocnemia conspersa (assembly GCF_051122295.1). Taxonomy (NCBI): domain Eukaryota; kingdom Metazoa; phylum Arthropoda; class Insecta; order Trichoptera; family Polycentropodidae; genus Plectrocnemia; species Plectrocnemia conspersa. Next base: position 24,460,950 of record NW_028277174.1, read on the forward strand.
CTCTGGCTGAATTTCTTTGAAGTTTGAAATATCATATCCAAAATCGTACATAGGGGACTTATAAATCGGTGATAGCCATATTGTTCCAATTCCTGCATCTTTGATATGATTTAATCTTTGAGTTATCCCTGAAAACAGTATAAATGTAAAATTGTAAATATATTATTATTTTATATTTAAGTATTTCAATGTACCATTTAAATCTCCGACTCCATCTCCATTACTGTCTTTGAATGATCGAGGGTATATTTGATAAACCACAGCTTTTTGCCACCATTCTTTATCACAGTTTACTAGCAAAATGCTAGTTAATATTAGAATAACCAAGAAAGCACTTCGAGTCGCCATCTTGCATTAACTGTTTATGTATTATACTAAGCTTTATATAGAGTTGTGAACAATGAATAATCTTGTATTTTCCTACCGCAATAGAGATAATGAATCAAGTGCTTTTTACAAGGTTGTATTTTTCAGATTGATTTACAAATTATCAATGTCCATTTTTAATCTTAAAAACAGTATTATCTATCTCAAGTATTATAGGGTCTAAGCTAGAGTCGATTATGGGTTGAATTGAATAGTATATCACAATCGAAAAAGAATATGTAATTTGCTAAATTTTTACTTATAAATAATAATAAATTGTATTTATTGTAAATAATAATAATTTACTATGGTTAATTCAACAAATACTTAATTTTAAATTTGGTAGTGCTCACCAAATAATGTAGTGCTCACATATGCTATGCTAAACAAAAATAAACCATTTTCAGGAAGGTGAGAAAAGGGATGACTCATTACAAAGAAGGCCAGTATACACACGGAAAGTCTTCACTGTCAACTCATCCAAAGTATTGATGTGAAAGTCTTCACCATCAACTCATCCAGCCTTAGATATCTGCGTTTTTGGGTACCGCACACGTGCAGTGGCTGCATTAATAACAATATTCCTGTATTATAAATATTCATAAAATGTGACTAGTTACAAATAAAAGTTTTTAATTTTATAGGCTGAAATATATTTATAATTAATAAATATAAAAATAGAGTTGGCACGACGATTTTCGAGCCTCCGCTAATGAATTCTAATGTTGTCGACCAATGAAAAATAAACATTTAAATATAAAACAACGTGACATCAACATGACAACAGTTTCAATAATTTTGTTATGCGACAAAAATTTTCATTAACTTGTCATGGGCGTTGTTTGATTTGACTGAATATAAATAATCGGATTGCAAATTAACTAGGTATTTTATAACTATGAAATATATATATAATGTGTGTAAGGATTATAAGAATACATTGATTAAACTAGATAAACAATCATAAATATCTAAGAGTAGGTTATTTTTGATTCTGATGTAGCAAAATATGTATCTACGTCATGGTTTTTTATCAATTTTTCTTCTGTGCAATCATTTCTCTTTTGGAATAGCCAAATTCAGGATATTCAGTTCAACAATTCTACGTTGTCGTCATATAGGTCATCAAATTGTACTATCATTGCTTCTGAAAAATAATTAAAAACAATAAGACAGTTATCAAGAGTTAAACATTGAACACGTTATTACTACTAATTTAATCCATGAAGGAAATTTAAACTACAACCGAAGAACAAAATTAACGGAAGTTACACTAGAGAATTAAACAAGTAGATTGGAATCACTAGTTAAACTGGTAAGTTGTAAGTCATATTTTAATTGTTTGCCATATGTAAATGTTATTAGATCTTTCATTGATTTTGAAAATTAACTGTAAACGATACTATATAGTGGGTAAAATGTAACTTTTTGTTAACACTAATATGAGATTTTTCATTATTACTACCATTGTAATATGTTTTTAATATGTAACTTTGGTATGTATACCTTTAATTGCCATATCACTGCTGTTTGCTTTTTAATATTTGATCCTAGAAAGTCAATAGTAATTTTGATAGAATAACCGTGATATATTATTCATATAACCAAACACTTACTGGCACACTCATAATTTATAGTTTTATTATATTGTCTATAATTTCAGGTTCTACATCATTTGGAATCATCTTCAATTAACACTTTGTAAGAAAAATGCTGTGATTATAACATATTTCACTGTTTATTTAAATGCACCGAACTGCGCGCAGCGAGTGCTTGCTAGATGTCAGAAAAGCTGTCACATGTAAGCAAATTTGAAAGTTATGGGAAGTCCCGGTTTTGGGCGCGCTTGAGAACGAACTACATAATTGATTTTATCGATTCAAATTGTAAAACACTTATATCAAAATATGTATAAAAATCATCAAATTTAAAAAAAAAATATTTTTTAAACTTAAGATGTTTAGTTTATTTTTTTAACGATAACGATTTTTTTATATTTTGATGACTCATCGGAATTTCTATCGTTGAGTAATCCCTTATCTCACCTAGCCATTAACAATCCGTTATTTCCGTCTGTGTAATATAATTCGGACGCCACGATATACATATATAAGAAATATGAAAGCTATTTAATATGCGTTGCATTTTATTTTGAATTGACGACATATTTTCTCTATATAATGTATATTTGTTACCACAAATATATTTAATATCCACCCCTCCCCCAATCTTGAATAAAAAGCAATTATGAATATTTTTATTCAAGATAAAATTTGTCCTGACCTTTGGTGTCAGAGTGTATTTTTTGTTATGAAAAAGCTTGTTGTCTGTTGGTACCTCTCTAGTCTCCAGGCGTCTCAGATTCACAGATTCACTATGGATTCCAGACGTTGAACCGGACCAGTGGATGAGGACAGAAACTAGTCTGAAGTTGAGTTGGCCTCATTTTTGGTTGAACTCCAAAGATGTTAAAGTGTAAATACCAGTAGTGTTAGAGAAAATCTCTGAGAGGAAGTGATTCTTGATTGCCCGCATTCCCGTATTTATATACTTTTTATAATAAAGGCTGCGTGCGTTCTTTTTTTTTATCAATGTGACAAATATTTTCATCATTTCTGTTTTATAGTGTGTACCTTGTGACTTGAGCCGTTAAAATGTTTCTCGCGGTGGTGTCCCATATAAACGAAGAAACTCAGTTTTTTGCTTTATAAAACTCTTTATCACAAGCCAAACTGTCATTTTTTGTGATTAAATATCATTCAATTGTGAATAAGTGTGGTTCAATTAATTTAAATAACAAATTATTTCACCATTTTTAAGGAATTATTAAAATAAAGTTAGGATTGTGGGACATAATATTTTATATTTCTAATGATAAAATAGGAATATGTGTTTTTTAATAGTAATAAAATAATTAAAGTTAATTAAATTCAATTTTATATTCACATAATATATATTTATTTAATTTGAGTAATATAGTATATCGATCTTTAGATAAATGTGCATACATATAGTTATTATGAAGTGAATACAATGACATCATACGAAGACAGAGCTATTTTCCCAGATTGAACACGATCTCTGAAATTTAAGAAGAATAATCACATTGCTATAAAGTATAAAACAATTAAAGATGGTTAATGTATGTTTAGATACTGACCCTTTTTGCAATTTTGCATTTTGGCTCGATGCATATACAGTAACCATAGAAGGAACTGAGCGAAAGCTTTCTAAGCTAACTGCTTGTTCTTTAGGTGATATGTTCATTACGCCAACGATTACTTGCTGATTTGGTAAAAAGCTAAAAGCAGAATATCATTTAAAGAGTACTGAAAAAATATGTATATGATATAACTGTACCGTAATATAGCTAAGACGTCTTCAGACAGAGCTTTGACGTCTACATCTCCTTCGAGTGCAACTTTAGTCTTTTTTAAAGTCACAAGATCTTTATAAAACTGTAATAAACGCATTATTATTAATTTAATGCTAAATACAATGGTTAAGTTGTTAGATTTTTACCTTATAGTGACTTTTTGGTGCTTCTAATTGCTTTTTAACGTTAACTTCCTTATAATTTCGAGCGACTGGTAACCATGTGCTGTTACCAGTTGTAAAACCAGCGTTTTTAGAATCGTCCCATTGAAACGGAGTTCGTTCTGGATCACGCGAAGCTTTATAATAATTGATAGGATCATCTGTATTGCAGGCGGCAGGATCTTTCGTTTCTTCCCAAGTGACTTCACCATCTGTCATTGCTATTTCTTCACCCTTGAATTGATATATCAATTGATGATATAATATTTTTATACACAAGTTTAATTGTGCGTTAAATAGTTAACCTGATACGTTAAAGTTATCCCAGGAAGTAGAAGAGCTATTAAATTCATAGCATCAGCTTTATTGACTCCCAATCGACTTCCAACTCGACTAGTATCATGATTGCCATTCTGAAGTTAATAGCATATGTATACAATTTCTAAAATATTAGGTTTAATGCAGTAAGTTTGATACGTACCACCCAATTAGCAGTTTGACCCACAGGCATGTACGTGAACCACATATCAATATAGAATTTCATATCCCTTGCATCAGAGTTGTTATTAACATTACCCATAAATTGGAAATTGAACGGAATTATACCACGAGTCGTTTCGTTACCATAATATCTCATCACATTCTTGATTGATGCGTTAATCTCGCCTAGAAATACTCTGGGTTCTCCGTCTTTCTTTTCGTATTCGTCCAGCACTGCCCTCCATTGGTAAACCATGTCATAAGTTGGCTCTTGATCGACAGTATAAATGTGATCCAGATATATATAATCGTCTTTATTAGCATCGATAACATTCGCACGTGGTTCATCAGGATAACTACCACCAAAATCATTAGAATCAACTTCAAATAAGAATGGTATTGCGTCGACTCTAAAACCACCGATACCCCTATCCAACCAAAATCTTAATACATCCTATAAAAATATACGTTGATAACTAAATTATTATATCAGATTTTTACATCAATATATAAATACCTTCATTTCATTAACCAATTTAGGGTTTCTATAATTCAAATCCGGTTGAGCAATAGCAAATTGATGTAGATAAAATTGTTTACGTGTAGGATTATATTCCCATGCACTTTTGCGAAAAACGCTAACCTTAAAACACACATATTAAATATTGTAATAAAATTATATAGTAATCATTACATGTTTATTTAACTTACCCAATTACTGGGTGGTAATAATTTTCCAGGATTTTCAGGATCTGGTTTTCCATCGGCCCAAATAAAATAATCTTCATAACCCTTTGTTCTATTACAAGATAAGTCAAACCAATCACTCTCATTACTACCATGATTCGGAACAAAATCTAGTACAACCTTTATACCTATAAATACATTAGGTAATAATTCAATATCAATTAATTAATAATTAATATAAAGCAACTGTTACAATACCCATTGATTTAGCTTGTTTGACTAAATTATCGAAATCTTCGAGTGTACCATATTCGGGCTGTATCTCCTTGAAATCGGCAATATCGTAACCGAAGTCATACATTGGCGATTTGTAAATAGGCGATAGCCAGATTGTTTCAGCTCCTGCATCTTTGATGTGACCCAAACTTTGTGTAATTCCTATATCGTATAGATAAATTAAATTTATGTATTGATAATATCATATATGCTTATGAACATTGATTGTTTACCGTTTAAGTCTCCTATTCCATCACCGTTACTGTCTTTAAAAGATCTAGGATAGATCTGATAAATTACAGCGTTTTCCCACCAGTATGCTGCAAAACATGTTTGCATCAAAACTGTGAATAGAATGATCAAACACTTAAGCTTATCCATCTTGGGAATAATACACTGTGATGTAAGGAAAATATATTTTCACATTTATATAGCGTTAGATAATTATTGTATTTATTTTTTTCAAGATAAACTATTTAATGATGACAAGTGTTTTCCGGAATTATGTATGTAGCATTAAAAACACATTTTTTCATCAGATAACGATTTTGATGACATAATTGAATGGAGATGATTCAATATAAGAGTATTCAGACACTTATTTTTAAAATCAGGCGATTGACACAATTCTAAATGTATTGTAAAATTATAAAAGAGTAAGTATAAGAGGGAATTCCTTATCATTATCTATACACTTGTGAGGTTTTACTCATTGGGTTTTATAATGTAATGTAACAAAACACTTATGCCATGTAAAAAATGCGATAATAAGTGTTTAAACTAGTGTTAAACATCTATCAATTCAAGAGATGATTTTAGTTGCTCACTAATTCGCTTTTATTTCAACGACTGCATATAGAAAATATAATTACAGAATTTCAATGTGGCTTGAGCAAAGACAGCACGCAGACAATATGTAGTTTGGCTTTCAACAATGAAATATTATAATATCGACAATGCTATAAGTAATCATATATTGCTTATAGAATGTCTTAATAATATGAAAAAATAATCCAACAATCGTGAACCAATTAAAGAGTTATCTAAAATCAGCTATGGATATTGGAAAATATCAATGAAAACTTTTTTAATTTTATAAATAAAATATTTTTTTATAGCAAATAAATATTAGTTTTTTAATATTGATAATTTATTTACAATAATATATTAAATTATTTAGTATTACAGTTATGAAGTATATAATACGGCATTGAATGCAATTTTATTTATTTATTTTTTGAGTGCAACTTTAGTATTCTTTAAAATCACCAAATCTTTATAAAACTGTAATAATCATATTATTCTTATTAATTTAATATTAAAATATTCGATTTTTTACCTTATAGTGACTTTTCGCTGCTTCTAATTATATTATCAAGTCAAGATGTCTAGGTTTTATTAATACAATGTTATATTCTAGAGACATACTTACAAGGCCAATTGATTATTATATAAGATCTGTTTTAAAAAAATAAATATAATACAACTTATCATACGTAAACACTCAATGCAGTGAATGCCACTTCAATAAGTTTAGTCACGTCTTTCATTTGGTTGCTAAGAAAATATTTGCTGTTTTATTTTTTATAATTGTTTTTTTCAATTAAAATGTCATTTGATAATGTCTATGATTATATAAACTCAAAGTAACATCGAATTCTATTTTATTATCAATTAATAAGAGCATTTTTTTTATGTATTAAAAACGAGTGATAAATCAGAAAAAACAACGAAATAAATAAATTTTAATTCAATTGGAAAAAATGAGGCAATTCTAATGTCATTAATGAAAAAATATATTTGAAAGGTTATAAACGGCAATTATTTTCCTAACAACCTGTGGGGGCATATGTATGTACTTATTTTATTATGGCTAAAAGTTGGCGGCACTCTGATAGCACTTACGTGACGGCGGCGGCAGGCAGAACATTCTTTTGGTGGGCCTCGGCGGGAAGAGAACGGTCAGTGTTGCCTCGTACACCATTCATGTAAGCTATATAAATCTGTGTGTAATTGCCACCCGTCACCATTCGTCCGCCAAAAACCTAATACACATAACAATAAGGCGACCAGACACTCTCCTTTGAGAAGGATCGTCCTCCTAGAACAAAAAAATCCAAAGACCTTTTTTTAGCTCTCATCGCTTTTTTTTTGTTTTTTGATCTCCTCGCTGATTTCGTTTTTGGCTGTTATCAGACTTCATAGCATAAAAGAATACTTATTTATTTGTATATTTGCAAGATGCTGACCTCGCTGAGCGTATTTTGTTTTCTGTTTATTGTCTATTTTCTTGACTGATAACTCAAGAGCATTGAAGGCTTCTATTAACGCCTGTTTTGAACTTGCTACAATATCTATGTCATCTGCATACGAAGATTAAAATATTATAATTTCATTTGATTAGCAAAAAAATGCTTTCGTGATGTAGCAGGATATCCATTAAATTCGGTTTAATCTTGTATATCTTCATTTCGATAACTGTCCCAGTTCCAGTCAATGCAGAACATTTGTGAGGAAGCACGGAAGCATTTTCTGGTGGAAGTATTTATGATATTATTTAATATATTTTCTCTAGTGATGCATACCTATTATTTCTAGAAGTTCTTCAGTTAAAACAAATTTTGAAATAAAACTACAATAAAAAATTAACAATTGAGCGATACCTATTTAGAAAGCTGAACGATTTCTGATATTATTAGCTATATAATTTCATCTCGTATAAATTAACCAACGGTGAAAAGAACTTTTTTCGCATGTGCTTTGATATGAAGGTGAAAGTTAAAAACTATAGTTCAAAAATATACATATTTTTATTTGTCATCAAAAAATAAAATACACAAAGGTTCATAATTACATGGTTTTAATTAAAAAATAAACCTGCATGTCAGAAAACAATATATTTAAAAAGACTATTACAATATTTAAATTCTTTGAGCGAATAATTCAGTGAAAAATTGTCTAAAATTATTTTCATATAACTTTTTATATAAAAAGAATTAGTGTTTCCAAATATACAAACATAATGCTAATTTGCTAAAAAATTTGTCTAAATTTTTTAACGACTCGTATGTTAATTTTAATGAACACAATTTCCATGTTGAAATGAACGATGAAAATGTGATTTTTAACTTGATTAGTTCAAGTTACTAAAGTTGGCCGCAATACGAGACTTAGTTTTGCGGTTCTTCTTAACTGCAGCGGGTTTTGTATTCTGAAACATATATAACGTACAATTATAATATAAAAAAAAATAATATTTGGAACTATATTTAATTCCAATTTAACCGAGAAGCAATCATCAATTTTTGGCAAATTGAGCGATTGCCCTTGTGACTTATTCACTGTCATGGCTTAGGCAAATTGGATTCTGTCAGAATTGTTGCCTCATACTGGAAAATTAAAGCTGGCTTTTATATGTTTCTGCAAAATAGACTCACCGTAGTATCGCTAATCGGATGGGCGACTATTGGTGTCAACAGATTAATAGAATTAGATTTAGTTTCAGGGTTTGCAGGATTAACGTTCTTCGGTGGCGTTTGTACATTTTGTGAGATCCTATAAAGTACCATTTCAGTATTAAACATACAATTAATTTACAATTTATAATAAATATATGAATTTACGTTTTTTTAGTGACTTGGAGAGGAACGAACGGTGGAAGTACTGGTGCTTTAGTCTCCGTGACTTGGCGTTGGATTTGAGGTGGCTGAAAACCACATAATATAATAATTATTAATTCATTAAATTTATTATGGTGTATATTTTGTATTGTACCATTGGAGGAGCACTATTGTGACTTATCAATTTTCCGGGGAAAGGTGGTTGAATTTTAGCCGGCGGGCTTTTGTAAAACTCCTGAGATTGAATGAGCTGTGAGAAAACATTGTTGGGTCTCATGTTATTATCGAGTGGTGCAGGTACCTGAGTAAAATAGATACATATATTGAGTTTGAAACAGCGTAATCGATTAAGACCCATTAGATAGTTTGTTTTATTACGTTATGATTGAATGTTTGATGATTTTCAGTATTTTCTGTGTTTTGTATTTTCAGCAGAGATTTGAGCATTTGCGTGCCCTGATGATTGTGAACAGCCTAAAAATTATAAATATATATATAAATATCGTAGGTTCCCCAAGTTTACGTGTATCATAAAAGCTAATACTGATGAGAAAATAAGTGGTAGTTAAAAAATTATTGTAGTCTCACTGGGAAAAATAATATTTATAACACACCTTTGGCGGATTGTACGCTTCTTGCGCATTGTTATTTGCAACGTGCAACTGCTTCGGATTGAAGATCGGCGGCGGTTGAGTCGGTAATAAATGCGGAGGAACAGCGGCATAAATATTTTTTGGCTGGAGTCTCTGTTGACTTTGGATAATCTCAGTCGGTGTGAAATTTTGTTGCGCTTTCTTCGGACTGAAACGTTATGCGGTAAGTTTATCTCTTAATCATTCCAATATATATATGTATATATATAATAAATCATACCTTGAATAATGTGCAAACGCTGAATTGTGATTGTCATTAAGCAGTGCAGTATTGATGTTATTGACTTGAGCCTTGTTAATGTGAACCTAGATCAATAAATTTACATATAAGTGTTAATTGATAACTACTCACTCTATTAGGTTATTCCATAGGTCTTTGCGTTTTTAAGGTGCTAGTTAAATGAGCTAAAAATTAAACGTGCAATTCTCCGCATATTAATAAAAAAAAATAAATCTGATTCTAAAAATAAATTTTTGAAAGCAATAAATTCTTTAATGTCATTTTTATAAAACAAAATTTTCCATCTAAAAACTATTGCAGGGATCTAAATAGATGATAGTCGTTTGGAGCAATGTCTGAAGAATACGGTGGATGAGAAAGGAGTATCCATTGATTTATTCTATTGCATTCTTGGACATATGAGGGCGAGCGTTGTCTTGGTGTAAAATTACCCTTCTTTAATTTATAAAGGAAGGTCTTTTTTATGGTCTGAGTTGCTTTTAAACAAATTAAATGATCACACTATGTGTCGTAATTGTCTGCCTATTATCCAATAACTCATAATGAATTATGTCCTTCATATCCCACCAAACGCATAACATTATCTTTTTGGGGTACACTCCTGTTCTCGAGGATGGAATTGGAGATTGATTGCATCAAACTACTGCCT